>NC_049202.1:60549940-60892440 GCF_013347855.1 Anguilla anguilla | reverse complement strand
CTTAGAATGTGCATAGCTGTTAATTGGCATGGCGCGACTCTATTCAGATGCACACCTGGACGCTGATGCATGTGCTAATGCTTTTTGGTTTTTTTTTCCCTCTCGGTGATCAAAGGCGAGAGTAGGGCTGTTGAGGGCTGCATTTGAATCTGAATAGCAGCTCAGCAGCACTTCAATAGCCTTGCCTGGCAGACATTTTGTGACACGCACGGGAACTCTTGCTGCCCGGTTTCTGACGGCAGGCCCATAGCCTGAGGGGACAGGAAACGGTGGAGCACACAGAGATTGAAATTGGCAGAATCTCCATATTTCACCTTCGTTCCACAAATGTTCCACAGTTTTCTGCTGTAATGCAAAAGCAGAATGTCAGTCGAGCCGGGAGGTGCGGCCTGTACGCTGACTCTTAAGTCGTACACAGATCCCTCTCACAGGGCTGAGGGTTCCATCCCCACCGTGGCACCCTCAAGGCTGCGGTCTCTTTTCTACCTGTTACCCTCTCCGCTTTCTACCTGTCAGAACAGAGCTAATAATGCGATAGGGAGGCCAGACCCAGCCAACGTTGTTGCTGCGGAAAGTCAGTGAAGCGCCGTGTAGGCATTCAGGTGAATACCCGGCTGCCTTTGGGTGAAATGTGAAAGTATAGCCAGCTAGAACATATCCATGTAAAACTTGAGCTATATTGGGGTTAACCTAGTCTGTTCATGACAAAACATCTCTCAACCTAGATTTCCACCCCTCTAGACGTCTATATTCTTTTATTCTTTTTTGGCTTTTGGAGACTGGAGACTCTCTGTTTGGGGGGAAAAAGTGAGAAAAGTGAAATATCTTTGTCTGCTCTTATGGTAAATGGACTGCATTTATATAGGCTAGCGCTTTACAATTGATGCCTCTCATTCACCCATTCACACACACACTCACACACCAACGGTGAAAGGCTGCCATGCAAGGTACCATTCAGCTCACTGGGAGCAATTAGGGGTTAGGTGTCTTGCCCAGGGACACTTCGACACGCCCAGGGCGGGGGGTCGAACCGGCAACCCTCTGACTGCCAGACCACCGCTCTTACAGCTGTGTTGCCTCTTACGTTTTGCCTTGCTGGGGTCTGATGCGTGTGCCCCCTTAACTGCTGCTTGCGGCTACATTTGAAAATTGAATTTGACATTCATGGTTATTACGGGATGCTGCAGGCCGTGCTCCGGGCGTCCATTACCATCTGGTGAGGGAGTCCGGGGGTCCCAGCCAACATATGGACCGCAGACAAGGTGCCAAACATCCTTAAACCTTCAGCTCATTACTCTACATTATTTAGGTCCCGTGCCCTCAACAGCGTCCTGACTCTAAGTGACTTAGACAGACCAGATGAGCGCGAAGCACCGGGTCATTTGAGCCTAATGTGAGGCACACCTTCTATGGTACACTTTCTAAAGTCTGGAAGGTTCTAGAATACTTCTACTAGGTTATTGAGTAGGTCATTGCTAGTATTTTTGCTATGTGTACCAGTGTGGATTATATGTTCCATAGCTAGCTACATCCCAATTCAATACACATTCCCATGATCCTTTGCCCTAATATCCCCCTCCCTCTCCCTTCCCCTCTCTCTCTCTCTCTCAGCACCCCCCTCCACCCCATTACTCTTACACCACAGCTCAGTTAGACTCATACGTTACTCTGATGTCTAACAAAGCAACACATTGGCAATTAGGCTATGCGGTTCGTGCACGAAATGAGAACATTTTAAAAGCTCGGCACTGGAGAGTGGGGGGATGAAATGTCAGCAGATATGTAACCTTTATGGATGCTCATTAAAAAGAAATAAATGCTACTGATGTTTTTGTTTCTTCCATAAGCCCTAGCATGTAATGTATATTTAGGATCTAAATGTCACACTAGATTGTTCAATCTTCGTTATTTATTTAGTTCATTAGTTTTTTTCCTCCGTTTCTTTTTCCTGAATAACTGAATTCAAGCCGCCTACCCACCCAGGCCCCTTCCACAGAGCAAAATGCAACCACTCTGTCTTACATTACATTTATTTGGCAGACGCTTTTATCCAAAGCGAAATGCAAAAGTCCATACCAAAGGTCATTGGAACGACTACAAAACACAGGTCCGATAAGGTACAATACTCATTTTGTACTTCATAGGCAAGAACACAAAGTCCAGTTCACACAGTGAACATTACTCTGACCTAACATGTGATAAGTCAAACTAGGGGGCAGTACAAGCTACAATATTAGGACAATGATACAAAGTACAATAAGTGCTGGAATGGAGGTACATGATACTAATATGAGTGGCATGAAAGAGGGGAATTTTAGTAATAGAAATGTTCTGCAGGGTGGTGATAGTTAGTCCAGGTGTAGTCTGAAGAGATGAGTCCTCAGACCACGGCGGAAGATGGATAGTGAGGGGGAGGTTCGGAGAGGGACGGGGAGTTCGTTCCACCACTGGGGAGCTAGGGTGGAGAAGCTCTGTGATAGACGTGAGCGAGAACCCAACAAAATGCTTTTAATGTGATTTTTTTTTTTTTTCATTTGCTTTCCACTTCCATATCTCTCCTTTGTGTGATTAAGGGACAGATTCATTTTCTAATGCTGTCACTGCCCAATTTCTAAACTTTGTACCCAAAAGATGGAAGTTCGCAAAAGATCACCTGCTCGTATTCCATGTTTTGGAAGTTGTGACCCATCAGTGCTGCCTTAGATTTTTTTTCCCCTGAAAAATAGTAAAAAATAGAAAAATATACTGTACCTGTATTTTAATCCAATAAAAATCAACCAATTTTATATCTGCCATTTTCCTCCAAATCACATTAAATTACTTTAAATAAAAAATAAAAAAAATGTTTACCCGTTTAATTTGGCTTCTGGGCTGTTCTGTGGCGGATCAAAAAAAAATTCACAACAAATGCACCTGTTTACACTGCATCTTGAGTTAAGAATACCTGAACTCTGGGTACTTATTATGGGTTGAGTACCTCCTACTTATGCTACTTTTAACACTATATCTTTAAACACTATATCTTTTTTAAGTGTGCTGCTGAAAAACATTATCCTGCCCTCTTTCCCAATGCATGCTGGGATAGGCTCCTGCACCTCCCATGACCCTGACCAGGAAAATGGAGGTATTAGTAATGGATGGATGGAAAATATTATCCTCAGTCTGCCTTTTGAACCTATTGTAGCACTTTAAGTTTTGGGTTAATGTAATGGACACTACTGTAACGTGCTCTTTACCTAAACCTCTGCACTTTTGTATGTTTATGGCCCAAAGGTCAATCATTTAAAATTCATCAGTAAATTACAGTAAATCCACAGCCCTGAGAGAGTTACTGTATTGAGCTGTTCCTCTTCCTGGGGGCTGAGGGCTCAGCAGATCCTTCACCTCCCATCTGCTTGAGATGCTGGGGATCTTAGACGCTCCGTCTTTCTCCCTCCAAACATCGGCTTCAACAAACTGGAAAAGCGGCCGTGAATTCCAGACTAAGCTTCCGCGATAATTGTCGAGTTTTCCCTGCTTGCGCGATAAAATGTAAAAGGTTTGGGTGCTACGGCAGTGTGGCGCTCACAGGGGGGGTCTTCCTCCTTATCAAAGCACAGCTTGGCTCCTGTGATCTGGATCCAGAACTGGCTGAAACTGACTGATTCTGTATTTGTGAACCCAGTCCCTGAGCCAGACCCCCCCCCTACTGAGTCTGGCTCCTTCCAAGGTTTCTTCCTGCATGGAGTCTTCCAGCGAGTGTTTTTTCTTGCCTCTGCTACATAAATGAAATTTGAATGGTCGATTGAGAACCAGAGAGCCGCTCGCTGGGTAGAGGTTGGCGGTTGGCCGCAGCACAGCCAACCGGCTCGTGGAATGCGGGCGATGGCTGGGCACGCTGGCGGTGCAGAGAGAGAGGATGAGCTGGCACATTGCTTTCCCGTCCAGCTGATGCCCACCCTGTGGAGAGGGGCGCTCCAGGTCAATAACCGCCATTGTTAGGCCACTCGCTGCATCAAGTTCTAGTCCAATACCACCTCGCCTGTTCTGATTGGCTGCCTGGACTGGGCGGGGCACATCCTCGACTCGCAGACATTAGGGGGACCAGCTCTCTATTTTTAGGCAATTTCTAGGGAAAAACCAGCTGGATGTGCCTCCATCCCAATTCTTCAGGGGGGAAAGAGGAGAATTGTTTAAAATGGCCGTCTGCAAGCTGGCTAAGAGAGCTGCATGGCCTTCTGGTTTTTACTGTTACTCTGCACTGAATTTATCGATTAAAAGTGCCAATCCTTAATTTTTTCATATTAAAAAAATGGCATGCTTACTACCTTTTTCACAATGGCATATTTGGACTCGTTGTGTTTGCGTTCTGTAATTGCACCTCTGTGTGCTATTTCCCACTGGTGGAGCTGAGTGGGACAATCCAACTAAGTACTCAAATGCGATGGCGCTTTCACAGGAGCTAGCATGCCGAATGCGAAAGAGAAGGCGCCTATAATCCAAAATCTATAAAATGAGATTTTGCTCAATATTACCGTGCCAGACGACATTGTTGGTTGTCTCTGGGCAGTCTTCCATCTCCAGAATACGCTACCTCTGTATTTTCTTTTGAGAAAGTAAGCACTTGATGAAGATGCTCCTTGTGAAAGCTTCATTTCAAATAGAATGGCCATTTGGAGTATGAAAAGAAACTTTTGTGACCACCGGTTGCCACAAATGTCGGCAAATCTTCCAGACATGAACAATGAAGGATAACTGCTTTCAAGCATTTGATTAGACAAAGGCTCTTACCTGTTTCTTGGGTCCTAATCTATTGTAACATGAAAACAAGAACTTCAGGGCCTGGTTTAAACAGTAAAAATGTTTGGGTGGCAGTGTATCATTTGTATTCTGTTGTAATAGAAGGGGTTATAGAAGGATGTGGATGAATATTGCATTATTCCTTCTCCTCGTCTTTCAGGAACAGAGGATGAAATTGCTATTCCTTTTTTCAGTGAAATCTGCTGTGTTCATTCTCTTTTGAGGGTTTTGTAGTTCAGGGTTTCTCTTTTAGGAATTCCCTAGTTTGTTTTATGATTTAATAACAACGTGACCTTGTCAACCAGGGTGATTATATGCGTTATACTTGGTCTAGTACTGTCAAAGCAGATCTGATTTCACGTGCTGCGATTTGAAGCGGGTTTGCAGAATTTGTTATTTTTTTTTGCAGTTGCAGTAAGAGAGAGAAACTCAGTCTGCTTAGACACGGCTGAGAGAGGCTTTGGGGTCGAACAGAGTCCAGATGATGTACGCGCCGCAGAGAACGGCGGCTCCAGAGCGTCATACAAATCCCCTTCTCTGTGTCGTAACTCTGATCCTGCCACTGAAACGCGTCACTGGAGTGCAATCGAAACCCGCGCGTGCTGCACATTGAATCAAACCCCCACGCACCCGACGCTAAATCAGACCCTGTTTCTGTCGCTCTCTGATGCAGAACCTGTTTGTGTCGCGCGCTAATTCAAAACCCATGCTGGTCACACAAAAACAAACTGAACAAGAGAAAGACAAAAATAGTTATTTTTTTGTGTTGTTGTGTGATGAAGAAACAGGAGTGAAATGGGCCAGTAGTTTAGCCGAGGGGTGAACACTCTCTCGTTCACTTCCTCTGCTTTTTGTCTCCAGTTGAGCCTTGCCTTGCATTGTGCCAAGTATCGTAACGCAGTCACGTTTTAGGAAGTGTTTTAGGAAGAATGGGTACAGTTGGAAGCTTTTTGTTTTTGCTTATCTTCTTGATTTGTCCTTTTTTCCTCTTCTGGCTGGGCATTTCTGAGTGTTTTAGGGCTTTCCATCAAAAGCATGCTTGCCTAAGTGTAGAAACGAAAGGGATTTGCACCGCACAGTAAGCAGTGCAAACTTTTTGTCTCTCTGTCTTCCTCTTCTTTTATCTTCTTCCCCTATATTTTTATCCCCGTTTTTTTCTTTCTCTCTCATCTCCCTTTCTCACCCTCTCCCCCTTTCTCTGCTACTACTTCGACCTCACACATCAGATATTTTTAGGCTATTTTGTGTGTGCATGTGCACATGTGTCTGGGTGTTAGAGAGAGTGTGTGTGTGTGTGTGTGTGTGTGTGTTTCTTATGAACCCGTTCCTGGAGGAACTTTTTTTTTTTCTTCTTTTCCTGAATTTGATTAACAATCTTCTCAGGAGGGTCAGAGCGCTCCAGACATCTTGCCCACAGCGACCTTTGACCCTCATATGGAAGGACTTTAATGGCTCCAGAGACGATGGCAGTGGGAAGGGAGGGGCCGAGGTTTTCCACCAGCATCATCAGTCAGTGTCCTTTTCAGGGTGAAGTTGTTTTTGGAGGGAGTGGAGGGGTATGCTTTTAGAGTCGGGTGCTGAGGGTTTTGGTGAAAGAAGAGATGCAACTGTATGGAGGACCTTTTAGTCAAAGACGTTAAAAGCTAGTCTGAAGAATGATGGATTATGGGGGTTTCCCAGAAGCTCCTCCTGTAGAAACACAGGTGTTCAGTGTGTGATGCACTCACAGTCTGGTATAAAGTCTACAGTGCACGACTGCCATCTCATAATAAACCCCTGCAACCCCCACACCACCACTGTGAGTGCCACCATCTAGGGAGGGATTTGGTTCCATTGGCCAGTCTCATAAATAAGATATGTGTTCACATCTGTAACCAACATTGCCTTTTTTTTTTACACCCGTTAATTGGTCAATTATCTCTACATTTTCCCATCATTGAGAATTTTATAGTGGCTGTTTTTGGATGTGGCATCCTAATAAATGCTAATTAAGGCTTTTTAAATTGGGCTGCCAAATGACGGCAGTAATACAATTATAATTGTTTAATGTCCCATTTGCTTCCATTACCTCTTATTTGTTTTCTGTGGCATCGGCCGGTGCCCTCTCTTGAAAAGAGCCAGCCATGTCTGCCCAAATAACAGTACTGCGTAAATGTGTTTTTGCTTCGAATTCTCCTGTGTTTGGCTGTTTTGTCATGCTAATAAATCCTGTTTTAAGAGAGAGGAAGAGGTACTGAGAGAGGGGGGGATATAGTGACTGGAGAGTGCGTGCATGCATGTGCGTATGTGTGTGTGTGTTTGTTGTGCACACGTGTGCCTGTGTGTGTGTGTGTGTGCGTGTGCACGTGTGTCTGCATGTGTGCGCGTGTGTGTGCGCAACAGAGGGAGAGAGGGAGGCAGAGAAAGACAGACAGCAAGAGGAAGAGTGGGGGAGGGAGGCAAGGAGGAAAAGAGACAGACAGATAGGGCGAGAGGAAGAGAGAGAGGGAGGGAAAGAGACAGAGCGAGAGAGAGGAAGTTAGGGATTGGCAGAGACGTTGTCAGCCCTGGTGGAGCAGCGTGTGAGGGAACTCATCACACACGACGCCCCACAGAGAGAGCGAGGCAGTCTGCAGTGAGCTGGAGAGAGAGGGGGGGGCGGAGTCACTGAGTGATGAGGATTCATTTATTCACATATCCTCCTGAGACCCCGCAGAAAAAAAAAGATGTGTTTACATTTTTTCACGTAATACAAGTTGTTGTGGATGACAAAAACTTGTTGCAGTGAAAATATTTTCAAAAATATTTTTATTTTTATTAGATGTTGCTTGCAGTGTAGGTGTCAGCATCGTAGAATATATGGTTCTTGATATTAAAACCAGAGATTCATTTCCCATACAGGGGACAAAGGAGAATTGCCGGGTCGTAGGAGGATAGGTATGCACACGCCTGCAGACAGAAAGAGACACACCCCTTCCCGCTCTTTTGTATTAATGCAAAATTAGCCAGCAGGCTAGTTTTCCTGCGGGTATTTTCACAGCACCAACACATAGCCAAGGACGAGTTTTAGCGACGCTAATTATCCTCAGAGTAGAAGGGGGAGGGGTTGCCAGGGGGACCATGGAACACTTCGGTCAGGCAACAAAACGGGCACCTTTCCATATCCTAATTATGGTGCTAATGCTAATTAGGGTAGCTCGTTAACGTGGCACTTCACCTTAATTGCAGCCCCAATTGTTCTTCCCTTGCTTGATGTGCAACTTCTTACAAAATTATGAATAAACAAATTCATTAATGATTATAAAGCTGGCTTGCTTACATCTGGTCCTGCTCATAATTAGCTCTGTCTGGGTGGCTTGTTTGGCCTTTGGGAGAATCCCTGGAATTTGAAGAAAACGCCAATCGGGAAGACATACGGGGCTGTAGTTTTATTTATTTTAAAGGTAGTTATTTAATCTGAAATAAGACAAAACCGTCCTTGTTGCGAAACGCAAATATTCAGTACATTTTCTGCCAGGTGAATCTGAGGGTCAGTTTGTTGACTTATCAAATGGACAAGTAGTCTTAGTCCTATGCCCAGCTGATGTAACAGTGGGCATAATGTAGAATGGTCAGAGGGATCTGTTAATAGCTGTTAAATCCAGTGTGTGGATGTGGCGATGGACCCCTGATCTTGCATTGAATCCTGTCCGTGTAATGGCCTGTAATGACCGTGCCAGTGCTGACAGTGGAATTTTTATTGAGAGTAAAGGGGAGGGGAGCGTTAAAAAAAAAAAAAATCTCCAGTATCACGAGATGAACTGTGAGGAAAAAATAGTACACTAAACCAAAAAACAACCTCCCTCACTTTTCCAGCCGTTGCAAATTAGCTGACCCTGCAAAGCGGGGGTGAGGCTGCCGTCGTTCCGAGCAGCAGCGGAGAAAGTTCCGCCGTAGTTCTCATACCGACCGGAGAAGAGAAGAACTGGTCCCCAGCCTCATACATAGTTAAAGTGTTTACGTTCTCGCTCAAACTGTCTTGTTTTCTATCAGTTTTTTAAAAATTGTTTATTCTCTCCCCCGTCCATTCCTTTTCCCTTCTAAGTTTGAGGTCTTTTGGCGGCTGTCAGAGAAGCCTGATTCACAGTAACGTATGGAAGAGCTGACGGGGAGTATTTTTTTTGAAAAATCGGATCCGTCTCTCTGGTTTGAATGAGGAGACGGAGCCGAACCATCTGCGCGCGTCCGGTCTCGCTGGATTCAATTCCTGCAAACGCCTGAAAGGGTGTAGTTCCAAAGAACTGACATGAATTTACTCTTAGCCTATTTTTGACAGAGGTGGGGGGAAATCCATTAGCTCTGTGCACCTCATGAATATTCATCTTCTCCAGAGGAATTCTGAAGGAGGGTTTTGGCAGAAGCGTACAGGGAAGGGCGCGAGCCTTGTGACGTTAAGGAGAACCTTGATTGCCGGGACTGCGCGGTGCACGCTGTTGGGCCCTTGGGCGCGACGCTTAGCCTGAATTTGTTTCAGTGAACGTCCAGTTGTGTGAACATACAGCGTGTATAAAACGTAAGCGTCTGTACACGGGCAAATGCATATTAATAATAGTATCTGCTCCGGCTCCCTCCCGTGGGCTCTCCTGTTGGTGATCAAAAGGAACGCTAGCGTTAACCTCGCTTGTTGTCCTCTCTCTCCTGTAGCGCTGCGGTGGGAGTCGGTTTCTACGGAAACAGCGAGACCAACGACGGCGTCTATCAGCTGACCTACTCCCTGTACAATGCCAATCACACGCTGGGAGGCGTGGATAGTTTGGTAGGTAACGTGACGTCATGCCTCCGCCCCAACACACACGCACGCGCGAGCAGTCCAGCCCAGTCCCGTGCCATCATTTCATCTAATTTTATTTATCTGTCCTTTATTTGTATTCATCAAGGAGAATTTGTCCCCCTTGCACTGATGTAAGCATCTCTTTCACGACCTTGTCGAGAGACCAGCGCGCACGCCTAACCAAAATGCATTTCCTGCACGCGTAAGCCAAGTCCTGCCGTTTGCACTTGCGTCTTCTGCGGCCGCGTTGCTGCTTTTAACGTAGATGCGAGTGCGCATTACGACGCATCCAGAGCTCGCGTTCCCCTGTCTCTCCATCGGCGAGCGAGCGAGTGATTGACGCTGAGGGTGTGTGGGCGAGCGTGCCCGGAGGTGTGTCTGGAAGCGAACGCTGAGCGCTGTCGTAATTATGACAGTAATTCTCGTGCTGGGGTGTCTGTGTAATCACGGGGTACCTGTGAGGAGGTTCGTAAGTAAGCGCGGCTACGCTAAACCGTCTCCACAGAGCGCCGTACGCCAGTCTGCTCCGCAACTATGTGACGTCTGTAACTTCGGACGTGACGTCAAACCGAGGTCCTGACTCACTGTGGTCATTAAAGATCCCATGACACTATTCGCAAAGGGAAGGGGGTTCCCCGGTGTCCTGGCTAAAATCCCAGATCTGGCTCTCCCAAAAAAACTTGCCACCTAATCATCCCCTGATTTAATTGGCTAAAAAATGTTCTCTCCCTCCAGTGGAGCTGCTCAGTGGCCAACAATAGAGGATTGTGGTTGTACTGGGCAGCTCCCAGGTGTGAATGTGTATGAGTGTGAAGCAGGGCGTTCCTGCAAAAGAGCATCCGTGCTCAGCGAACCTACCCTGGGTAAATAAAGGTTAAATGAAAAACTAAAGGAAACTGCATCGCTTCCCCTTTTGGTATGTCCCCTCTGAAGCGTTTCCCACGGAACACTTGGGTTGCCACTAAAAAGACCCACACAGTGCGGGTGTACGCAATGTGCAGTTAAGATGAATATACACGCTTGGGGGAAGTCAGGGAGTCATATCACCACCAATATTTTCATTTGAATTCATTGTCTGCCTCAGTTAGAGACTAGGTGGTCCGGCTATGTGCCTTGCCCAAACCTGAAATGGGACCCTAGCCCATGCTCCCATTGGTGCAAAAAAATTAGGCGCTCAAAAGTGCGAATGTTTCGGGCCTTAGACCCTCTCCAGTGCGCAGTGAACAGACTAGACTATAGCTGCCCTCTGTTCGTGTTACTCAACAGTACATTGTGTGTGTGTGTGTGTGTGTGTGTGTGTGTGTGTGTGTGTGTGTGTGTGTGTGTCTGCAGATATGGTTATTTCCCTGAAGGCGGCAATTCAAATTCAGTGAATTTACCACAGAGTTTCTGAGTGGGCATGGAGACTTGTTTTCAGGAACCATTTTGCTGTGGTGACGATTAGAGTGCGTAATGCTCATCACACATGCTCGTACACACGTACACGTGCACACGCGTCTGTGAGTGCACAAACACACACAAGCACAAACACGTATGCATGCATACACAAATACACACGTACACATGCACATATACGCACATACACACGGACACAGACACACGTACACATGCACATATATGCACACATGTACACACACACGTACACATGCACATGTACACACACACACATGCACACACATATACACGTAAACACATCATGGATCAGTTTCTCTTGATAAATGGAATGAATGCTTGTATTGAGTTTGGTTTTGGCACACTGAACACGCTCATTAAATGGCCATTTCTGCTGCATTCTGCTGTTCTTACTGTGCAGTGAAGCTCTCAGAGCCTACCCAGCATTCTCTGAGTCACTCAAACCTGGTGAAAGTGGGTCCGAGTTGGAGGCGCTGTATCATATATAAATTGTGGAACACAAGTAAAATTTCAATATCGAGAGGAGACGTGTCACACGTTGCTTACATCACACTTCAGCAAATCATTCCTCTGAAAATCTGGCGAATGGCTGAGCTGTCCCTTCCTTGGCGTGCCTTGGTGTGCCTGTCACTTCTACAGTGTTGGCTTAGAGCCCTGTGCTATAGTAAGGTGCTTGTGCTCCTTGGGCAGAGTGTTAGCATAGAGCCCTGTGCTATAGTAAGGTGCTTGTGCTCCTTGTAAAGAGTGTTAGCATAGCGCCCTGTGCTATAGTAAGGTGCTTGTGCTCCTTGTAAAGAGCGTTAGCGTAGAGCCCTGTGCTATCGTAAGGTGCTTGTGCTCCTTGTAAAGAGTGTTATCATAGAACCCTGTGCTATAGTAAGGTGCTTGTGCTCCTTGTAAAGAGTGTTAGCGTAGAGCCCTGTGCTATAGTAAGGTGCTTGTGCTCCTTGTAAAGAGTGTTAGCGTGGAGCCCTGTGCTATTGTAAGGTGCTTGTGCTTCTTGTAAAGAGTGTTAGCGTAGAGCCCTGTGCTATTGTAAGGTGCTTATGCTCCTTCTAAACAGTGTTAGCATAGAGCCCTGTGCTATTGCAAGGTGCTTGAGGGGGAGGAGCTATACTTAAGCTCAGAAGAGGTGGGGCTTAGTGCTTTGGGTTCTGCCCCTGACCCCGCCCCAGACTGTGCCAATTTCAGTGACTCCTCAAATGGTTCTAACTGCTTCCATCAATTATATATATATATATGTGCTGTTTTTGTCATCTTAACCTTGAGGTCACACATGAACATTCTAATGCTGGTGCAACAATCACCACTGGTAACTGAAAGCAGTGGAGTTCTAGAACACTGAAAATAAGAATAAAAAACATTCTTAAAAAACCTACTCTTCAAAGGGTTAAAGGTATGTGTGGGGGAGTGGTGTGTGGAGGGAGCAGTATGTCTACATCCATCTGTGTTGTTGGGTAAATGGATGGATGTTAGTGCGTAGAAGGGTTCCCAGCGGGGTGGAGGTGGGGGAGGGTGTGCAGATTAGATATTTTAAGCTTCGTCTCCCCAGGTGCCTGTCCCCACTTCACCTCCCTCTGGGGCTGCAGATTTGACATGCTGGTGCTAGGATCCCTCTGCTTCATGCCACACACACACTCTCACTCACTCACACACAGACACACAGACACACACACTCTCACTCACTCACACACAGACACACACACACACACTCTCACTCACTCACACACAGACACACACACACACACTCTCACTCACTCACACACACACACACACACCCACTCTCACTCACTCACACACACACACACACACACACACACAAACACACTCACTTACACACAGACACACACACACTCACTTACACACAGACACACACACACACTCACTTACACACAGACACATATGCACCAACACACACACTCTCTCTCCCCCTCCCTCACACACACTCACTCACACACTCTCTCTCCCTCACACACACATGCACACACACATTCACTCACACAGACACACACGTGCACACACTCTCACTCACACAGACAGACACAGACACACAAACACACACTCACGCACAGACACACACACACACTCACAGGCACACAGACACACACACACAGCGTTAAGTAAGAGTAAGAGAGACCTGATGGCAGCAGGCAAACACTGCTGAAGAGCTGGGATTAAGTCCACAGCTGTATTAATGTGGATTAATGCATGAGTTTCCACTGTACCCCCCCCCCACACACACACACACACACACTCAGAGCTGTGACATGAGCTCCCTCACCGTCACCCTCACTCTCTCTCTCTCTTTCTCTCCCTCTCTCTTTCCCCGCTCTCTCTCTCTCTCTTTCTCTGCTCTCTCCCTCTCTCTCTTTCCCCACTCTCTCCCTCCCTCTCACACTCACACGTATGTGCAGATACTCCTTCACTAAATTCTCTAGCATAATCGCTTCACATTTTATTGCATTGCCTGGGAATCTGATGTGTGGTGCTGCACATACAATCTAATGAATGTAATGAAATGATGAGATAAATCAGAAACAATGGCTTGACCCAGTAGCAGCAGATAAGGCTCCAGTGCACACTGTCATTCCTGAAGGCCAGGGCACAGTTACCTGCTGGGCTCCTCACTATCACTGAGTGAGCTCCATTTCAGTCACCACTAAACATTTCTGTCTTTCGGATGAGACGTCGAAGCGAGGTCCTGACTCACTGTGGTCGTTAAAGATCGCACAACACTCATCGCAAAGAGTAGGGGGTTCCCTGGGGTCCTGGCTAAATTCCCGACCTGGCTCTCTCAACCTAATCATCTCCCAGTGTAATTAACTAAAAAAACGTTCTCTTCCTGTCTGCGTCCGCTGATGTGTCATGAGCGTTCTGGTGCAAAATGGCTGCCGTGCATCACCCAGGTGGATGCTACACATCGGTGGTAGTTGATGAGAGTTTCCCCCTCATCACTGTAAATTGCTTTGAGTGTGAGAGAAGTGCTATATAAATGCAAGGCATTATTATTCTGACTAGGGGTGGCGGGGAGATTTTACGATTTTCTCTGAGAGATCATAAGCTGATTTGTCTTTTGTGTTTACTTGAGTATTATTTTATTTTTTCCTGGGCTTCAAAACTCTTTTCGCCGAGCCCGTGGAGAGTCAGTGGGCGACGTCTCAGTGACTTTGTCCATATTTTTCTTCAGTCTGTGGTAACTGAAAGCAGTGGAGTTCTAGAACACTGACTTAGAAATTTGGGAGAGAAAATAACCATTATGATTAATTGTCTCGTTGATTCTCCATTAGCTTCCTATTACCATTGAGCTCCAGGCCAGCAGTGGATGGGCTCTCTCTTTACACCAGGTTCCTCCTGGGATTTCTTCCCACTGCAGAGTTTTTGTCTCATTCGCAGTTTCAGTGTTATTTTTTCTTCCCGTTGAGTTTTTTTTTAATATATATTTTTTTACCTTGTTGGTTTTCTGGGGTTCAAGCCCAGTCTTTCTCAGTTTTACAATTTTTCAAAGTTTCTTTGGGATGGTGTATCTGTAAAAAAACAACACAGTGTAAATTAAAATTAAAAGAAATATATGAAGAAAAATAAAACAGTTTCTGCATTTAACCACAACTCAGAATGAAGGGCTGGCGTTAAGGGGTCCATGGACTCCTAGGCACTGTTTCCTCAGGTGCCACTGGGTAGAGTACGGTAAATAAAAGGTTAAGGGCTGTTGGAAACTATGGTCAGGGCAGCGTAAATCTTGAATGGGCTTTCCAGCCTTGGCCCCATCATCATGTGACACACACAGCACGTATAGTTATCGGGTAGGCTAATACATCTAGTAACATTAGAAATGTTACGATGGTATTATTTACAAATGTAGGTCATTATAGAAGCCATAATTGCGTTTGTTTGTTTTGATTTGTGTGCTGGGTCTAAATTAAAAGCATAAATGTGCAGTTAATTGGCATGATATGCAATAGACAGACGTTGCAGCAAGAATTGACATCAATTGATGTAAAAAAAAATAAATAAATAACTGAAAAATCATTGAGTCACATCCTGGCATAAATTGATGATGTGACTAAATGATCTCTTTTCCTCCCCGTCGGTTGACGTTATTGTTTGCGGTTTAGCAGCACGCGCGCGTCGCGCCGCGTTTGAGCTGAATTATGCGCCAAAGTCGTCAGCGGGGTAACAACAGGCCCTGGAAACAGGGAGACAAACAGCCCTGCCTAATAACCATCGTACTGAGTGGGCCGGTTTTTTTTTTTCCTGAAGAGCTCCCTCTTTCGCCACGCTGGGCCTCCCGCTGCGTTCGCCAGGCCGGGCGGCCTGTGCCACGGTGCACGCTGGGATAGGTTGGGAGGGGAAGAGGTCCTCCGCCCCCGGCCGCACAAAGCCGCCATTGTGAGTGGACGACGATTATCCGCGAAACCCCTCCGACAAAGGCCCTCGCAGCGGGCGAGCTCGGGGCTTCCTGATTGGCCGAGCCCGGGGGGTTCCGTGGTCCAGACTCCGCTGGAGAGACAATGGCCGCGTTTGGCTTCTGCTCCGCACAGATGCCTCGTCTCAATGCACCCTTTAGAAACCGACCAAGTCCAAAGCAGCGCATTCTTTATTTCTGTTGTCGTTGTTGCTCTGGGGTTTCTTTGGGTGTTTTTATTTTTTTGTGTGTGTGCATTTATTTGTTTTTTTTGGGGCTGAATCTGCTCCTTTTGTCAGGCACACCCCCCACCCCCCCTCCCCACCCCACCTCCTCCAGCCATGATTTAAATTAGCAATCAGCCTCATGCCGAGAAGCACAGATTTTTTAGTGCCAGACATTGGGGCTCGACAACCTTTTCAGAGCGGTCTCTGTAGTTAATGTCATTTCTTGTGAGGAAAAGCAAGACGAAAAAAAATTAAATCAAACACCCCCCTCCCCCCCCCAGAAGTATTTATCTATTGTGCATTTTGAAAGAAAATCACACCCTAACCATTAATATGCAGCTAAAAATACCCCCTTCCTTCTGGCTCCCCTTTAAAAATGGAAATGAAAGTGTTCTGGCGGTCTTTGCGTTTGCTCGCGCGGGTCAGTCGCAGGGCATTCGGGCCGCAGTGGGGGTTTATGGGTATTCTTCACCGGTGATGTAATTATGAACATGTCGCGTCGCTTCCAGCCATAGCTAGCAATCCGAAAAGCTTGCGGAACCCTGTCTCAAGGGAGGAGGGGTGGAGGACGAGACGGAGGGGAACCTTTACTTCCTCCTTCCTGTTCAGGCCGTGTGAATGGGTAGGAATATCAGAGTGTGTCAGAAGATGATAAATGTATGTATTTTTTAATTTGTAATTTTGAGGACGTGGAATAGCTGACTGCCAGTCTCTGGTCGTGATGAATGTTGTTTGGAAAGAACCTGGTTTCGGTTTTGAATCCATGCTGGACAGATGGGCCAGAATTCAGAATTTGCTGTTTGTTTGCTTTCTTCTCTCCCTCCCTCCCCAAATTTATGGCTGCTTCTGTGCCTTTTCCTCTCTGTGTCTCCAGTCCCGCTTTCTGCGCTGTTTAGCCACCGTCCTCTGCCTTCTCCCTTTTAACCCCTCGTCATATTCGGGAATCCCTCTGACCACCCCCCATAAAAACAGCATCATATTCTGCATTTTGGGTGGGGGGGGGGGGGGGGTGGGGAAAGCAATGAGGCTGTGTGTGAGATCTTATAGATCTTATCACAAATTCTACGACCCCTTATTAACAAGATTAAAAAATCCATTTTTAAATTTCAAAGCGAGCAAAGGCAGCATTGCATCTTGGGGGGAGGGGGAGGGGGAGGGGGAGGCATGTTCAATTTCATGCTTGAAATCACACATTCACATTTAATTGAAGCCATTCTCTCTCTCTCTCTCTCTCTCTCTCTCTCTCTCTCTCTATCACTAACAAAAATCGATTGGCTTTGGCTCAGGCTGCATTGAGCTGGCAGCTCTGTAATGCATCGCAATGTAACCGCGGTACGGCGGGGTGGCGGGCTGGACCACCGCACGCCTCACCACCCCAACCACACCCCGCCCCCAAGACCCGGACAGCATCTCCGTGACGTGACCCTCACGCCCGCAAAGGAAGGTTCTAGAAGAACTGGAGCATGGCTCAGTCCACGGCGTAGATAAGCGATAAGCAAAAGTGGCCAACCCGCGCTCCAGAAACAGTCTCAAAGTAATTCGATTACACGGTGCATTGGCTGATAAAAGTGATTGTAAAGATAGAAAGATTGGAGCCCGCACTCAAAACAACAAAGAATTTTTATGCATTTAGCATCTTGATTCCTTTTCAGCTCTTTGTTTTGGACACAAACATGTAATCCCGCGACCCTGAGGACGGCTGAGGCCCAAACGCGCTTGTCTTCAGTGTCCGGAATGAAGGGCCGAAAGGGAATCGGGTCGCCGAGGTGTGAACGCGTGGGAATCCATTTTTGTTTCGAGTGCGGGGCCCTTCGTCTTCCTGCCCGTCGACGGCGATGAGATCGGCAGGCCCGATCGACGAGCGCCAGCGCGAGGGGGTCTCTCCCCCCGGATCGTCCCCCGGACGCGGGCGGATAACGTTCCCGGGATCCGAAGGCGGATAAGCCGATGGCTGGCAGGGATCCCATCTGCTGGATGTGAGCAGTTAAAACTGGAAATCCCCTCGTAAATCTCCGAGACCTGTAATATACCAGCGGGATTGTGCCGCCAGTGGAGAAATACCACTTATTACTTATTCTCTCATTCACTCGCTCTCTCCCTGTCTCTCTCTTTCTCTCTCTCTCTCTCTCCCCCTCTCCTTATATATTTATATCCGTCTTTATCACACTCCTTTCTGTTTCTATCACTTTCCCTCTCTCTGTAGCGCCAACAACTATAGGAGCACTAACGATGCAAACAATAGGGTGTTTGGACCCTCAGTAATGGGAGTTTTGTTAAATTAAAGAATAGTAATAAACAGCAATAACCATAAAAAACAACAATTCAAGCTACTTCCTATTCGAGACAGTTAGGGACTGCTGCTCCTAATGGCTCCTAGGGACACGGTGACAGTAGAGTTGCCTGCTTTCTGTCTCTCAGACTATGGCACACTGCAAAATACCGTGTAGCTCATTGTGCCGTGGGTCCCTCATCCAGTAAGACTGACATACTAAGATGAATCATTTATTTGAATTTAGGGAGAGATTTAAAAAAACAAAAAAAAAAAAACAGTGCTATATACTTTTCACAATGTCGGAGTGTGTCTCTGTCCCCGCCTCAGCAGTCTCACAGCGACCGCACGGCCTTTCTCTCTGAATAGACTTACTCATTATTAGATATAAAGCCCCCTCAGTGGCTGAGCCCGCCCCCTCCAGTGGCTGAGCCCGCCCCCTCAGTGGCTGGGCCCGCCCCCTCCAGTGTTCTCTCATACGAAGCAGCAGAGGAGGTTAAGACGGGCTGGCGCCCTGAATGCCGAACAGCCTCAGTTTAATGAAGTCGGCCGCTGCGTCTCCTCCTGTCCTTTAATTAGCCCGCGCCCGAAGCCTCATCACCCAAGCCTCTGATGATACCAGGCACTTTATTACACAGAGCGGGTTTGGGGATGTATTCTGTGTATGTGTGTGTGTGTGTGTGCGTGTGTGTGCGTGTGTGTGCGTGTGCGTGCGTGTGCGTGTGTGAGGGGGAGGGGGGCAGAGAGGTAGAGGGAGAGCAGTCTCTGAATACCTCCCTGGGCTGTTGAAAGCGATGGTCACACTGAGACTGTGTTTTGTCCTGGTTGCGGAGGCTCTGTGCTCCCACACTCAGCCCCTGCGTTGCTGGAGCGGTCAGCCCCGTTCCCACGGAGACCTGGAGGGAGGGAAGAGCGGCCATTTCCCCTCCTGAGCCTTCATCCGCACACCGAACCTGGGGCTTATACTCCAGCCAGCACACACACACACACACTCTCTCTCTCTCTTTCTCTCTCTCTATCACACGCACACACACATAAACACACACACATATACATGCATACATACACACACACATGCACATATACATACATACATACATACATGTATGCATACACATACATGCACACACATAACAAACAAGTGCACGCTCGCTTGTATACGTACACGGGCATAAACACGTGTGCTCACACGCACAGCTCAGATGTTCAGTCACTCACCCTTGCACACGCACAGCTCAGATGTTCAGTCACTCACCCTTGCACACGCACAGCTCAGATGTTCAGTCACTCACCCTTGTTTAAAAGTAAGTGAAAATATCCACGTCCCCGTTTGTCTGACCTTTCCGTGTTCGGCTGAACCTTTCTCCGAACTCTGGTGACGCACGGCAGAAATGTCACATTCATACAGGAAACGTGTCACTGCCGTCACCGTGAGCCCTCCCACGAGTGTACACACTCATACATCTGCTCCACAAGTCCTCCTCCATCCCTCTCTCTGTTCACCTCAATTCAATTCCATTTCATTTCATTTTATTTGTATCACTCTCGCTGAGATGATTTGCAGAGGAAACGGAAAGGAAAGTTGGACAAAAACCAGGCCCCGGACCTGGTTTTACTCTTCAAAGCATCTTTTGTGGCAGTTTTCTGTAAAAAAAAACACTATACAAATAAAATTGATTTGATTTTATCTGAACCCCCAATAAGCAACTGAGATAAAAACTCCCCAGAAGAATAAACACACTCAAATGATGGTGATCTGTCTCTCTTCCCCCCCCCCTCTCTTTCTCTTTCTTTCTCTACATCTCTCCCTTTTACTGAAGGGAAATGGCACGTGGAAGAGTGTATCCACTATCCACTCCTGACCATTTGATGAGATCCCCCCCACACACACACACACACACACACAGTCTCTCTCTCTCACGCACACACACTGACGCCCTGTCTCCCCCCCCCAGGTGTCGGGCACCATGGGCAGCATGCAGAGCGGGCTGAAGCAGCACTTGGCGCGGCTGGACGAGATCTTCGCCACGCGGGGCGACTACGTGCAGACCCTGCGCTTCATGCAGCAGATGGCCGACAGCATCATCAAGCAGCTGCTGGGCCTGCCCGACTGGGACCCCAGCAAAGTGGACCTGGCCGCCATCGCCGAGCGGACGGGCCAGGTGGAGTACTACAGGTGAGCTGAGATGAGAACTACAGGTGAGCTGAGATCAGTGCTACAGGTGAGCAGAGATGAGAACTACAGGTGAGCAGAGATGAGTACTACAGGTGAGCAGAGATCAGTACTACAGGTGAGCAGAGATCAGTACTACAGGTGAGCTGAGATGAGAACTACAGGTGAGCAGAGATCAGTACTACAGGTGAGCAGAGATCAGTGCTACAGGTGAGCAGAGATCAGTACTACAGGTGAGCAGAGATCAGTGCTACAGGTGAGCTGAGATGAGAACTACAGGTGAGCAGAGATCAGTACTACAGGTGAGCAGAGATCAGTACTACAGGTGAGCTGAGATCAGTACTACAGGTGAGCAGAGATCAGTACTACAGGTGAGCAGAGATCAGTACTACAGGTGAGCTGAGATCAGTACTACAGGTGAGCAGAGATGAGTACTACAGGTGAGCTGAGATCAGTGCTACAGGTGAGCTGAGATGAGAACTACAGGTGAGCAGAGATCAGTACTACAGGTGAGCTGAGATCAGTACTACAGGTGAGCAGAGATCAGTACTACAGGTGAGCTGAGATCAGTACTACAGGTGAGCAGAGATCAGTACTACAGGTGAGCTGAGATCAGTACTACAGGTGAGCAGAGATCAGTACTACAGGTGAGCAGAGATGAGTATTACAGGTGAGCTGAGATCAGTACCACAGGTGAGCTGAGAAGTCGTACAGGTAACGGCCTGTAGCTCAGCCTGTAACGGGGCTGTGGTCCTGGCGGGTGAAGGGAGGAGAGAGGCGGGTGTGGCCCGCCCCCCTCAGCTTGATTAATTACCGCTGGGGAGCGGGGATTGCTGATGGGAAATCCCTTAGCGGCCCCTCTGATTCGGGCCCCTCTGATTCGGGCCCCGGGGCTGTTCTGTCACTCGCTGGTTAAGCATCCTGGCCGGCGAGTCGAGTTTCTGCCAGATCTGTTCAGAGAGCCGCTGGGAGGTGACTGCAGCTGCTACGGCTCTGGAATGCTGGAGCACTGCGGTGCTCGGTCATGGATACTGGAGTGCACATACACACACACACACACACACACACACGTACACACACACACACACACACACACACACACACACACACACACACACACACACACACACACGTACACACACACACACACACACACACTCACACACACACACACGTACACACACACACACACACACACACAAACGCGCACGCATGCATACTCATGCACGCACGCACACACTCACACTCGCGCGCACACGCACTTACAGAGAAACACAGTCACACACAAAACCAGAGTCTTGGGCCCAGGCAGAATAAGTTAAAGTAGATGTGTATAAATTAGAATAAATTCTAATAATTTGCGGTTTGCAGTCATTTGTAGCCCAGGTCAGCAGTGCAGTCAGCAGAGAGCATAGACGGGTTCTGTGTGTGAATGCAGACGGGTTCTGTGTGTGAATGCAGACGGGTTCTGTGTGTGAATGCAGACGGGTTCTGTGTGTGAATGCAGAATGCAGACAGGATCTGTGTGTGAATGCAGAATGCAGACAGGATCTGTGTGTGAATGCAGACGGGTTCTGTGTGTGAATGCAGAATGCAGACAGGATCTGTGTGTGAATGCAGACGGGTTCTGGGTGTGAATGCAGACAGGATCTGTGTGTGAATGCAGACGGGTTCTGGGTGTGAATGCAGACGGGTTCTGTGTGTGAATGCAGACGGGTTTTGTGTGTGAATGCAGACAGGTTTTGTGTGTGAATGCAGAATGCAGACAGGATCTGTGTGTGAATGCAGACGGGTTCTGTGTGTAAATGCAGAATGCAGACAGGATCTGTGTGTGAATGCAGACAGGATCTGTGTGTGAATGCAGACTGGTTCTGTGTGTGAATGCAGACGGGTTCTGTATGTGAATGCAGATGGGTTCTGTGTGTGAATGCAGATGGGTTCTGTGTGTGAATGCAGACGGGTTCTGTGTGTGAATGCAGATGGATTCTGTGTGTGAATGCAGATGGGTTCTGTTTGTGAATGCAGACGGGTTCTGTGTGTGAATGCAGATGGATTCTGTGTGTGAATGCAGACGGGTTCTGTGTGTGAATGCAGAATGCAGACGGGTTCTGGGTGTGAATGAAGAAGGGTTCTGTGTGTGAATGCAGATGGGTTCTGTGTGTCAATGCAGACGGGTTCTCTGTGTCAATGCAGACGGGTTCTGGGTGTGAATGCAGATGGGTTCTGTGTGTCCATGCAGATGGGTTCTGGGTGTGAATGCAGAATTCAGATGGGTTCTGTGTGTCAATGCAGATGGGTTCTGGGTGTGAATGCAGATGGGTTCTGTGTGTGAATGCAGATGGGTTCTGTGTGTGAATGCAGACGGGTTCTATGTGTGAATGCAGACGGGTTCTGTGTGTGAATGCAGACGGGTTCTGTGTGTGAATGCAGACGGGTTCTGTGTGTGAATGCAGATGGGTTCTGGGTGTGAATGCAGAATGCAGATGGGTTCTGGGTGTGAATGCAGACGGGTTCTGGCTTTGAATGCAGACGGGTTCTGTGTGTGAATGCAGATGGGTTCTGGGTGTCAATGCAGATGGGTTCTGTGTGTGAATGCAGACGGGTTCTGTGTGTGAATGCAGACGGGTTCTGGGTGTGAATGCAGACACATGGACACATTGGTCCTGCAGCGAGCAGCCATGGGGTGGCCCTCACCCAGGTTTTAGCACATTAAATATTCAGCAGTATAGATCCTGCTCATTAATTATTAATCAGCTGGTCAAGGTCCAGAGCTGGAGCCAGGAAGTGACCCGCACAGTGGCAATTATATACACTGATACACACGCACACACACTCACACACTCTCTCTCTCACAGACGCACATATATCGGGACGCACACATTCATCCACACACATACATAGGCTAAGACAAATGCGTGAACTCATACACACGTGCACACATGAATACACAAGGTGTTTTGGTACATTTGCATATGGGGACACGCACTGCAGATTTTCTCCCAGAAGTGCTGAGTGAAATGTTTCAGTCTTGTATATGAGCCAGCCGATTTGAATTTCTGTATTAAATTTTTGTTGGATCTTAATGATGTAGTATTGCCTCCCTCCTCTAGGTGGCTCACATACTTGCTGCTGCTCATCCTGGACCTTGTGATCTGCCTGATGGCTTGCCTTGGACTGGCCAAGCAGTCTCGTTGGCTGCTCACAACGTGAGTACTCAGTATACCAATACTGCCTTCATTGATGTGAATGTGAAGGGCAAAATCAGGGCTACTTGACTAATTCCTTTCAATTCATTCCATTACACTACAGGCCTTTAGCAGGCGCTCTTATCCAGAGCGACTTACACAACTTTTACATGACATTTACATTGCATCTGTTCCTTACCCATTATACTACGCTGTTGCCCCATTAATTCAATTTAATTCTTATAGCGCATTTTACTGAGTCACTCCGACAGAAATGCTTTACAGACGAAGCAGGAAGTAAAATTGGAAAAAAGCCAGGCCTAGGTAGTGGTGTCTGTAAGCGTGCACCATCCACAAAAAATGTCATATCCTGTGAATAGAGTCTAATCTAAACTTCCACCTTTATTAAAGAAATGAAAAACTAATTCGGCTGTTTTTTTTATTTTTATTGCAGTACTCTTAACCAGTAAAAGTGATGAAAAATCTGTTTAAAGAAAACAGATTAGAAGCCGGAGAGAAGCTAGCAGGCGGACTCTTATTCAGTCTCTGTCAATTCCCATGTCCACTTTCAGCTGTAAAGACTTCCTCTGTAGTTACCGTGTTAAACTGATCCATGGGGCATGAAATCCATGCAACACAGTTTAATCAAGCGAACGGCTCCATGTCCAACTAGATCAGCCACTGAGAGTACAGAACAGCGAAAGGGAAATCACACACAGACACACACTCACGCACACGCACGCACACACACTCACACACACACACACACACGCCCACACACATACCCACAGAATTTGTTTGCTTTCAGGGGCCATCCCAAAATATATGTTTTCTGCGTTTAATTGGAACGTCTGTGGGAGGAGTTCCCGCCAGCGTACACCACCAGGGGGCGATAAAGAGCCAGTGGCCCCCTAAAGGCCCTGTGAGAGTTTAGAGCAGACAGTGCTCCTCAGCAAAGCTCACTGACGCGCTCTCACGCTCATACCATTTTTTCTCCTGATCTGCAGGATCAGTGGTTTCCATACCAACTAGGAGGACAGGTGGCGATGGGGGGGGGGGGGGGGTCCCCCTTGGTTGCAGGGAAACCTTAACTGTTCTGTTCGGAGTGCTCCCGTTGGGACTTCTGTACCCCTGCATAATAAATCAAATGCCTGCTTATCTGCTTGCTCTCTCACAGGCACACCAAATCGGAGGAGAATAGCATTGTGGGTGATAACAGCCCTGCAGTGAAATGGTGTCCCATTCCGTACGGGGGGGGCGGTGCAGCGACCATACTGCAACTTGTATAGAAACGGATGGGGGACCTGGGGACCCAGGGGATAATTAGTTTTGACACCCTGAATGATGCAGAGGCTGGAAGAGTCCCCCTGTCCCTCGTCCCTCGTCCTCCCCCCTCCCCTGCTGTATTCATGTATTCCTCAGTTATAGTAGTTCACTGTCCACTGAAGCTCAAACGCATGATGGAACTTGCAGCTGGAGGCTGTGTGCTTTGTGCTGTGTGCTGTGTGTGCAGTCAGTGGAGTGGGGTTGTGTTACTCCTTCTGAACACATCATTGCCCTCCAGAATGTTTTGCTATCCACACGGACCCTCTCGGACCACTGGGGTGCACTGTATAGGGTCCCTTACCCTGTGCGAATGGGCTCGTTCACATGCACAGTCAGAGCCTGCAACCCAAAATGCCTTCTAACTCAAGTCGGTTTATTTATTTAGTGTACCTCTGAATGAACTGTATGCCCAAGATAACCTCAACACGGGTTGGATTTGATCTCGGAGAGTGTCAGAAGCGTGTCTTCCTTGCTTGTCTCTCGAACCCAAGTTCGCCTGCAGCAGTTCGTTCATGATGCACGGTTTGTTTGTAGCATTTCAGGCCGCAAGTATGTCTGTCAGCCAAATTTATGAATTCCTGTCTTGGCAGGGAAGAAATCAGCAACCGATAAACACCAGCAGACAGAAAGAAGCTCCCCGCTTGCATTCTCACTCAAGTTATCCTGAGGAAATAGCCCGTAACGGGGGGCGGGCGGAGTTGGGGAGGTGGGGGGGGGGGGGGGGGGGGCTCAGCAGGTTTCGCGGCCCAGCGGTAAACCGCCGTTTTTGCGATGAAGGAAAAATAGGATGCGTGCTTAAGAAGGACGACGGGCGGCTCGAAGTTCCCCTGGTGGAGGAGAAGAAAGAAGCGTGCGTGTGGATGTGGCGGCTAGTCGCGGTGAGAGAGGGAGGCCCACGCTGGCACTCCTCCCTCTCCACGGCTGTGTTCGTGGGGGCGGAGCGCAGTTGCTGTCCGTTTGTTTGGGACTCCCCTGGCCCCGCCTCCAGCTGCTCGGCCAGCTCCACGCAGGGCCCTGATGGATGGCGCTTATTATTTTGTGCAATAATGGCGGCGACGGTGAAAGATTTGTAATCTCATTGACGGTCCGCTACGTGTCCGCGGCGCTCGTAAACAAGGGTCTGACCCCCCCCCTCGCCCATGTCTCCCTTTGCCAAAGCGGGGGATGACTTGTGGGATGTGAAATTCATTACTGCCCATGACCCGCTCTGAATGGAATTACCCAGAGAGCACCTCTGCGCTCGGTCCCGCTGCCAAATGTTTAACGCAGTGAGCCTCCCCTCCCTTAACACCGCCTGTGTGTTGGCCCTCGGTGCCGGTCTGCACCTAAAGTGGATTTTCATCTTAGACCCAGGTGTTGTCCTGTCAAGGCCCGCTGGTCTTCTAGGCCAGTGCACTCTCTCTCTCTCTTTCTGTCTCTCCCCCTCTCTCTCTCTTTCTGTCTTTCTCTCTCACTCGCTCGCTTTCTCTCTCTCTCTGTCTCTCTCGCTCAGTCTCTCTCCCTCTCTCTGTCTGTCTTTCTTGCTCTCTCTCTCTCTGTCATTCTCGCTCAGTCTCTCTCTCTCTCTCTCTAATGTAAATCACTCCATTTAAATATTCACTCAAACGTGTGGTGCTGTGAGACCAGTGTAATTGTGATGACGGAGTGGTAATAAAGCCTGCCAATAAATCAGCGCTTAAAAATGGACGATGAATGATCTGCTTGGCTTGAATTTCGAATCAATACCTATCGATTCAGGCTACTTAGAGGGTCTTTCTCTGTTGCGGTTAACAATTGCAGTACTGCTATTACTACTATTACTAAAATAATAATATAATAATAATAATAATTACAACAATAATAACTACAACTATAAAAGTAATAATAGTCATAACAATAGTAAATTAACCGAAAAAAACTATGATTGATCTGCTTGGTTTGAATAATTTCCGTGTCCCTAATGTCTATTGATCTTCAGGCTAGACACACCAGCCAAGTAATTAAGAGCCGTCAGTCAAAGCTTATTGGAGCTTCTTGGCCTTCAGCAATCTTTCCCGCTCTTTCGCTTTCCCTCCCCCTCTTTCCCTCCGTCTCTCTCTCTCTAATGTTTATATACTGTACTCTAGAGAGCTAGCTCTGCGTGTTCTTCAACTGATGTTTTGTACAAATAAATATGCGGTGTGCACAAACAGAAACTGTATTGCACTCCAGAGAATATGGTGTACAGTATACACTGATTTACTGGTACTAGCCATGTTCCTAGAGGTCTACCATCCTGTAGGTTTTCATTTCAACCATAATTTAGCCCACCAGATTTTACTCATTAGCAGCTCAATGCAATCTCGTTATTGCAGGGTTTTATGGATTTTATGGATCATAACACCCAGCAGTAATGTATGCAGCAGTTTGTTGGAACAAATTATTTTAAATGTGTTTTGTAACATTATTTTTTGTGTATTATGGCTGCTGTATCATGGGCCATGTAAGCTGGAAGATGCTCTAATGACTGGATATGACCATGGCTATGTTCTTGTTGGTCATTTGCTAATGGAAAGAAAGAGGGTTTTAGAGTTTTAGGGTCCCTAGAGTTTTTACACTCTTTCATGCTTGTCAAACACATGACCTTCATTTTCACCTTGATTGATGTCTCCTTCTCCCTCTTCCTCCACCCCCCCCCCCCCTCCCTTCTCTCCAGGATGATGGTGTTTGGGGTGCTGACTCTCGTCCTGAGCTGGGCGTCGCTAGGCGCGGACACCGCCACCGCTGTGGTGAGTTGCCGTGGGAACACTTGCCGAGGTCAGACGGGCCAGTCATTTAGAGCAGCCACTAACAAAGGAGCAGCCAATCATAGCTGGCGACCGTGTCCTCGCGTGACCAATCGTTGGCCAATCGCCAATCATTGACCAATCACAGCATTCTGCAGTCTCTTCAGTCTCTTAATCAAGGCTGCCCAACCCTGTTCCTGATAATCTGCCGTCCTGTAGGGTTTAAGTCCAACCCTAACAAAGCACACCTGATTCTACTCATTAGCAGCTCAGTGTAGATCTCTAGCTGTTGAATGAGGTGTGCTTTGTTAGGGTTGGAGTAATAACCTATAGGACGGTAGATTAGGAACAGGGTAGGGCAGGCCTGCTCTTAACCCTGACGGACATTCTTCTCCACAACTGGGACACTGAAGTAGGGATAGGATGGTCATGACATCACATTTATAGGTAGAAAACTGATAGGAGCTCCTCCGATCATAGCGTACATTGTTGGTACCCAGCCAATCACCATTGGTGTTGTTCTGTTGGTTGTTACCAACCTGTTTTTTAATTGGTGGAGCTCCTCTCCATTTTCTATGTATTATTTTGGGCTGCAGCTTTCCTATCACTGTTTTATTATATACAGTGTTCCTGCACCTCAGACTCAGACCGACATGCGTCACGCAGCGCTGCGGAGACCTTGTGTGTGCGCCAGGTGAGACACTGAACCACAGGGGTGCGTGTGCACTCACCCCTGGGCCCCCGCACGTTTAAGGGGTGTTCGTTAGAGGTTCAGTGGCCCTTGGACCGCTGCCCTTTCCGCGGGGGAGTGCGAATCGGAGGAGAGGGGCCAGCGCCTGGCTGCTGAGAGTTATGAGGGTGTTCTTCGGTCTGTAAAAACGCCAGCTAGCCCTCGCTTCATGGACTTCGGCCGCACTGTGGAGGCAGATTACAGTCACCCCCCCCCCCCCCTTGCAGTGTGAATTAGACCCGTCTGCTTCAGAAATGTCATAACGTGATGAGACAGCGCCTTTTAACAAAACGGGTGACACTGAGAACTCAGCGTGGCCACCGATATTATGGTGACCTTGGAAAAACGCGCGATTCGTAGAAAGATTTTCCCGGGCAATTATCAAGACTTGCGGCTCCTGGAGGGCTAAAAGGCTTTATAAAACTTGATAAAATTTTTTAAATATACTGTCGTTCACTGCTACTAAAATTTTAACCTGATAAACAGACATAGGTAGGGAAATGTGAAAAAAAGAAACCTCCCCTTTGAGGTGTATATTCTGCCTAAGAATACTACAGAACCTGGAGGTCAGGCTTATCTAGCGGCTGTACTGGCTAAAAGCAGGGAGGTGGGTGCTTTTAAAAGGTAGGTGAGGCTCTCAATCACAGACGGAGGCTTCCGTGGACTTACAGAGAACGGAGTAGGCTTGCAGAGAAGTCGCTGAACGGAGAGAGGGAGAGAGGGAGGGAGGGAGAGACAGAGAGAGAGAGAGAGAGAGAGAGAGAGAGAGAGAGAGAGAGAGAGAGGGTCACCGGCGTTCGGATAGCCGTGTTCACCGTTATCTCTTGTGGTGCAGGGAGGTCCCCGTAGGGCCGCTTGTCTAGGTGACCGACCCACCGTAATTACCCTTCTCACGGGGTCCACATTATCTCTGTCCACAGGCTACGCAAAGCTCTGAGAGCTGGGCCTTCCCTGTTTTTCACTTCCCTTTGGTGTTAAAATGTGACCGCAAATAATATATATATATATATAATTATTTATTTTTTATTTAATGGGGTTAGAGTAGTGAATGGCACTTGAGACCAGCTGGAATTTCTTCTGAAGGCCTCTCTATCCCTCTCTCTATCCCTCTATCTCTGTTTTGCCTCTCTTTTCTCCCCACTCACTCTTCCCTTCCACCACCAAATCTCTTTCTGTCTCCGTTTCTCCTCCTCTTTCTCTCTCTTTATTTTTGTGCATGTTTTTTGGTGCTGAGACAGGGGTGAAGTCTACCCATATTGAAAGTTGGTCTGTTTCAGTTCTACTCTGAAAAGAGAGGCGTCTGTGTTTTGTTTGTGTGATAATTTGATTTTTATTTGAAGTGTGGTTTTGATCCTATCAAAAAGGTCTTTGCTGATATATCTGATTGGATTGGCTATCAGCTATGTATCTGATTGGTTGTACTTCAAGAAGCATTTTAGTCAACCCTAACCCTAACCCTAACTGGGACTTTGTTGCGTAATGTTTTTAAGCGTAGAGAAAGGCAAGCAGCCTCTGTTGCCACCCACCATTTTCCTTCCGGAAATGTGTCTTTTTTTTTGTGGTGTTTGGATTTGATGACTGTTTGTTTACAGGGGTCTCAACAGGGATTTATTCAGAACGTGAGTGGTGACATCATGAGAGCAGTTGGCCATTGTAAAAAAAAAAAAAAAAGAAAAACAAAAAACATTGGAATGAACAGGAATATATTGTGTGAGGGCATTCTGTGCCAACTTTCCTTTTTTATTTTTTGGCATGTAATGTAATTTCACCTTTGACATTTGGCCTGTCACGTGGCTGAGTTTGAGCTGAATGGCCCCATTATTGGCGAGCATAATTTTGTTAGGCTGCTTCGCGCAACACATTCCCCGATGCGTGGGTGTTTGTGCCTGTGTCTGGCATTGTCATCAGTGAATCACTGCTAACAATGTGTTACTCAGACAACGCAGAGCATGAAGATTCACATGCCCCGCTCGTGGGAGGAATCCATTTCTTTCTTATCCATTTATTGATCCAGTTATTGACAAAATCATATGTTAGTTTATTTATTTATTTATTTTGTTTAGTGCAGGAAGACTTCGTTGAGATCACAATCTCTTTGCTTGGGGGGGACCTGATATAAAACACAGGTTACAAAGACCATTTACAATCCAAATGGAAAAGCAAAGATCAGAACAACCATGGTTGTGGTTGTTATTCAGAGGTTAAAAGCAGGAGCGTACTTCTTACATTTAAAATCAACAACTGGAATTAGGATCCAGAAATGTACTGTGTGTGCCAGCCTCATTGTGTTGAGAGAGAGAGAGAGCGAGAGAGTGTGTGTGTGTGTGTGTGTGCCTGTGTGTGCGTGCGTGAGTGAGTGTGTGTGTGAGTGAGTGTGTGGGGGTTTGTTCGGATACACATCTTCAGTCAGCTGTCTGTGAAGAGCTAAGCACTCATTTGGACTGCTGCAAAAAAAAAGATTTCTCCAGAGAATTTAGACACGGACCTCAGCCAAACATGTTCTCATAAGAGAATCATTTCTGTTGTAGAGATTTCCTGTATTACTTTCAGCTGCCAGATGCACTAATCTCACCGATAGGGTCACGAGAGGCCCCTCACTGCCAGACTCTGATTCAGTTAGTGTCTGCCTGGGGTCAAAGGTCACTGTAGTCATTAACCTGTGGGGTCTGGGAGGGATGATTCCTATTGAGTGGGACACACTTAACGGGCCACTGTCCCGAAAACAGGGGCTCCCAGGGTTCAATGGCTGCCTTCGAAAGAGGAAACGACACGCTAAATATGCGACAAGCTGAGAAGGGTGAAGCTCAGCGGCCTTAGCCCTCCGGACGCAAACGACAAACTGGATCTGCCTTAGGGACAGAGAGTCAGGCGGAGTGGATGTGAGAGGGTCCTGTGTACCAGCGAGGTGGAGGGGATGGAGAGATTGAAGAAGTGTCTTTTGTTTTCTCCTTTATGGCCTGATGATTTAGGTTCCGCCTGTTTTAAGTTCTGGCCGGCGGTCAGGAATCCGTTTCGGAGCAAATTGGAGCCGTAACTCTCCGGCCCTCCGCACGGCGCTCCGCTCAGGCCCTTCATTCCCTTTCCGTCTGCATTCTTGCCATTTAAGGTGGAACTGATGAGTCTCCCACACTGTGAGAGAGTGAGGGGGGGGGAGTTCCGTTCCTCCTTAACAACGCTCCTCATTTTTTTCTTTTTTTGTAAGCGGTGCTAATCCCCGGCAGGTCCAGTGACTGTGTGAGAAGATATCTACCAGTCTGCTATGCCCGCCGGGAAGCGCTTCCTGTGTGCATTTCCCCCGCCGCGTAAAGGCTTATGCACGCACCTAAAAAGCTGTCCACGCTCCCGGTTACGTAGTGCGAACAGCCGGCCCGGCCGGCAGCGGTCAGCTAAGGCTGCTCCCCAGGCTCTGGCCCTGAGGCTGGAGAGGCCCAGCTGACAGCAGCTGGTCTGCTGGAGCTCCACAGGCAAGAGGAACCTGCAGGTGTTCCACCCTTTCTTTTCTCTCCCTTTATCTAGCTTTCTCTTGCTCCCCCCCCCCCCCCCCTTCTCCTCCCATCTACCTTTAAATTACGCAGTGCTTTATTGGGCAGTGCGTTCCAGACACCTGGGACTTAAAGGACTGCTTGCACAGAATTTGGACTCATGTTTTGGAAAAGATGGCCGCGGCAGTGACCGTGATGGTCATTAGCTTCATGCAGAGCGTAAGGCCTAATGGCCAGATTAAGCCTGGGTCCAGACATCTACAGTTCACTGGCGCGGCCGCTGTGCGCTATTTACGCGTTGCGTTTGCGCACACACGGATTAAGGACAGCCCTCATTTTGACGGTGTTTACAAGGTGTCTGGCTGCACTTGGATCGGCTGTTCCCCTTGGTATGTGCAGAAAACGCAGTGGAGCCTTGTGTCTGTGGTTTGTCTGCGAGAGAGCGGTCTTATCTAATGTGGAGGAATGTGGCATTGTTCACTACTGCCACCTCCTGTTCTGAAGAAGTACTACAGTGCCCTGTGAGGGAGCTTCACACCAGTGACAGTATTATTTATTAATTAATTTTTTACAGAAAACAGAAGTGGCAAGCATAAATAAACCAAGTAAATTTAGTCCTTTGTCTAAAATCTAAAATCTGTCACCTTTAGTGCAGTTCTTCAGCCGCATGACCACAGACTGTAGATAGCGGCAATATTAAACGAGGCCTTTGCTCTGACACAGAAACTCACTTACTGTGACCCGAGAAAGCTATTAGCAGGACATTCTTTAAAAAGAACAGCCAGAAACTATCGCAGCAAATGGATTCTGTGTTCTTGTGAGTGCATCTCATAAATGGATGATTAAGTTAGATGTGATTTTGGCTGGTGCCAGTACAAGAAATGCTACATGCCAAAATAATACACATACCAGTCCCGCTACGCTACCATTCTAGATATTAGACGTATAAGTGAACGCGTGCAACATTTGAGCAACAATAAGCATTACCTTTGGTGTTAAAAATCCAGTCATGCTTCATGTTAAGTCTATCCATCTATCCATCCACCTCATTGATTTTGAACAACTGACTGCCTGGTTTGAAAGTTGACAGTTTAACCATGTTGGTCATGGGGGGGGGGGGGGGGTTGCTCATGCCCAGATCTGGCCATTTTTTATTTTATTTCAATCCCACTCAACCTTTCCTCTTATTTGCCACCTATGAATCGCCACAGCCAACTTTGGTTTGCTTTTCAGGGGCAATTTGGGGTATGATGTAATGTACGCTGTGGCATGTGAAATGCGCTATACAAATAAATTTGTTTTGATATGCACACTTGCAATTGGACTTAGGAATAGGGTACAGGGCAAGGTTTAAAGGGTTATTCCAAAAATGTGCATAATGACTTGATAGTGCTATCATTTTCACAATGCGGCTGCCACAGCTTTGACTGCATGATCGTGCATCACATGCAAAGTCACTAGTTAGCTAAAGCAGAGGTTTTCAACCATTTTTGATCCAGGGGCACCTAATTTGCACATCCATAGTCATTGCATATCAAGCCTGGCCAGGTACTTGCCACAGTAACTTCAAAAACCCCCAGAGGTCTGCGCCCCCCCTGTGAATTCAGCAGTTTTCCACAAGCAATAGAGAAGCTTCAGGTCCACCCTCTTTGATCGCAGCCAGGGTATGGTATCCTGGGAGCCATGGGGAGTTTCTGTCTCCTCCTGCTGGGAAGCGAAGCGGTTACTGAGCGCGCTCAGTTGCGAGCGCACGAACCCCGCGCAGAAGTCTCCGCTCCCTGCCGTTGTTGGAAAGATACTGACTCTTAAAATGCGGGGGTGGAGGGGGGGCTCTAGCCGATTCTCGTTTAGAAATGCTCTCGAATGCAGGTCGCGAATTCTTTTCGCCCGTAATTGCCCTGGTTAAACAAGAAGTGTCGTTACTGCGCGACTGGAACGAGGACGAGGCCACGGTCAACGAGCTGTTGAGACAGGAGCGCAAATTAGGATTCGGTCATGTGCGGAATGTATGCCTAATGTATGTGGATGCACGCGGCTATTAGGCTGTGGCCGTATTCAGAGCACAGACATCCGGATGATGACCTCGCTGGGGTGTTATAAACGACCATACAAGCGACGTGCTCCGACTGCAAACCGCACAGTTCTTTTTTTACGGAGCTCGTAGCCTACAATATATCTATATCATTGTGCAGACGGCGAGTTGTTTCTTTAAGTCTGGAAGACGGGGGCCGACGCACAAAACGGAACACGAAATAAGGGATCAAGAAGCGGAATGCGGACCTGCGTGAAATATACACCAATCATAGCCGGCGATTTGGTAATCCCTGTGTCCTGGGATTCTTTGAGCGTCGCCTGCACGTATTGTGATTTTTAAAGCGGTCAGACTGACCTTAATTTCTGGCGCACTGCAGCGTTGGTGCGCATCCTTTGTGGGTCAGTCCAGAATCGCTGTTATTTGCCCTTTTTAAAAAAATTCTGAATGCAGGGGCTCAGGGCTGCGTAGGCTTGCGTCCACAAGGGGCAAATATTTAGAGTGCGAATTTGAAAAGAGAATTTGTTACGAAACTGTCTGGGCCATTTTTTTTTTAAACATTAAATGCAGTGTGCTTGCCTGCATGCACTCACATGATTGTGTTTGTTTGTTTATTTGTGAGTGTGTGCACATGTTCGCAGGTATCTGGGAGTGTGTGTGCGTTCGTGCGTGAGTGAGTGAGTGAACGTGTGTGTGTGTTTTTCAGCCTCCTTATTAAGGCACTAATGTCCTGTTGTCCGCAGGGCACCAGTGACTTCTGTGTGTCCCCAGACAAGTTCCTCATGAACCAGACCAAGGGCTTTATAAGCTCAGGTGAGTGCCCTGAGTGTAAATTCTCATTCCCCACCAGCAGGGGGTGCACATGTTCTACAGGCCCACTCCATTAAGAGGAAATGTATCCATTTTCATTTTTGTTAAATGTTCTTTTAATGGATTTGTGCATACGGACATTGCCGCTGCTCTTGAGCTAATCGCTCGAGCAGAAATCGTACGTTGTTTGGTGTAGCTGAAGCCCCACCCTCTCTCCCTTCTGCCTTACAGATATCGTGCATTACTACCTGTACTGCAGCCAGAGTCTGCCCAACCCCTTCCAGCAGGTACAGTACTCTGCAGAGCACTCACTGCTTTCTGTCGCTCAATGTGCCTCTCGCTCTTGCTCTCACTTGCACTCCCTCTCGCTTGCTCTTGCTCTCTCTCTCTCTTGCTCTCCTCTCTTTCTCTGTCTCGGTCTTGCACTCACACTCGCTCTTTCTTTCACTTTCACTCTCACTCTTGCACTTGCTCTTGCTCTCTCTCTCTCTCCCCTCTCTCTCTCTCTCTCTCTCTCTCTCTCTCTCTCTCAGAGCAGGGTTTTTAGGTCAGGCCAGAGAGAGAGAAAATGAAATGTTTGGGTGCACGTTTGGCAGAGCAGCCCAGATCACGTCGCGCTGCACCTCAGCACACGCCCCTCAGGATCAGATCAGTGGTGCGGACAGCCTGAGCGACCGAGCGCTAACCGCCACGATAACGTTTCTGCTTCTGCCTCCACCCTCCACACACCACCCTCCACACCACACACCACCCTCCACACCACTCACCACCCTCCACACCACACACCACCCTCCACATAACCCTCCACACACCACCCTCCACACCACACACCACCCTCCACACACCACCCTCCACACCACACACCACCCTCCACACCACACACCACCCTCCACATAACCCTCCACACACCACCCTCCACACCACACACCACCCTCCACACACCACCCTCCACATAACCCTCCACACACCACCCTCCACACCACACACCACCCTCCACACACCACCCTCCACACCACACACCACCCTCCACACACCACCCTCCACACCACACACCACCCTCCACACACCACCCTCCACATAACCCTCCACACACCACCCTCCACACACCACACTCCACCAGCACCTCCACACCACCCTCCACACACCACCCTCCACATAACCCTCCACACACCACCCTCCACACACCACACTCCACCACCACCAGCACCTCCACACCACCCTCCACACACCACCCTCCACATAACCCTCCACACACCACCCTCCACACACCACACTCCACCACCACCATCACCTCCACATAACCCTCCACACACCACCACCACCCTCCACATAACCCTCCACACACCACCACCACCCTCCACATAACCCTCCACACACCACCACCACCACCAGTCCTAAAATAACCCTCCACACGCCACCACCACCACCAGTCCTAAAATAACCTTCCACACACCACCACCACCACCAGTCCTTAAATAACCCTCCACACACCACCACCAGTCCTAAAATAACCCTCCACACACCACCACCAGTCCTAAAATAACCCTCCACACACCACCACCACCAGTCCTAAAATAACCCTCCACACACCACCACCAGTCCTAAAATAACCCCCCCCCCCCCCAGCAACAGTACCAGTATTAAAATAACCCCTCACCAGTCTGAAAATAACCCCCCCCCACCCCACCACCAAACTGAAAATGCCTCCCTCCCTCCACTGAGAGCTCTCTTTGTTCAGCTTCCTGTGGTCACATCTCATTTGGGTTCTTTTCTTAAAAATAGAAATTCTTTAGCCAGAAAGGTTGACTGATTAACAGGTCTCCTTTACATCCTGGATTTAAAAATAGAGGTGAAGTCCTCTTGCTGAGGACACAGAAGGTAAACTAGCTTTCAGAAAATACAGGCGAATACCAGGGCTGCGGAAGCCAATTGAATGTAAAAATGAATTGATATTCACTTCATTAAATTGAAAAGTTAAAAACAACCCAGGTGCCTGGCCCCTCCCCCTTATGGTGAGCTGTAGGCGGGGCCTGTCTGTTCCATGAGGTGGGGGGGGGGGGTGGCCTGGCTGGCGTGGATGCTATAAATCTGACAGTCTGACGGTCTAACAAAACCTATTGGTCTTGCGCTTCTTTAAACCTAGTACATTTCTAATTAATAAATTCTCTTTTTCTGAGATCGGTTACATCACTAGCTTTTCAAAGTCAAATATTGTGTTCATTGAACTGAGCAGTAATAGAGATGACTGGGTCCCGGTCGGCATAGAGGCCAGACCGATCATCTCTCCTTCTCTCTCTGCCTCCCTTCCCTCTTTTTTATTTTGCACGCTGGCAGATTCTCCTCAGACTGTGTGTTAGCTGCTCTGCTAGCCAATCGCCGCTTTCTCAGGGTCAACACTGTTGACAAGACAATGAATTATAGCCTAATCTTTAATCAGCGGGAATCGGCTCATTGTTATTCAGTTATATTGTGTCTTAATGAGTGCAGAGACTGCCTCATATTTTTGTGTTCACCTTCCCTCTGCACCCTGGCTGTTGGGTAGTATCCCAGAGTGCCTGGGTAGCCATCCCAAAAAAAAATTCCAAAACATGTCTGTGGTGCTTGAGTTTCCCCATTGGCCTCCCTCAATAATTTCCAAATCAGGGTTTGAGAATGGAGCATGGCTCCCTCTGCTGGTAAAAGGCAAAATGACATATCTCACTCGCATGTGCAGCACCACAGATTCTTTAGGCTACACCAGATGTTCAGCTTCTCTCCTTCCTAACAACCTCTTTTCAAAAAAGCAGATTCAGTTTTTTTTTTTTTGAAGAGGCACGCCCTAGGGAGAGTACTTCTTTGGCATGGTATTTGTCCTTGGACGTGCTTCACGAATATTTGAATATTTAAAAGATATGCATGCTTCTTTTACCTCCGCTTTCTTATTTCTGATGAGTGTCTTTAGCTTCGCAGCGCGGTTTGTTTGGCGTGAGAGCGCGAAGCTGGCCGTCTGGTTGCTTTGTAGAGTCTGTGAGTCACGTGATGTCCCCTGCCTTGCTTCCACAGTCCCTCACCATATTCCAGAGGTCTCTGACCACCATGCAGATACAGATCCAGGGCCTGCTGCAGTTCGCTGTGCCCCTGTTCCCCACTGCTGAGGTGAGTGTCCTACTGTTGGGTGAGGGGGGGGGGGGGGGTCATTGTGTGCGTGTGTGTGTGTGTGTGCTTGTGTGTGTGTGCTTGCGTGTGTGTGTGTGTGTGTGCTATAATGGACGTAGACTGGCAGTAGGAGGGTAATATATGTGCTGTGGGTAATTGCTCATGTTTAATCCTATGTGTGAATGATTCCAGAGGGACCTGCTGAGTATTCAGAACCTGCTCAACTCCTCGGAGGCCAGCTTGCACCAGCTGACTGCCCTGCTGGACTGCCGCAGCTTGCACAAGGTACCGCATTTCCCATCATTCCCTAGTCCCAGTGTACGGTACTGTCTTCTCCCCACACGCTGCAGTGTCCCGCTCTTCCTCCCCCACCCTGCCTGCCCTCAGAATTCGGCTGAAACCCAGACAGTGGCTTTGCCCTCTTTCTCCAGCCAGAGCAGTAGCCATGGCAACTGAGGTCAAAGACCTGAGTCCTGTCAGTCCTGTGTGTGTGTATGTGTGTGTGTGTGTGTGTGTGTGTGTGTTTTTTTTGTGTGATTCTGCAGGACTACCTGGACGCTCTGATAGATGTGTGTGTGTGTGTGTGTGTTACAGGACTACCTGGACACTCTGATAGGTGTGTATGTGTGTGTGTGTGTGTGTGTGTGTGTGTTACAGGACTACCTGGATGCTCTGATAGGTGTGTATGTGTGTGTGTTACAGGACTACCTGGATGCTCTGATAGGTGTGTGTGTGTGTGTGTGTGTGTGTGTGTGTGTTACAGGACTACCTGGATGCTCTGATAGGGGTGTGTGTGTGTGTGTGTTACAGGACTACCTGGATGCTCTGATAGGTGTGTGTGTATGTGTGTGTTACAGGACTACCTGGACGCTCTGATAGGGGTGTGTGTGTGTTACAGGACTACCTGGACGCTCTGATAGGGGTGTGTGTGTGTGTGTGTTACAGGACTACCTGGACGCTCTGATAGGGGTGTGCTATGACGGGGTGGAGGGGCTGCTGTACCTGTGCCTCTTCTCCCTGCTGGCAGCCTGTGCTTTCTGCACCATGCTCTGCGCCACGTCCCGGGCCTGGAGGCACATCGCCAGCAGGTGAGCGCCTCCCCGAAACCTGCCCCGCGCGGCCCTGCGTCCCCATGGTAACACCCCGCCCCGCGCTAACCCACTCCTGTGTCCCCATGGTAACACCCCACCTTGCCGCCTCTCCCCGCCCCACAGGGAGCGGGACTACGACGACATCGACGAGGAGGACCCCTTCAACCCCCAGGCCCGGCGCATCGCGGCCCACAACCCCAACCGGGCCAACATGCACAGCTTCTGCAGCTACAGCAGCAGCCTGGGCAGCCAGACCAGCCTGCACCCCCCAGCACAGGCCGTCTCCAACGCCCCCGTCTCAGAGTACATGTGAGTGTGTGTGTGAGGGTGTGTGTGTGTGTGTGTGTGTGTGAGTGAGGGTGTGCACGTGTGTGTGTGTGTGTGTGTGTGTGTGAGTGTGTGAGAGTGAGGATGTGCACGTGTGTGTGTGTGTGTGTGTGTGAGTGAGGATGTGCACGTGTGTGTGTGTGTGTGTGTGTGTGTGTGTGTGTGTGAGTGAGGATGTGCACGTGTGTGTGTGTGTGTGTGTGTGTGTGAGTGAGGATGTGCACGTGTGTGTGTGTGTGTGTGTGTGTGAGTATGAGTGTGTGTATATGTGCACGTGTGTGTGTGTGTGTGTGTGTGTGAGTGAGGATGTGCACGTGTGTGTGTGTGTGAGTGAGGATGTGCACGTGTGTGTGTGTGTGTGTGTGTGTGTGAGTATGAGTGTGTGTATATGTGCACGTGTGTGTGTGTGTGTGTGTGTGAGTGAGGGTGTGTGTGTGTGTGTGTGTGTGTGTGTGTGTGAGAGAGAGTGAGGATGTGCACGTATGTGTGTGTGTGAGTGAGGATGTGCACGTGTGTGTGTGTGTGTGTGTGTGTGTGTCTTTGGGTTTGTGTTTCTGCTACTTGTCCTGTTATAACCCCCCCTCTCTCTTTCTCTCTTTATCTCTCAGGAACCAGTCTGTGCTTTTCGGGGGGAACCCTCGCTACGAGAACGTGCCGCTCATCGGGAGGGGCTCTCCTCCACCCTCGGTGCGTTGGGCCCCGGAAGCCAAGTCCTTCTTGTGACGTCGCTGTCACCCCCTCCTGCCTCCACTGCAGCAGTCACCGTTACAGGGGCATATAGCTCATTCTGATCTCACAGTTACTGGGCCATAGGTCATGTTAAACTCACAGTTACAGGGGCATATAGCTCATTCTGATCTCACAGTTACTGGGCCATAGGTCATGTTAAACTCACAGTTACAGGGGCACGTAGCTCATTTTAAACTCACAGTTACTGGGGCTGAGTTCAGTTTAAACTCACAGTTACTGAGGCTCAGCTAATTTTAGACTCACACTTAATTAGCTCACTTCAAATTTAGCTGCTCTGCCCACTGACCTGTTTACCTGGTTTGTACCAGGAGTGCACAGCTCCAGTGCTGGACGGCCACAGTATCTGCAGGTTTTTGTGGTTTTCATTCAGTATGCAGGCAATGTAGGCCTTGAAAATCAGGTGCGTGGACCCTTTAGCCAGCTAATGACTTAAATGACTTAAATTAAGCACTTAAGTGCTGAACCACGCCAAAGACCAACAGACACACCGGCCCTCCGGGATTGTAGTTCTGCAATCCAGGTTCATACGGAGTTTCTAATATCACAGAGTATCTCATTTACTGTGTATGAACACTTAAGAGCCCACTGTCTTCTCTGTTTAACGTGTGAGGGAGAGGAGGCAGCCCCCCTGCCGATTACAGACGGTACTGCATTTGCCGTTTCTCAGAGCAGAGCTGACCTTTACTTCGCTGCCATTTAGAACAAGCTCTTATCCAAAGCGACTTACAGTGCCGTCTCGTGGTGTACAATGACCTCCTGGTGAACTGTCTGTAGCCCCCTCTTTTCTTCCTGGTTTGATCTCTGCGGTTAATGCTGTTATTTGTGCCGTGGCTCCATTTTGGCTCTATCTGAATTAGCCTCTGTTTTCCGGCTCCTGCATGCGTTCGGCCAAAAAGGCCCCCGTTGCGATTTTTATGAGCTTTTTAAAAGAGACTGAAGGTCAGGCCAGGCTTGCTTGTGCCTCAGAAAACATTCCCAACTGGTACCGTGTCTGGAAGCCCTGAAGAAGATAGAAAGAACGTGTACACGGATAACAGAAAAAAAAGAACATAAATGACTGGCAATCGATTCCACGGCCAAAATGGCCGCCCTGGACCATAGGCATGATTTAGCTGGGTCTCCCCTCTGAAAGCAGCATTTTCTATGTTCAGTGCCAACTCGACGTTGACCCCACTCCTTCCAGGAGTATAGCTTCTCACAACCCGCCCCCCCCCCCCCCCCCCCCCCCACCATGTTACTGAAACAGCCCATGGTAGAGCCTGATTACAATTTTGACGGTTCACTGCGTCTGATGTCATTTGGCAAGGGGAAAGAACCGTTTTATTACGTGCATTTAAATTTTATCTGAGCTTTAAAATGAGCTTTACTCCGCCACTCGTATATCCCACAGCCTGAAGATTTCCTTTCATCTGTGGGGCTTACAGAAGGAATTACAGTACGGCTGTTCTCCAGATTTTAGTCTTTCTGCAACAGGACTCAAATTGGGGAGAAATATTTGGACCAGTATGTGTATTCTTCTGCCATCTGAAAGCCCCGGCATGTGTGTGGATTACAGTAAACTGTGTCTACATCAGTTATTCTCTGTCATTTTTGGAAAGTAATTTGAGAAACCGTACCACATAACATATATATAAAACAACTTTTTCAGGCAACAAAAAGGGTTTTTTTTGTGGTGCTAGGGTACTTGGTTGTATCAAGAGAAATAGAACAATTTATTTTAAAGAAGAATTTCAGGATTTCTACATAAAGGTAGAAATGAATGGAGACCAATTCGCTAAGACGTACTGAAGGTGACCCTCCAATAAATGAAGATTTAGATATACATTTTAGGTTTACTGTAATGTATTTTGATATCTAAACAACATATTTTCTAAATGAATTTGAGACTTCTATAAACATATCAGTTTTATATTCTATATTAATTTTATAATAAAAATTTAAAGATTGGAAAAAAAAATCTGTTGGGATCCTATTGCCGTGTTGTTCAGCGCCATGTGTACAATTTTATTAGCCAGGAAAAACTGATCTCAGTTTCACAACTTCCTGGACTGGAGCTGGCCACTTCCTGTCCTCCTAGGACTTATACCCCCCCTCTCTCTTTTAATAGATAGGGCTTTTATTCTGGAGGAAATTACAGTGAGTCTTCTCCTTTCAACAGATTCCATCCCCTTCCTGAAACTGCTTTCTATTTCTCAGCTAATAGCTTTTATTTTTTTGTTTTTTTGTTTGTTTGTTTATATGTTGTTTATCTGTGTGTATGTTTGTATATCTGTGCGTGTGTGTGTGTTTTTTTTTTATCAACTTTTTTTTGGAGCTATACTCTCAGCCATTTAGAAACAGAGTAAGTTTTTCTCTCTCTTTCTCTGGATTTCAGATCCTTTCCTTTTCATTCATCCCTCTTTTAGCCTTCTTCCTTCCTCAGTTCCACTCCTGTCTGTTTATTTCACTCTTAAATTTTTTGGGGTGGGGGGCAGCCCCCAGCCGTCATATTGCGCTTACACCCCTCCTCCTTTCCTTTCCTGCATGCTTTTCACACAATCGCTGCTCACTTCCTTTTTTTTCTCAGTCATTGTCGATTAGTAAACATAGATTTATTTATTTGTTTATTTGGGTTGGATACTTTCAGAAAGGTTTTTTTTAAAGAAACCTACGTACGTCCCAGCCGATCTGTTGCAGGTGCTCTCGTCCAAAAACGCGCTGGAATAAAGAGGCTGAGAAAGATGGCCGCACGCTGCTTTAATCCTCTTCTGCAGCCGTCCTCCCTGATGAAGGCCCCTGGGGCTGAAGCGCTGCGCTGAGAGTTAAATAAACGGGAGCGGGGGAACCGGTGTGCGGCCTTCTCTTCAGCCTGTTTATTGGATGCTTTTAAGATTGGGGGTGGGGGGGTGGGGAGGCGGGGTTTGGTGGGAAATGTACCCTTACATGTGTCCTCCAGGGCAGGACATGGCCACGCCTGAAGTTTTTTTTTTGACACCCGCTGCAGTCCATGTGCATGAGCAATGTGGCCTCTCAGCGTAATTCTATAGTTTTAACTGCCATGTGATCGATGTTTGAGGTCAAACTATAGAATTCGAGGTCTGTGACGTCCTGCCTGAAGGTTTAGGGTTGATGGGGTGTTTCAGTGTGCCCGGACTGAACTTAGCGCCCCCTTGTGAGATGTGCGTGACACTGCTTGCTTTACTTGGTTTGGATGCATTATCCTCTCTCCTGCCACCAGCCCTTTCCTTGTTCTTTGACTGTGGCGTAGGCCCCACCCCCTTTTTCAGGAACGGCCCACTTCCGTCCTGCCAGAGTTCCCCCTCATTTGTCAGTTAATGCATCATGTGGCCCAGATTTGTCCTGTTTTCCTGTGGTGAGCGTGTGTGAGCGTCTGTGAGCGTGTGTGTGTGCGCGTGTTTGTTCATGTGTGTGCGCGTGTGTTCGTGTGTGTGTGTTGTGTGTGTGCGTGTGTGTGTGAGTGAGTGTGTGCGTGTCTGAGTGTGAGTGTATGCATGTGTGTATGTGCGTGTGTGTGTGTGTGTGTTTATGTATGTGCATGTGTGTGTGAGTGTGTGCGTGTCTGTGAGTGTGAGTGTATGCGTGTGTTTATGTGTGTGTGTGTATGTGTATGTGCGTGTGTGTGTGTGTTTATGTATGTGCATGTGTGTGTGAGTGTGTGCGTGTCTGTGAGTGTGAGTGTATGCGTGTGCAAGTAATCACCTGTTTTTCCCATCTCTCTTCTAGTACTCTCCCAGCATGAGAGCCACCTACCTGTCTATGACTGAGGACCAGATCAGACACTTCGGGAACGATTTCCAGGCATAGACGTCCTCCTCTTCCTCCACCTCCTCCTCTCCCTTCCCCCACCCCGCCCCTCCATCCCAGAGGAGCGACGCAAGCAACCTCCTTCAGCACGCGTCACGAACCGTGACCCCCTGACCCCGACCTCCCTTTCACCTCCAGTTTCAGTGGGGAAGCAGGGGGGGGTTTCCCCCGGCGAAATACCCCAGAGTGGCGCGTTCAGTCGCAGCCCCCCCCCCCCCCACCCTCAAATCGGGGAGGTCCCCCAACGGTCCAGACGGTGTAAGGTTCTCAGCCTTCAATCTTCACCAAGTCAAGCTGACCATTCAAACAGCAGTCACACAAACTTTATATAAACCTGTTCGCTGTCTCTCGTTTTTAACGGGTTCATGAACATGACAGTAGTAGTGCTGTAATAGGTCATCCTAACAGATTAGGTAGAAGTCTAATAAGTCTTCCTGAGAGTAGAATGCTCAGGAAAAACTGTTTTTTTTTTTTGTTTTGTTTTGTTTTGTTTTGTTTTGTTTTGTTTTTTGCTGTCCTTGTTCTCACAGACAGGTAACAGTGTGTCAGCTTAGTGGAATGAAATCGGATTTTTGCCCACACCTAGTAGCTAACATTTTACTCAAGCCAAAACATTCTGTAATACAACAAAAAAAAAAAACTCTCAAGAACACTGGAGCCTTGAGCCATTCTTACTGCCTTTGACCGTGTATGCAGTGACTTCCCTGTCTATTGCTAGTGAAACATTGTTAAAGCCTTTTAGGTTCTTGACCATGAATAACACTTGTGTTATGTCATGGAACATTTTTGATTTGTGATGGTGTAATAAGAACTTTTTTTTTTTAAGGAAAACTAACCAACATTTTGTGACTCCTTTAAATAAGTAACTCAGACACTGAAAATTCCTCTCGTGTAAGTGAAACTTCTTTTGAAGCGGTAGTTCGTGTATGAATCCCGCAAAAGCATGTTCGTTTTGTGCCTCTGTGTCCTTGCCCCGCCCCCTTTCTCTCCATCAAACTAACTAGCTCTGTGACTGTTAGAATTTTATACTTCGTATCTTGTCCGTATCCAAAGGTGTTTTTGACTGTTTGGTCGTTCGTTTGTGAGCGTTCGTTTGTTTAAAACTTGGTGGGTTGTTAACACTGGGTGAAGTCGCATTTACAAGCATGGTCGTTTGTTGAAGGCCTCCACCGATAAGGCTAGCACTAGTTCTGGGCACGTGAAGGGGAGGGGAGGGGAGGGGAGGGGAGGGGAGGGGAGGGGAGGGGAGAGGGGATAAACCAAGCTGTAAACAGATTAACATGGGGAAGGATGCCAGTCACAGTGCAGATACTGTACCTCACAGTACTATTATTCCGTTCATCAGCTAGTGGTACCGAACACGCAAGCTGTTAACCAGCGTGTAGCGTTGCACTGATCAGTAACTGTACCCGAGTCAAACCACCTGTTTACTGCCAGAGTCTCGGCCCTCAGACGACCTGGGGAACGACTAGTGCCGTGCCCTGAACACTGTCTTTAAACGGATTACGCTTGAACTGAACTCCCCTTCAAATCCCTCCGACCACAGCGGCCATACATTTCAGCTCCAGTGCAGCGCTTCCTCTTGTTGAGCCGCAGCTGAATCTCCCTGAAGCACAAAAGCGCTGTCCACTGTGTTCCCTTACAGCTGAGGCAGGAGCAAAGCCATTAAAACACCCCAAGAAGTCTTCCAATTCACACCCCACACCAGTCCGCCATTCCAGCGGCGATGGCCTCCTGTGTGTTCACTATTCCAAAGTCTCACTCTGCCGCTGATGAAGTTCGGTGCACTCTGATTCGCTGCCTCGTTATGAATATTCATGAGTAGGGTGGGGTTCCAAGCCAGAAATTCCACAGCTGTAACAGAAGTAGTATTATGTTCTAGGGTTAATGGGATACTCTGTGTTCCCCTCATTCTGAAAGGCAATTGATTCCCTTTCGAAAATCAGACACGAGTGTGTGCATTACCGAGACTTTCTGAGCCAGTTTACCTGCTCTTAAAAAAAAAAAATACAAAAAATCTGCTGAGCCCTGCACAGTCTAATTATTTGATGTGATCAACTCATTTTTATTTTTATGGCTCTTGGAAGTTGAAAATTTTGAAAATTCCTAACACTCCTTTTGAAGCTAAAACGATCTTTGTCGTCCCGTCTTGATTCATGTACATAAATTGTATGATAATGACCAGAAGACTAGTTAGTTTATTTTTTACATTTTTTTTTGTCTTTTTTAAAAAATGTTTTGTTTTCCAATGTGCCAGAAGTGGTTGGAGATCAGCCTACTGATGAGTGAGAACTGGAGCCAGACGGCTGTGACTTTTGTGTTTTCAATCCACCGTTTCAAGGGTCACTCCCCCACCCCCAAAAAGAGAAGAGAAAAAAATGTCACCTCGTAGCGCAATTTTGAATACAGCGCTAGCACGTCCATCTTGCGAGCGAGCTGTGCCTCCTGTCTGGGAACCTGTGGGAAAGACAAGAACAAGACGCCAATCCGGTCTCACCCTGACAGGGATGACTAATATTACGTCTTCCATGGGGGGGGGGGGGGGGGGGGGGGTACTGAGCGTGTTACCACCCCTGAAATTATGATTAACAAAAAAAAAATTCATATTCTAAAAATGGTTGATTATGTAGGCATTTTTGTTTTTATTTTGGTTTGTTTCATTTTGTTTTGGTAGTTTGGTTGTCCTGTGCATGTAAGGTTGTTTCAATGTAGCTTGGTCTACAGCCATTGAGAATGGTGCTTGGTTTCTATGTATAATACTGAAGCCCCCATGCAGGGGGGGAATAAATCATGGTAATAAAATACTTTTAAATAGCAGTTTTCTCTGTCTGGTGTTTTTGTTTTTTCTTTGTCCCTTTCCCTCCAATTTGGAATGTCTGATTGTATTCACCAGCCACGCCAGTGCTGTCCAGAGAACCAGTTCAAATTGATAGTGATTAAGTATTCATCGTAATCAATTTGGGAAAGCCAGGCAAGTACGTGCTCACCTCCGAAACACGTGACGTCAAGCCGCTGCTCCTTTTCACACCGCTATCCGCACGCTGAACACGCACAGGCCGATGGTACCGACTCATTTCGAGTGCGGCTTTTATCAAGCAGCAGGCTATAGGTTTCCGACTCACCGGCAGAGGTCGCTGATGAGCTTATGAGACGCTTCTCCCAACAGAATCCTATTCAACCTTACTAATTTACTTACATTTTCCCTCTTGCGTCATGTCTTTGTACACAGCCAAGAGGAGAGCCACCGTGTCTGTTGTATTTTGATTTGATTTAACACTTAAATATATATAATTTAAGTCCCCAATTCGATTTTTTTGTTGTTGTTGATCCAAGCACCTTGTTTCCAAGGCCTAAACTGGGAAATGATTGAAAGGAAAACTACAAGAACCTACAGACACTGCGGTGCACCTTGAGTTTGGTTTGACACCCCTGATTTAGGGTAAATAGCTACGGAGGTAGTGGGGTACAAGTCACAACGGCAACTTTTCAAATGATTGGTTTTATGCTGTATTGCTTCATGTCCGCCCCCACAAAGGGTGATTAAACCGGAGTATTATCTACTTCCGATCAGCCGAGGCCAGGATTGAGCAAGTTGGTTATTTATAGTGGTGTGTATAATAAAAGAATTGTTAGAGGAGGGGGAACACAACATGGCAGAAATAGTGACATATTTTGTTAAATTCCAATGTTGTACAGAATGTGTATCCAAACTGACCATGTCTGAACATTTATTGATGCTCGCTTGAGAACAGCCTAGAACTCTATGTCCTTTCTGTGTTTCAGAACAATGTATGTCCACTCTAAAGTGGCCTTTGTGTTGGATGGTAGAATAGCCTATTTGATGTCTTGTTATGAGGGAGGCTGTTTGTTAGCAGGGGACGCGATGTTGCTGGGGGACATCGTGCACGAATTGTGCGCACACATGAATTTTCCGGAAACTGGCCGGATATTAAACGTTATTATGAATGTTCATTATCGAGAAATACGTAACATACAAATGCATAAAACAAGGTCTATGGGCACAAATATGGTTCGTTGTGCACTTATAACAGTTATATCAGTATGCCATTACATTGTGTTTTAGTTTGTTGCCGTGGGGTAACTTCTAAAAAAGACACCGTGTCCAAGAAATCTTTCTTATCCCGCGTAAGAATTTTACGAATTACATATGGGCATAAAAACAGATGACTGCTGGTCTGATTAATTATGACCGCAACAGATGGTAGGTGAGGGTTTTTTTTCTTGGTCAGTGTGCGAAAGTGCCATTACATTTTTGTCAGTAGTTCCCTGTAACCTACGTCATATTCAATTTTTTCCAAGTTCTATGTGTCTCAAAAAACCGATATATTCATTGTTTTTTTTGTTTGTTTGTTTTTTTTCAAAGAAACGCGTGTCTGTAAATAATTTACGGTAAATAGATTGGCCAGCCCCTAGCTTGGTTTAGGTTCCACCGACGAGTTTACCCTGCCGGAGCTGAAAGGGGAGGGGGAGCTGTTGCTATGATACGGTAAACTGTCTGAATGTTTGGGGAAACAATCCGGTAAGACGACAGAAATACCCGCTTAGTGAATGAATATTAATGTTCATTTGATTATCCATCGCCATCGTGATACATACCTGGTTAGTGGAGTTTCGCAGAATTCTATAATTAAATGAAATCACTCGATTCAATTGTTACGTGGTCCGTACAATCCACTGCTTTCTTTGCTGCGATAACTATGTTGACTGGCTAGCTTAGTTAACCCATCTTGGGTTGGCTACCATTTAACTAGCAAAGTCAGGTGTAACTTGTATGCAAAGTTAAATGTAGGATGCACACAAATGTTGCTTCCACTCAAAACATACGTTTTTCCCCTGACGTTTATCGCGCCTCTAATAAGTTTAATTGCTAAGTGTGTGAGATAAGTCTGGTTAAGGTTTGTTGCTTTACACAAATCCGTGGTATCGAATGATTCATGTAGTATTTCTGTTCTAACAGCAGTTTTTACTAAAAATCTTCCGTTTTTTAATTTTTTAACTTTGTCAATGAGTTATCCATTCATTGTTGATTAGCCTATTATTCCATGTAGGCCTCCTGGAGAGGGTATCAACTGGCTACAACAGCAGCAGCAACAACAATTATAAGCTGTGATACTGTCAACACTTACACCACGATCTCTGTTTATTTCGTAATATTTTAACATTAAGACATTGCAGGGAAATTTAATTTAGCATTTACACAATAGTGCGCCCGTATGTGCCCACAGTAGTCGTGATGGAGATTGTGTATGTGTACACGAAGAAGCGCAGCGAGTTTGGCCGGCAGTGCAACTTCTCCGACCGGCCGGCGGAGCTGCACGTGGACATCCTCCCCGATCCCTCTCTCGCGGCCAACTTCATCGAGCGGGACCCCTGCGACGTGCCGTTACAGTGCGCTCAGGAGATGTCCGAGCATGAGGTCAGTGTTGCGTGGCTGTATGCCCGTGCTGTCACAGAGCATGGCGTGAAGCAACCGATGCATGTGGAAATATGAAAGGCTGTGCATTTGTGTCAGGAGGGTGCGGTCCCGTGTCAGTCCTCTGTGTGACCTGAGCATGAATGCAAAGCCATAAACCTCATAAACCAGTTCCATTCCCTATTTTTTAAAAATCTAATTGAGACCATACACAAAGAAAAAGTAATGTCCACGCTTTGACTTAATAGGTTTTCTTTTTTCCTGGTTTTTCATTGGTGGAGATGACGCAAAGCACAGATGGCAATACAGTGTATTGAATACACAAGTCACCGATCTGCAGAGAGGATCTTGGTAAACACAAGGCGATATTGCAGCAGGTCTCGTGTTGCAGCCTGGCAGTAATCGAAGCACACAAATGCATATCGCTGCATTCTCAGGGGAGTCGCTGTCGGTGCAGATGTCTTGTGTCAACGGTATCAGGGGCTTTTCCTGCAGAGCATATGAGCGCTCGGTCGCCTGTTCGCTTGGCGGGAACGACACGCTTCCTTCGCCGTCTTCTGTTCCCAGGTGAACACGGAGCGCTACGAGTCGGAGAGCCGTGGGATTAACCACGTGGAGGGCGGCTGGCCGAAGGACGTCAACCCCCAGGAGATGGAGCAGACCATCCGCTTCCGCAAGAAAGTGGAGAAGGACGAGAACTACGTCAACACCATCATGCAGCTGGGCAGTGTGTGTACGCCGCTTCACAATCAGCAACGTTAGGGCTGCCGGGTGACTTGTCCTGTTAAGGCTCTGTTCCAGTGTGTGGATGGGCCCCATGGTCTGGTATCTGTTAAGGCTCTGTTCCAGTGTGTGGATGGGCCCCATGGTCTGGCATCTGTTAAGGCTCTGTTCCAGAGTGTGGATGGGCCCCATGGTCTGGTATCTGCTAAGGCACTGTTCCAGTGTGTGGATGGGCCCCATGGTCTGGTATCTGTTAAGGCTCTGTTCCAGTATGTGGATGGGCCCCATGGTCTGGTATCTGTTAAGGCTCTGTTCCAGTGTGTGGATGGGCCCTGTGGTCTGGTATCTGTTAAGGCATTGGTCCATTGTGTGGATGGGCCCTATGGTCTGGTAGTTGTTAAGGCACTGTTCCAGTGTGTGGATGGGCCCCATGGTCTGGTATTTGTTAAGGCACTGTTCCAGTGTGTGGATGGGCCCCGTGGTATGGTACTGAACCCATATGTGCCAGTGCCAACCTCACCTGGCAGCCCCACATATAATTAGTCGCGTAATTAGCATAGCATAGCCGGGACGTCTGTGTCTCACTGAGTGATTCTCAGTGATTTCCCTGCTTTCTGACCACAGCACATGGAGCACTGCATCAAGCAGAACAACGCCATAGATATTTACCAGGAGTACTTTGAAGACAGTGAGGAGATGGAGGACTGTGAGGAGCAGCCCTGGGCTAAGACCATCAACGTATTCAGGTGGCTGCCTCTGTGAACTGTGGAGGAGCTCTCTCTTTCTCTCTCTCTCCCTCTCTCTCTCTCTCTCTCTCTCTCACTCTGTCTTTCTCTCTCACTTTCTTTCTCTCTCTCAGTTCAATTCCAAATGCTTTATCGACATGACGTATTTCAATTTCAGAACTTGTTGCCAAACCTTTAAAAACACATTACAATGTACATAAAGTATAGTAGAGGGTATCCCACCCTCTCTGCCACTCTCTCTCTCTAAGTTCTTTAGAAATGACAGTTTTACACTGTTGTATAAAGGAAAGGAATGAAACAGAACGCTTTAAAAAAGGAAATTAAGAGTATGCAAATTTTAAATGGTTTAAAATGAAAGCGTGTTGAAACTGTTGTGGAAATAAAGAGTCTGTATGAGTACACAATACATCTTCTTAGTGCTTCTCTCCAGATAAGAAACAGGCTTCTTGGTTATATACTCCGCATTCACGTGAGTGTTGAGGTCAGCCAACTTCCTTATCACATTCTAGACTGATTCAGTCACATACACGTTCTTCAACTTCCCCGCTGGTTCAGCTCTGAACAGAACATCTTTATCTCACAGGCATGCAAAAAAACTTCCATCTAACTGCTCACAAACAGACACACACGTGATTCCTCTGCTCCCTTTAGCATACACAGTCTTCCACAATATACAAAGTGAGATTTTTGACATTTAAATTTGAGCTCTCTCTCTTCTCTCACTACCCCCACTCTCTCCCTGTCTCTCTCTTTTTCTCCCTCTCTCCCCTTCTCTCTCTCCCCCCCCTCTCCTCCTCTCTCTCTCTCTCTCCCTCTCTCCCCCCTCCCTCTCCCCTCTCCCCTCTCCCCCTCTCCCCCTCTCTCTCTCTCTCTCTCTCTCTCCCTCTCTCCCCCCTCCCTCTCCCCTCTCCCCTCTCCCCCTCTCTTTCTCCCTGTATCCCCCCTCCCTCTCTCTCTCTTTCTCTCCCTCTCTCTCCCCCCCCCCTCCCCCTCTCTCCCTCTCTCTCTGTGCAGAGACCCTAATGAGATCAAGCGCACCGCCACGGGCCTGTCCTGGCACCCGGACGGCAGCCGAAAGCTGGCCGTGGCGTACTCCTCCCTGGAGTTCCAGCGGGCCGCCGCCGACATGAGCCTGGACTCCTACATCTGGGACACGGGTACGAGTGAGCGCTTTCCACACTGGGGGGCATGGGGGGCAGCCTCCATACCAGTGAGCGCTTTCCACACTGGGGGGGCACAGGGGGCAGCCTCCATACCAGTGAGCACTTTCCACACTGGGGGGCATGGGGTATAGCCTCCATACCAGTGAGCGCTTTCCACACTGGGGGGCATGGGGGGCAGCCTCCATACCAGTGAGCGCTTTCCACACTGGGGGGTATGGGGTATAGCCTCCATACCAGTGAGCGCTTTCCACACTGGGGGGTATGGGGTATAGCCTCCATACCAGTGAGTGCTTTCCACACTGGGGGGTATGGGGTGTAGCCTCCATACCAGTGAGCGCTTTCCACACTGGGGGGCATGGGGGGTAGGGTCCATACCAGTGAGCGCTTTCCACACTGGGGGGTATGGGGGGCATATTCCAGAGTTGGAGTTCCCCACCGTGATGCTGGACTGCAGCAGGGTCTACCAGTTTTTGTTTTCACTTCAAAATCAACAACCAATTTAGACCCAAAAAACCAGACTTGAACCAAAGAGCAGCAGGCCCTGTGCCTCTTAAGACCTGGGTTTGCCAGCACTGGTCCATTAGCACCCACTACAATTCCTGGTGAATTTGACCCTTTCAGGCCTGGGAATCTGTGTGTAACCCTGCACATCAGCCTCTACTGCTATGTTCACGCAACACCTTAGAGTAGTATAGTGCTTACGGAACTGGGCTTGTAACCTAAAAGTTACAGGTTTGTTTCCCATGTACCCTTCAGCAAGGTACTTAACCTGAATTTGCTTCTATATATATCTGGGTGAGTAAATGGATCTGTGTAAATATACGAAAAGGTTTATGGTGTAAAAATACGGAAAAGTCTAAGTTGCTCAAGGGCTGGTAATGTAAGTTAACTGGCTCCAGAGCAAGGGGTAGTGTCCAGCCAGTGTAAAGTTGAGAGTTTTGTATATATATATATATATTATTTTTTTTCCCCACCACCACTCTTCGGAGGACAACTTTTTTTTTTCTTTTCTTTTTTTAAACAGAGTACATAGTTTACACATCAGTATCTTTTACATTTGCACATTATCATTTATAATGAGTCCTCCTAAACAGAGCCCCTGCCCACTTACCCAGTGATGTCCCTTCCCCTCACCCTATGTGTCATACAAATATTCACCCCTATACCAACCCCCCACCCTCATCTTTGGAGCACAACTTTATCGTTATTTAATTACTTATATACCATTTTACTTTGTCGAGAGTTTTGTTTGTGACTGCATCCTGAACATTTTACTCCCTCAGAGAGCCCCAACAAGCCAGAGATGACCGTTAAGCCTGTTTCCCCTCTCATTTGCCTGGAGTATAACCCCAAAGACTCCCACGTCCTGGTCGGTGGCTGCTACAACGGACAGATAGGTGGGTCCTCCTTCAGGCCGCTCAGCCTTTCCCACAACGCACTGCTGTGAAGGCAAGGCAGGTTGCACCTCTTTAACCCATTGACGAGTATGTATTTTGTAATTTTTTTCCAGAATTCCATTGCTTTCAGTCACCATTAGCGTTAGAATGTTCATTTAAGAACATTCTAATCACATATTATGCAGGACTGTAAAGGTTGTGTAAGTCACTCTGGATAAGAGCATCTGCTAAATGCCTGTAATGTAATGTAATATTTGTGATCTCACAGCTGAACGGGTTAAGCACCTCTTTTAAGTCTGGTGCGAAGTTCTTTGTTGCTATGTGCTTTTTTTGCATTATGTCCTTTGCAGTGTGAATTTTACCTGGAGTCAAAAGCATAAAAATAGAACCAAAGAACATGGTTCATTTCAGAACGGAGGTGTGTTTTTCTATTTTGGACAGCGTACTGGGACACGCGTAAAGGTAGCCAGGCCGTGGAGACGTCCACCATCGAGCACAGTCACAGGGACCCCGTCTACAAGGTCATCTGGCTGCAGTCAAAGACGGGCACTGATGTGTTCTCCGCCTCCACCGACGGCCAGGTGAGCCTCCCTGCACCGCCGCCGCTGCTGCTGTCGCCATGGGAACCAAGAGAGCCTCACACTAGGAAAGGCAAAGTGCCAGATTCAACCATACTCTTTGCAGTACTTACTGACTTACGTACTGACTCACTTGCTTACTTATATACGTACTTACATACTTACTGACTTGCTGATTTACTTGATTATTTATATACTGACTGACTTGCTTGCTTACTTACTGACTTGCTTACTTGTGTACTTGCTTACTTACTGATTTGCTGGCTTACGTACTGACTTACTTAATTGCTTGCTTGCTTGCTTACTTACTGACTTATTTACATGCTTATTTGCTTACTTACTGATTTATTTTTGCTTTCAGAGCCTTTGTGTTCCAGGCTGTTGTCGTATGTTACAAAATGCAACTCGGACTGTTAGGTGTGTCCATAGGGAGGCACCATTGGGCAGCTGGTGGCTGCTGTGCGCTTGCTGACTGGAAGATAGATTTATTAGCACGGCTCACATTTATTGGAAAAAGAATACGGTCCTGGCAGCTGACAGACAGTAGGTTGAAAACAGGTACAAGGCATCAAATGGCCAACCTGGGAGGTTCTCGAATGCAGAATACCTGGCCCAGAACACCCACACACCTTCTTTTTTGCTTTCTGCCTCAGGTCCTGTGGTGGGACATCCGAAAACTGAGCGAGCCCACGGAGAGGCTGGTGCTGGACCCCAGCAAGAAGGGGAACCTGGACAACGCACTGGGCGCCATTTCCCTGGAGTTTGAGCCCACCATGGTGAGGCTGTCTGGCTGTGTCTGTGACGCGAATTATACAGGAAATAACCAGCACTCTCTTCTAAATGCTGAACATGTCTGAAATATTTATATGCTTTATACTTGAAGTTGTTGGGCAAGTAGGATCTTGTCACTGCTTGGGGTTTTTGGCAGCTCTGAATTGAGCCCAGTCTGTAAATTATCCCCTCATAACAGTTTGCTGCCCTGAAAGGTATACTACACAACCAAAAGTGTGTGGACACCTGACATCCAGCATCTCGTCCAAAATGATGGACATTAATATGGAGTTGGTTCACCCTTTGCTGCTATATTTTAAAACTCCTCTCTTTTGGGAAGGCTTTATACTAGATGTTGGAGCATTTCTGCAGGTATTTGCTTCCATTCAGCCATAAAAGCATGGAATCGTCTGTAATGTAACTGTATGCTGTAGCATTAAGATTTGCCTTCACTGGAACTAAGGGGCCTAGCCCAATCCATGAAAAACATCCCCAGACACTTTTGGTCATATAGTGTAGCTCAAGGGAACAAGAACCTCCTAAATGCTGGCAATCTTTTTGTCTTATTTCGCAAAAAAGTAATATAAGTAAGATTTGAATACCGGGCCCTGACAGCGAACAGCTTCTGTGCTTTCTGACCGGGTTGTCCCGCACAGCCCACGAAGTTCATGGTGGGGACGGAGCAGGGCCTGGTGGTCTCCTGCAACCGCAAGGCCAAGACCCCCGCCGAGAAGATCGTCTGCACCTACAGCGGCCACCACGGCCCCATATACGCCCTGCAGAGGAACCCCTTCTTCCCCAAAAACTTCCTGACGGTGGCCGACTGGACCGCGCGCATCTGGTCCGAGGACATCAAGGAGTCCTCCATTATGTGGACCAAGTGCGTGGAGGAGGGGGGGGGGGGGTGGGGAGTGCGGAGGGAGAAAGAGTGTTTTAACAACTGTTTTATTTGGTCGTTACTGTACCAAAGCCTACCAAAGAAAGGGTGGTTTAGTCTTAATTAGTCTTGGGGCGGCAGTGTAGTATAATGGGTAAGGAGCTGGTTTTATAGCCTAATGGTCCACAGGTTTGATTCCCAGGTGGGACACTGCCGTTGTACCCTTGAGCATGGTACTTAACCTGCATTGCTCCAGTATACATCCAGCTGTATAAATGGATGCAATGTAAATGCTGTGTAAAAGTTGTGCAAGTCGCTCTGGATAAGAGTGTCTGCTAAATGCCTGTAATGTAATATCTGCTTCTTCACAGTCCCAGGCCCAGTCTTCTGTATTATCTCTCAGTACAACGAAGAGACTTCGCTTCTAACAGCTGTTTGTTTAAATGTTTACAAAAAAGAGCAGAGGGAGAGAGAGTTAATTTACCCCTGGGGCCTGCTTGTTTTCAGGAGTTTATAGTTTGCTATGTCAACAACTGGTGAGCAGGCAGAAAATCTTACCTGCAAACGAGTATTTGCTCTCAGCCAATTCATATTAATTTAGTGATACTACCGAAAGCAGTGATTGGTGGGATGTTCGCATCCTCTTCCAACCTCAGCGAGCTCCTACTTGTTTGACACATTGGTTATCCCTTTAAGACTTATGGAATTTGTAAATATTGCTCAGGCAGGTGGGGTTGAGTAACTCTGTTCTCATGGTTACCGTCACTAGGCCACGCCTGTGGAATCACACTTGTAGCTTTTCAGTTACAGTTCAAATCCAGAACTACTTATAGACTGTCAGATACAGAACTGTGACTTGTATGGAGGGTTGAAAACGCACATTGCTTTTCAAGTGCCGCTTTACTGCTGTTTTTATATTTACAATTTTTAAAAACAATTTGTATGAATTATCTTTTGTTTTATAAAAGCTTTCATTGAGTTTGCCATTGATTGAGTATGTGAGCACTGCACGTGCCTGGGTTTCTTGCTCTGTTGCCAGGATAACAGGTGCTTCCTGTTCTCCCTCAGGTACCACATGGCCTTCCTCACAGACGGCTGCTGGAGTCCAGTCAGGCCTTCTGTGTTCTTCACCGTCAAAATGGACGGAACTCTGGATGTGTGGGACTTCCTGTTCAAGCAGAACGATCCCACCCTCAGTCTGAAAGTAGGTGGAGTGTGCATTCAGGTCAATGCATGCGTACAGTAGTTCCGTTAATGGAATCTTGGAACAGGTTTTGATCGATTCGGGTTCAGGTCCTGATCAGTTGCCGGGTGCAATTGCCATGTGTATCCAGTCATATTGAACACATAGTTACAGTCTTACTGCTATTGGTTAATTTGTACTTTCTCCAGCTCTGAGTAACTCATGGATTTGTAACATTACCATATATTTACCTTGACCTTGATGATAAAAGCATATCTTTTCAGATTCTCTGAGCATGAATCTTATTGGCAAAATGCACATTCGTCTTCCGTTCCTAATCTGTGTGTGTGTGAATGCGTGTGTGTGTGTGTGTGTGTGTGTGTGTGTGTGTGTGTGTAGGTGTGTGATGAGGCTCTGTTCAGTCTCAGGGTGCAGGATAACGGGCGCTTCCTGGGCTGTGGCTCTCAGCTGGGCACAGCCACACTGCTGGAGATCTCCCCAGGACTGTGCACCCTGCAGAGAAACGAGAAGGCCCTGGCCACCGCGGTGAGGCCCCATGCACACGCGCATTTACGCACATGCGCGCACACACAAACACACGTGCACACACACACACTCACACACACACTCACACGCGCGCGCACACACACTCACACACACACACACACACACACTCTCACTCACTCACACACAGACACACACACACACACACACACACACACTCACACGTGCGCACACACACACTCACACACACACACACGCGCACACACTCACACACACACACACACACTTACACACTCACACACTTATGCACACACACTCAAACACACACACACACACACGCACACCAAACTACACTGTCATTATAGCTGGGGATGGGGTGATTTTGTATGGTGTCACACTACTTCCTAAATACATCACCTACTGCTTCTGAGTGCAAGCAGATGGTATTTTGCTTATGCTCATCCTGAGCTGCACGGTTCTATGTATTATCTCCTTGTACAGGCCGATATACACTGAAGCGCCTTGCTCAAGAGCATAACGGCAGTGCCCTACGTGGGACTCGAACCTGCAACCTACCCTAACCATTATACTGCACTGCCACCCAAAGCATGCTCTCCAAAGGAGAGCAAAACGCTGCCCGCTGTTTGGAGACCGCGCAGCGTAACGTAGCGAAGGCCCCTGCGCTGTCACTAGGCTCAGAGCGCTACTCAGTCAGCAGCCCGTGGGAATGGGCTGACGGGCCCGCTCTGTCTCTCCCGAGTTCAGATGTTCGAGCGCGAGACGAAGCGGGAGAAGATTCTGGAAGCCCGGCACCGGGAGATGCGCCTGAAGGAGCGGAGCCGCTCGGAGCAGAGCAAGGAGGAGGAGGGCAAGGAGGCGCACGGGGAGGAGAACGCCGAGGAGCTGATCGCGCAGGCGGAGAAGGAGTTCTTCAGCATAGTGGAGGGAGAGCTGAAAAAGAAGGAGAAGGAAGAGGAGAAATACGAGGTAAGTGCCTTTCTGAAAGAGAGGGAAGAAGGGATGAAGGGATGGGAAGAGAGAAAGTGAGGTGTAGAGACCCTCTCTGCTGATGGCTGACATGCTTTTGTAAACTAGACTGAAGGCTATCTGTAGGTATTCAGGGGATTGAGATTCAAACCAAGCAAACATCAGGCATTGTTCATTTATTGTGTGGATTTAGTGTGATTCTTCAGAGAAATTGGAGGGGGGGGGGTAACAGGGCAGATTAAGTGTGAGAGAATAAATCAGTCAGAGAATGAGAAGTGGTGGTTGGGCCTGAGAACCCCCCCCCCCCCCACCCATGCCCGTTTTATCTCCTGTGACAACAGCCATTTAAACGTAACTGAACCCCTCTGTTCTACTGGTTCTGGTCCCATGGCATTTATGGATCGGAGTTTGGGTTCTAAAAAAAACACTGTGTGGTGGTATGAAAATGAAGTGCGGTTTGGAGAAAATCAGTAACCTCAGCATCTGACAGACTGAGCTGCTTTCACAGGCAGTGTTAACGCCCAGTGGATTACACCCTTTCAACTGTGACATTTTGGCAATGGATTCACTCTCCGCTTTCCGCTCTCTGCTTCATATGGGACTAATGATGGGAAAGTTTGCGGTCAAGGACGCCATAATGAGTGGAGCTATCATGTGCTGTCAGTTCCTGATTGTATGGACCAATCAAAAGATTGTCATGTGCATTATGAAATACAGAGTGGCTCAATGTCAGCAATGATTGGTTGATTGGTTATCACTAATGACATATTGTAGCTCCACCCTCCAGTAGTGTAACAGGAGTGTTAGGGCTAACTTTTGATTTGTTTTGGACTGTTTTTTTTAAATGACTCCTTTTAAGTAAAAGTACCTTTAGAAAATCAAGGAAATTTATTTTGCTCCTTTAAAAATGTATGGATTAACCTTTAATCTTGTGATTTCTTTTTCAGGAGAAAGACGTCTGTGAAGAAAAAGATGGCTGAACAGCCACTACACGTCTTGCGTAATTGCCTCCTTGAATGTGACAAACCATATATATGCATATTATCTGCAAGCCATGTGAGACTTAATTAGCACGTGGCGTGTGAAGTTCTAACAAATTATTATTTTGTGCTGCAACACACAAAAAACACAAGAGGACAATTGTTTAAATGCTTTGAAACAGCACGTAAAGTTTAATGACACGCAACGCATGTACTGGCAGTGTGTGAATCGCGCTATTTACAATTTCCACACGGTTAATTGTTTTGACTGTACAGAATCAGATTCCGCTGTAGTAATGAGACATTTTTAGGCTTCCAGTCTTTTGCCGAGGCCCATCGATGCTCCTTCCGAAAGGAACACGCCGAGGTGTCGACTTCACCCCAGGGAGTCACACCCTTCCAAAAAAAAACCTTGTCCCAGTTGTTCAATGAATGGCCCAGGTACAGGCAACTCAGCAGTATGGACCTCCCATTCAGAAAGTACCAAGTTTGGCCCTTTCCTTGTGAATTCTTGCATGTGAAATGGCCGCGTGCCTGGCCCGCCATGCCTGCAGCCCAGCCCCTGTTGTTTCTCAGTAGTAGTGACGCTGTGGTTTGTGCACTGCTGAGAACAAGTTTCAACCAGTTTTATCAGCAACACATCGGACCAACTGCGCGCGTGAAGGCGAGGACGCTGAAGTGTATGACATGAACAGGAAGAGCTGTGAGCAGATGGCAAAGATGGGTTCATGGGTTTTGTGATTTGAGTGACATGTGAGGTCACACTTGTATCTTGGCTCGGTTGCACGCATATATTTTTGGTAAAAATACTGAAGGGGTAAAAAAAAAAATGTCTCGTTTTCACAGTGTGTGAACAGGCTTTAGACGCTGGTGACAGTTTGTACTTTGCAGTTTGGATGGTCTCCGTTCACCGCGGTTTTACATGACAGCAAAGCAACTGAAACAGCCTCGTAGACCGGAGATATTTGCTTGTCATTTCCACTCCAATGTACTTCCCCTTTTCTCTTCCCTGATACCCCGGAGTCCTCCATGGCTTCTAAATCAACAAATTATGTCCGAAAAATCATATACAAAGAGGATTGTTTGATGAACACCAGCACTTTATCCACTGAGGAAGAATCTTACTAATTAAATGTCCTTCTTACTCCCACGAACTGTACTCTTTTCACTGTTGTTTTTGAAGGAAATGCAAACACATCCTTATTTGGCAGAAGTGGATGACTTCTAAAAAAAGATATTGTGGGGGTATAGGTTTGGTGTCACAATATGAAAGATGATGATTATAAATTACACCGATGATAAAATTCGAGTGAAAATGACAGTTCACAACAGACGGTATTATTCCAGTACGGTCACTGTGCATCAATGGATCTCGCTGTTGTTCTTTGAACCTCCAATTGAGTCTGTGACTTCACCAGTAATCATCCACTTTGTTTGAGCGCCTGGAGGAGGTGTCATTTCATTTTTCTAAAGCAGGTTCTTTACATTCAGACAAATGGGAAAAATTTTAATAACAGCATTCCTCACACCTGGAAAACTGAAATTCCGTTCTCTCCCATCTCCCTGCTTGCGCCACTGAACACCTGCAGCTCATGCAGAATGCAGCCGCACACCTGCGCAGTCTTCCTGAACCTGTTCACCTGTCCAAACCGGCTTCACTGCTTTCACCTGTTACAGCTGGGGTGGGCTATTCCGGTCCTGGAGGGCCAGTGCACATGCAGGCGTCTGTTTCCAGCAGCCGCCCTGGCTAAATGAGCCAAGTGGCTGTACACACCAACACTGGCTCACTCATAGATTAGATCACAGTAAAACCTTTCACATAAGGACACGAGAACGGTCTTCAGCCGACATTCATGCGCTTCTCAAGAAATGCAGCTGAAATTTCAGATGGCGCTAAAGTTAGGGCAAATTAAGTTAAGGCCAGATGTTTCTAAGGCAGGAAAACCAGAAACAGAGATGGTCCTCGTTGCCCACATCTGCATTAGCCTGCATCAAGTGTGAAAACCTTGGTACTAGCGAATGGAATCATGTTCACATTTCTCTTCTTAGGACTTATGGATGTAGTGTGTATTTACAATTTGTACTTTGGTTCTTTGTAAGAATACTTGTACTAGTGCCTCAATGATGTTGCATCTTCCAATGTAATGCTATATAATATATGCAGTCGTATGTAATCAACTACATACTGTAGGACTACCTTTATAAGAATGACTTCTGCAAGTCATGGCATCAAAGTTTTACTTCTTCCCCAATTAAACCATAAATCTTGTCAAAATCAAAAATGAGGAAAATAGTTTAAACGTAAGCATCATATCTAACATTTGCGTTAAAACATGCAAGCTCCTATTCCTGACATTGAAAGTTCACCCAAAATGTTTGATCCATATGCAAAATAAAGACAACAGAATTATTTTATAAGGGATGAAAGCTTTATTTAGAAAAAATCCGCACAGTTTTGTTTTTTTTTTAAAGAAAAATGACATGTGCAAAGCATTCTAAACCACATTTACAAATTATAATGCTGGTTGTTAACCAGAAGAGCACGTGTGGTACAAACATCCAGCTCACTCATACTGGAGGAGGAAGACGTGAGACCTTCAGCATGAACATTTGGATTATGTGGAACAAGAGCACCCCCTGGGCCTGTCTGGACAACACGAGGACCTCTGGAAACCAGCCCACCCAAAATCAGACACATCCAAACAATCACTCACTCACAGGGTTTTCCCATTTTATAGTCCATTATCTATGTACTTATAATTAAATTAAATTTTATTGCCATCTGAACCTCAAACTTCCACCCGTCCGGGGCATCAACAAACAGTGCTGCCCAAAATTGCGTCACCCAAGTATTAGGGCATTCAGAGCACCCATGTGACTTCTGAAGGTTCACCCAGAAATCCCGGGAACTCGCAGACTCTCCCCTCCAGACAGTCCCTAATCTGTACTGCCAGGCAGTTCTGTTCAAGGTAGGTAACGTTCATCAGAAAATTTGGTGGCCAATTCTTTCTGAAGCGCTGGCAACACTGCATCGATCACCCCCTTCACTCAAGCTAGCAGACCTGCTTCTGCTCAAACAGCCGTTTGAACCCACACTTATTCTAATGTTTTTCTGTAAAGTGCCTCAGTGACAGCATCTCTAAAAAAAACACTGTACAAATTAAAAAGCAAATTGAGCTTGGCAAGCCAACCCTGAATACACGGTCAGGATAAGGTCACAAATGCTTGTAAACGAAAAAAATATATACACGTACAGTTTTTGGAATGACAAGAAGTGAATTTACAAAACTGATTTTTTTTCCCCTACCAGTCTTTTCGCTAGCCTTCTAAGCCTGGTGGTGCCCCTTCATCTCTCCCAAACTTACGTAAACGTAAATCTATCTTTAAAAATATATATATATATGAATGTGCACTCCTGAGAAACTTACATTTTTTAAAATAAAAAATGGCAGCTGCTATGTTTAGGACCATTAAAAGAAAATGTTATTTATTTTTTACTATTTTACTTTTGAAAAGACTAATATACACAAATTCACAAATTTCTGGTAGTTGGAATAGCATTTAAAAACACTTGGTCATTACGCACTCTGAAAATCCTCCTTTCCCAACGGAAAGAACGTGAAAGAAACCCGCCAGGCGAAGCCGAGCACCTCTCCCGAAACCAAAACGCGACGATCCGCAAATCGGATCCGCACACCGGAAGAGGGCAAAAAAATAAATAAAAATCTAAATCCCTCTGACGGTGTGAACCTGAAAAAAGCTCTTTCCAAGTCTCCACAGTCAGAGAAAAAGAAAATAGTACTGAATTAAGTAGGCCATGCTATGTACATCCAAGACTTAAGTCACGCACTCACACACAGCTTATTCCACTCTGGTAGTATCTTTGGTTACGGCTAAGAATTATTCATCGGGGGCCGGACAACCAGCGGACTGTCACGCGCGTTTCATTGCGAGTGACAGTCCTTACCCAGCCCACAGCCCTTCGTAAGTCCGGTAAGCTGGTCACAACACTACCGGCGCCCTCAGTAAGCCCTCACGCAATCCCCCCCCCCCGAGTTCCCACTCCTCACAGACCTGAGTCACAGGGAAACTCCAGAAACTCCACCGCTTAGCTCACCATGTCTCCCCTAGTGGGGGAGCACAGCTGAAAGAGGAAGTTAGTATCAATAGTCCAAGTCAGTTTCCAGCTGCATAGAGCAAGTGGTCCACGGCCTTTTTTTCATTCAAGACATAGAATGACAAGGCCAGAATAGCCCTACATGTGGGGTGGGTCCACGGATTTAGGAAGGGTGGGGGGTGGCAGTGCAGGGCGGGTAGGAGGGGGGTCCCCACTTAAAAATAAGGGTACCGAAGCCCTTGATTCGCAGCATTATTCATTTATATTTTGTAATAACCAAAATATAAACTTTACTCCAGTATTAACAGTGGTTTGTGGAGAACTCAAAATGACAAAAATACTACTTATAGTAAAAGATTACGAACAGCTACACTAAGAGGTGCCTCTGCTTTGGCTGAGAGACGTGTGCAGCATGTGTGAGGGTAACTGCTTTCGACACTGTCCCATGGGAGTCTGCAACGGCCCCGCAATATTAAAGCGCATACCATTACATTACATGCATCCCCACATGAGCATTTACCCCCCCCCCCCTCCCCACACACACACACACACACACCGCTTGCTGCACATCTACACACGTCACTTTCAGTTCAGCGTGAAGTCACACACAAAAAAAAACAACAAAAAAAAAACAGGTTTGCTTCCTAACCTGAATATTTGCATAAGATCACTTTTAAATTTCACATATTGCAGATAGCAGAAAGATTAGAGAGAAAAACAGACACTGTGACAGCCTGGCACCGCGCTGCTGAACGGGGTTCTTGGGGGGAGTTCTGACGCTTGCCAAAGAGCTGACAACGAGGCGTGTGCCTGCCCCACAGAGAGGCTGACCTTTGACCCTTGCAGCCATCACGCAGGAATGTTTGAGAAGACGATGGAGTGCCAATAACTGATTTCTGATGGATGAAATAAACCTTTGAATAGTGATAGGAAGAATTCAAATAAAATTAAATTAAAATAAAAGCAATATACATTTTTTTTTTTTTTTTTTTTTAAGAAAAGGCCATGCCCAATGATAAACCTCTGACCCCAGAAGACTGTGGGAAACAGTGGAACTCCCTCTGACATGGACAGTGGGAACGGGCGTGGCCTGTAAGCCCTGGGTGACACCGAAGCTCTGTGATTGGCCGAGTTCAGGAGGCGGGCAGGACCTGGCTGATGGCGTCGCGGGCGCTCTGGCTCAATCTGTCGGGGAACTTCACGCCGAACTCCACCACCAGGTCGCCCCTCTGCTCGGGCCGCTTGTGGTGGGGAAGCCCCTCCCCCGGCACGCGCTTCTTCGTCCCGGGTCTGATCACATCCTTCATCGTCACGGAGACGGTCCTGCCGTCCAGCGTGCGGGCCTGGACTGTGCAGCCACACAGGGCCTGGTTACAGACAAGACAGTGAGAGGGGGTGTGTCAAAGCTATGTGGCAGCCAATCAAATCTCTGCACAGGTAAAATCGCTACACTAGAAGAACTTTCTTCCCCCCCTATCAACCCATAGCATCCACAGCAGTACTGGAATAAACTGAAAAGATACTACAATAAAATATACTTCCATGCTATCACAACACTGCATAACATATGGTCAAATAGGACAATTAAAACAAACTGTTATGAAATACATTTAGATGACCGTAATTTAGCACTCATAGCCAGACAACTCAAAGCTACATGTATATCAGTCAATCATCACTAAGCCCATACATCTGCCGTGTATTACAGCACGGTCCATTTTTATAAGAGATGCCAATTCCTGTAATATAAATAACATGGTTTTCTATATATGACAGTATAAACTCAAGAAAAGGTTGAATTCCCCACCAGAATCCAAGGGCGTGTGAATATAAACCCCGATTTTTCGAGGATGCCTAAAATCGATGGGGGGTGGGGGGGGGGTGGCACACTCACATCTCTCAGAGAAATCTGGGTGGGGTAGATGATGTCGGAGCCGTCCCGGCGGAAGACGGGGTGTGGCTTGTCCTTGACCACGAAGACCACGTCGGCAGGGATGTTGGTGGGCGTCTCGTCCCCCTCCTTGGGGAAGGTGATCTTGGTGCCCTCCTTCCAGCCGCGCTTGATGTCCACTGTCAGGATCTTGTCCTCGGTGCGCGTGGTGCGCCCGTCGGGGTTCAGCCGCCGGTGGCTAATCTTCATCTTCTTGGTGCAGCCGGTCAGCACCTCCTCCAGGGTCACCTTCAGCTCGTGCACCACAGGGGGGTCCTGCTTCTTCTCCAGGCCCCCCGTACGGGCGCTGAAGGACCTGGGGAAGCCGCCCATGCCCCCCATCCCTCCCATCCCACCCATCCCACCCATCCCGAAACTGGCAAAGGGGTCGTCCACGTCCATGTCCTCGTCCGCCCCGCCGTTGCGGGTGAAGAAGTGCTCGAAGGGGTTGCGGCCGCCAAAGAACTCGGTGAACATGGCGTGGGGGTCGCCGTGGAAGGTGTAGTTGAAGTTGGTGCCATTGGGGCCTCCGCTCGAGGCATTTCCCTTGAGGCCTTGAGGGACAGAAAGTTCCGTTACTCTCACCACCGCCACGACCATGCTCAATGCAGTGTTCTAATGTTAAAGGGGCGCTTCGCCCTAGAAATCACATTCTGATGGCGAGTTTCCATTTACTAATAATAATAAAAGTCAACGAAAAATAAACAATAAGAAACAGGCAACTACAATATACCACTATCTGCCCAAGTGAGGCACGTTGCATCACCGAGTCAGACACACCCACTTTCAATGTAGCAGTGACGAATAACGTGTAAGAAACGTATGCACAGTGTGTGGACAGAAGTGTGAGTCTAGAACCTTCTGGTTATCGTTCAGTTTATCTTGATTAGCCAACCTGAAGCTCTTACTGAACGGGGCTTTTGCCAGCGCAACCGACGATGCAGTTTTCTGCAGAGGCTAGAACCATTTCGGAGAAGTGGTAAGGGGCCCGTTTTTCATCGCCTGGCTCGTTTCCGGCGTGTCGCGGCAGAAATGACGCCGTGCTGCGAACAGGTCGTCGGTAGCCTGATAACTTGCTCGCTGACAGCTTCGAAATCCCCACCCTTCTCTGACGCGGCTAGAAACTTCCAGCAAGCGCACCTTCGAGAAACTCAAGGCTTAGCTAACATCTGCGCTTTCCCCCTCTTTGCGTATACACCCACTTTATCTCCTGAACACTTACTGCATTTGTTGCTATGTGTACGTTAACAGTATATAGCATTTCAATTTAACAAACCTTCCAGAAGCGCCTGTATCATGCGCGCAGCGCATATGAACTTTTCAGTGTGTTTTCTCCAAGTTCGCTTTCTTTATATAACAGTAACACTAAGCGAAAGCAGTTTCCACTTTTATCATAATTACGTATGCAATAATATTTGTATTCACCAAGATCAGTCCCGTGTTTAACCAGCTCGTTTCTACCTAATACCACACTGTCGTTTATAACCGTCAACTCTAAAACCAGCTAGCTAGCCTAAATTAATGTTATGTAGCTCGATGATTATCTGAGCTAGGTTGAACTAGATGGTCAAGCTGCATATTATCATATTAACTGCGGTGTTCTACATCTCAAAGTTTCTAGCTAACTAGCTAAGTTACACTAGTCATCTCCTTGACTTTGATATAAATGATAAAGCAAGGTATTTCTGGCTAACTAAGGGCACTTGTTCAGCAAACGTTAGTTTAACAAGCTAACACATTAGCTTGCATGTACCGTAGAACGCGCCGACTTTCCTAACGGTACCCAACTTCTTAACATAATTTACAAACGAATAACTTTAGGAAATAAATACCTTCTTCTCCAAACTGGTCATAGACATCCTTCTTCTTGGGGTCACTTAGGACATCGTAGGCCTCTGCAATCTCTTTAAATTTATCCTCGGCTCCGGGCGACTTGTTTTTATCCGGGTGGAATCGTAGAGCTTGTTTACGGTAAGCCTTCTTTATTTCGTCTTCGCTAGCGCCTTTTTGTATGCCCAACACTTTGTAGTAATCTTTACCCATTCTAACCATTTACGATTCAAAGATGAAGTAAATACTGAATAAAGTGTTACAAACTTGCCACGGACTGCACATATAGAAACTATCCAAAAGTTCAGCAGAACGCCAACTACGCAGCTAGCAAAAGTTAGCTAACCAATTTTGATACTTTGTTGCAGTTTTTCCGTTTCTTAGCCTATTCGGTTATTAGCTTCGCAAGATATTTTTAACGTAAGTCTGACAAGTTGTTAGAACTTAGTGTCGAAGATCACTCTGAAGCAAGAACTTTAGTAGCTATATACATGCAGCACTGTTATCCAGCTTGTCTGCATCAGGCCAGTGCAATCGGCAGTCGGTTCTTTTTTGTAACCATGGAGAAAGTTCTAGAATTTAGCCCCAGGATATCGAGAACCTTCCAAACGCAAATTTCCTGCACGCAAAACCACTCTGCTCTCCCGCCCCTCGCCACTGCGTCACGACCAAGAGCTAGACTGTACACGCCTCTTCGGTCTGTTACCAGCACGCTCAAAGCCCCCTAATGTCAACTATGCCCATTGCCACTTTATTTCCATGTCAATTTACTGCTAGAAATCTCGTGACATGTGCATGCTGGTTGGGTTCATTCAAAATAAATAAAAATAACGCAATCTTTACCTCTAGGTGAGGTGACCCCTGAACGTTTCTAAAAGCTGGATCTCTTGAGCCACACCTCTCAAGAATGCAATATTGTAGGGCTACCGAGAGAAATCCAGGACAATATTCTATTATTACATTATCCCCGGGCCCAAGACGATATGTACCAGTTCACAGACTGTTGGGACCCAACCTCATCCAGGGCCCGGGACAACGTAACCAGTTGTTACCCCCTGACGGCGGCCATGCGTGCTTGAAAAATGTTAAATACGAGTTACGTATCTGTATATTCCCAGCACGGTCGTGCAAAGGACAGCAATACTTGATATAACCAGTTTCTGTGCTATTCTTCTTAATGAACTTTTCTGTCCTCTCAGTTTACAGATTAATTGTGTTTCAGCCATAGTTAGCCCTCTAGTTTTCATAATGGAGTATGCCGTATATGACTCCAAATGCAGTTTTCACATATTTAGCCAAAGGGTAGAACCAAGACTAGACACTCACTGCTCTTTTATTTGTGAACAATCCATGCAAAAGGCAACATATCAGCAACAGTTAGTACCTGCGAGTAATCGGTTAGCTTATTCTGCAGAGCTCAAAATTGAGAGGACTCAACACAAAACAACTGTTTTTGTTAAATGGCGAACCATATACACATGTAAATACAATTAAACAAAAGCTGATTCTGTGCTTTCATATCATATTCACTTTTGATCTCAAATCCAAATGCCTTAAGTATATATTTAAAAATAACATCAAATCAATTGAGGTTATTTAGTGTGCCATTCCTCAACTGAGATTTTCATCGTGTCTGCCCCGATAAACTCATCTTTAGCGTTTGATGATATATGGTTTATTTGATTTCGCTGGAGAAACAAAACATACATGCTATCACTGCGTGTCGCTCGAAACAGATAGAAAAAAACTTTTTCTTAACAATAAGCTCTCCAAAGTATTGACATCTCAGTAGATGACACAAGGTGACACAGATCCGACTGGGGCGTCCGATATTCCGGCATTCCTATTAGCCCAAACACATCGTTCTATCGAGGAATCCTTTTTTCCTATTCGTTATTTTATAAGTAGGGAGGCGATGCCAATTGGCTGCCTTGTTGTCTACTCCACGGATTGGCGACTGAGAAGCCTCTTTTTCAACTGGACAGTTTCACAGCCTTCTCGTTCTCTGATTGGATTTCGTGGCTGTCAGACTCTGTGCAGAAAAGCGAGTTCAAACTGCCAAGATGAAGCACTACGAGGTAAGATCCTAACATTGTAGATAATTTTGAACCTCGTACAGGTTTACCGCATTTTATATTTCGAATAGAACTCCCCTGTAAATTCATGAGAAACAGTATAATCGCATGATGCTGATGGTTGTGTCCGCAGGGGTAAATTGGTTCAATTGAGGACGGAAATCATATGTGGAGGAGTGATCGCTGTTGTCACAGCCAGGTGATAGTTCAAGCTAGCATGCTAACGACGTTAAATAAAATAGCACAAGCAACTGACTGACTGCAATGCGTACCACTTTGCCAGGGTCGTAAATAATACGGTGTATGTGTGTATATATGTCATTCAGGTTCCCCTAGGAATGCAGATCGATTAAAGTGCTCCCTAAATGTGCTGATTACCCAGCTAATACTCATGGTTTGTGGTACCAGCTTCCATTGCACACACTGAATTCACTTCGGGGTTGTGTGGGCGGTGCGACATAAGGCTCTGTCCAGCCGAGTCAGCAACATGACATCTACTTAGCTATCTGGTCGTCAAGGTCTAATGTGTGCTCGCTAATTCCAGAGTTTCGTAATGCTTTGCTGGTCCTGCAGTTATCAAAGATACATACACTGACATTATGATAAGCCACTATTGGCCAGCAGCTATCTGTCGCTGCAGTAAAATGTTGCAATGTCTCGTGTTGCAGTGTCTCGTTTATTAAACTCGTCTAAAGTACTAGCTCGTTATGCCGATGCGGCCCTGAATCGGGATAATCTATGAGTGTCCGTTATCTACGGCTAACTCGCAAACCATTTGTTTAGCATGTAACTAGGAATGTGGTTGATCTAGTTATCGGTTTATATTCCCTGATAAGATAAGTCTAGTTAGCTAATTTATCGATCACACGAATAACTTTAAGTGGGTACTGTATTTGCCTCATTTGGAAGATGTTTTATATTTACAAAGGCAAACTAGTGTTATTAAATGTGTTAGTTTTCACCCGGAAGTGCACGGGTTAATTTATTAATGTAAGCATTCCTGCTACGCTACATAGAGTAGCCAATATGGCATGGCATATTGAATATTTCGCTGAATTAGTTATCAGAAGGCTAGTTTCTGGAATGATAAATTATTGATAAGCTGGCACATATTACAAGACATTGCTGTTAACTGACAAACGAAATCGTTTAATGGATGCTGATACTGGTTCTTAGTAAACGCACACACACACACCTAAACTTTAACACTCATACACACTGCATTCTTGCAGCGTCAAACACACAGCGTCACTCTATGTCTTAACGCGGTTATAATTACATTTCTCTGTGGAGTCCTAGTGCTAGCGGCTCCCATATTTACTTTTCTTTCATCACCAGTGTTCAAGAGGGCGACTGGGATTTGTAGGCGGTGTGAACACAGAAACTATTGGGACAGGCAGAATGACTTGCCAAAAGTTGTGTTTATATCCAAATTGATTTAGGCAATATGTCTGCTTAAATTTTGGAGCATGTAATCATCTTTATGGCTGCCCAGTTTATATAAAAATACAAACTTACTGTCCATACAGGCTACAGATGCAGTCATATTAGATGTCCTTGGGTGTTTCAGAGTATGAGCAGTATTGGCTTGTTTCTGAGTTGGAGTTCTGGTCATTTAAAAAATGTGACCCATTGACCCATTCTATGAAGGAGGGGACAGCGTTACAGGCCAGGCATTGTAACCAGTAATACAGTATGTTTCAGTGCCTTCCATCATATTATTAAAAATAATTTTAAAAATGCGTGAGTGTGTTCGAGCAGAGTAGCCTACATACTGTAGGATAAACTGTAAATGTCACCTTTGAGAAGATAAAACCTCAAAGATGAACGTCTAACTGTGCAGAAATATAAACGCAATGGCCTTTGTGTAAAATAAAATAGAACTGCATCAATGCATGATTTCTTCTCAATAATAAACAGTAATTGCATCCTGAATGGTGGAGAGTGTTTCTGGAAATGTATGTATTCTGTTGTCCAGGTGCTACACATTGCTGGCATTTGAAGTGAGTTTCGTCTCTGCACCATGAAACACTTTGAGATCATGAAAAGTGCTGAATAAATGCATTCTAATTATTATTATTATTATTATTCCACAGAGAGAGGCTAGAGGGTAATAGTTAGCTAACGGACAGTTTCAGAGACACAAAGGTTACACCCCATGGAATCTGGGCCAGTCTGTTTAGCCACTTTTCCACCGCATGGTACCGGCTCAACTCGACTTGACTCTACTTGACTTTTTAGGTTTTCCATCGGGCAAAAGTTGTGGATAGTACCTGGTACCTGGTACTTTTTGGTATCCCCTCCGTCGAGGTTCCAAGTGAGCTGAGGCGATACCATAAGGTGACGTGTAAACACTACAGACCACTGATTGGTCAGAGCAATGCGTTTCATGCGGCGTCGCTAATGACGACCAGCTACATCGACGGGGGTACTATCTGTGGAAAACAAAGTACCTGGTACCAAAAGTGAGTAGAGTTGAGTTGAGTTGAGGCAGTACCATGCGGTGGAAAAGCAACTTTTGTGAAGCTACTAAGGAAGACTTCTTGAGTGCAGCACCAATGCACCATACAATGGCTGATGTAGTGAAGTATATAGTATAATGGCTGAAATCTGCCAGCAGGGGGAGCTAAAAAATAATGATTTTAGGTCGTTGATTCAATGCCAGAGTATGAAAGTTGTTCTGCCCAAATGCGTCGTAGGGGTTGGTCGTAAAAGTGCTGCTTCGATCTGAGACCGCAGTATTTCAGAAACTCCGGACACCCGAAACCGGGACAAGAGCAGCGCTATTACCATGGTGTAAATTCCTGAAGCACTGATACTTAGTAAATGACGCTAGAAGATGGCTACAAGGCTTCCCACCCTCTCTGTCCAAATCTAGAGCTGTCTCACTTTCCCACAGTACATAGTGTACAGAATATCTCAACTCACTTAACATTTGACTTAAATATACCCAAAGTTTCGTTTTTTTTTTTTAAGTAGAAAAAAGCTTTAAAAAGCACAGCTGTTTGCTAAGTTCCTTTCCTGGTGCAACATGCTGATTTAGTAGCTTGTTGGCAGTATCTGCAAAGCATTACTTCACCTGTCTCAGATTATCAGTGGGGTTGGTTTCACATGGTCCTGTCCCAGCGTCACCCTTTACCACCAAGTTCCCCATCTCCCCATCACACCTCAGGTCCCCCTCAAAGTTAGCTGTTTAATTGAACCCTGGGGTGTGCTTGCAGAGGGGGTTACTGGGTGCAGGACGGGGGTAGAATGTAAATGAGAGCACTGACCTGTTGCCGTGGGTTCAAGCTCTCCGGCGATGCTGTCGAGTTTACGAGAGTAAACCTTTTCACTGCCGCGGCCAGTCCGGCAATCGCAGAACCGCCCGGCTCACCTGCCGTCCCTCCTCCTCTTCCTCATCTTCCTCTTCCTGCTTTGTTTAAAACAAATGTAGGCAGACATGAGCCCTGTCTATACACACACTGTGCTTCTGCGTGTGTGTGTGTGTGTGTGTTTGTCTATGTGTGTGTTTTTGTGCGAGTGTGAATGTGTGTGTGGGGTCCCACTTCACACTGCCTGGTTATTTATACTCACTCCACCCCCCCCCCCCCCAACCCCCTCCAGAGGGAGGGCACAGCTTCCAGAATAACAGCACCCTCCTGCCTCGTGCCCACTGCCACTGCTACTGCTCTCTGAGTAACACTGACATGCTGCCACTGAACAACACTGACACTCACTGGATCGGAGTAACACTCACACTAGCCACTGAACAACACAGACACTGGGTAACACTGACACACTGCCACTGAACAACACTGACACTCACACTGCCACTGAACAACACTGACACTCACACTGCCACTGAACAACACTGACACGCACACTGGCACTGAACAACACTGACACTCACACTGCCACTGAACAACACTGACACGCACACTGGCACTGAACAACACTGACACTCACACTGCCACTGAACAACACTGACACTCACTGGATCTGAGTAACACTGGCACTGAACAACACTGACACTCACACTACCACTGAATAACACTGATACTAACACTGGCCATGAGTAACACTGACACTCACTGGATCTGAGTAACACTCACACTGCCACTGAATAACACTGCTACTGGGTAACACTGACACTGCCACTGAGTAGCACTGACACTGGCACCGAACAACACTGACACTCACTGGATCTGAATAACACTCACACTGAATAACACTGACACTCACACTGCCACTGGACATAGACATGGCTTGTGTGTGTGCGAGAGAGAGAGAGAGAGTGAACGCATGCATGCCTGTAAGTGTCTTCAGGGCATCCCATCACCCACGTCCCGTCTCCTGGGTCACTGTGTTCCTGTGCGGCAGTGAGCACCTGTGGGACGGTCCCAGACAGGGGCGATACGCAGGCTCAACCCCTGCAGCCCTCAGCGAGTCTGGGGCCGCCCCGCGGGGCACAGCGGGTATTTTTAATATCTAATCCCCCCGGTAAGCTGGGCACGGGGCGCCGTGTCCCTGGGCAGGCGTGGGGCTCTCTGTGCACCCGCCCGCGTTGTGTGGCATACGCATACTGGACGTGCCCCCGCCCCCCTCACATGCTCAAAATAATAGCCTGCCCAGCATTCTCTCTCGCCAACTGCAGGGCAGCCCCCCCCCCCCCCACCAAGGAGCTCTCACACCCCCCAAACAACCCCCACCATCCCTCTCCGCCCGTCCCGCCGCCTCCCCAGACGCAGTCATCCCCGACCCCCCTGGGAGGCTTCCCAGAGTGTGACTTCCAGAGACCAGCACCTTCTGACCCTCAACCTCTGACCTTTTGCATACCAGTTTGTCGAGAGGAGAAAGCGCAGTGGTTTTCCGCGCTCAGGGCGGTGTCATTCATGAATGGGGGGGGGGGGCCTGCAATTGTGGAGTGGGGGCGTCGGGGGGGGTTAAGTGGCGTTCAGTCCGTTTGGAACAGAGCTGTGACCTTTAGCGTCCTGCCAGTGTGTCACGCCCACATATTGTCTGAGCGCGTTGTTATTGAGCAGTCAGACAGTTGAAATTTAAGGGTGGGAACATTGCAGAGGGAGCTTAGGGGGATTTGGCATGGACACATTGCTAAAGCTCACTGACAGGTCTATGTTGACTGAACATAGACCTGGCTATCGGACCTGGCTAGGCTGTCGGTACAGGTAGTGAGCGGGAAAACCAACGGTGATGCGTTCTGATGGTTCTCTAATAATGGGGGGCATGTTTTTTTGTACCCTTAGAAGGCAAGATCAGTGGGGTGTAAGGGTAGGGACAGAGTGGCGTAAGGGTGGAGAGAGAGGGGCGTAAGGGTAGAGACTGAGGGGCGTAAGGGTGGAGACTGAGGGGCGTAAGGGTGGAGACAGAGGGGCGTAAGGGTAGAGACTGAGGGGCGTAAGGGTGGAGACTGAGGGGCATAAGGGTGGAGACTGAGAAGCGTAAGGGTGGAGACAGAGGGGCATAAGGGTGGAGACAGAGGGGCGTAAGGGTGGAGACAGAGTGGCGTAAGGGTGGAGACTGAGGGGCGTAAGGGTGGAGACAGAGGGGCGTAAGGGTGGAGACAGAGGGGCGTAAGGGTGGAGACTGAGGGGCGTAAGGGTGGAGACTGAGGGGTGTAAGGATGGAGACAGGGGTGTAAGGGTAGAGACAGAGGGGCGTAAGGGTGGAGACAGAGGAGCGTAAGGGTGGAGACAAAGGGGCGTAAGGGTGGAGACAGAGGGGCGTAAGGGTGGAGACAGGGGCATAAGGGTGGAGACAGGAGCGTAAGGGTGGAGACAGGAGCGTAAGGGTGGAGACAAGAGCGTAAGGGTGGAGACTGAGGGGCGTAAGGGTGGAGACTGAGGGGCATAAGGGTGGAGACAGGAGCGTAAGGGTGGAGACAGAGGAGCGTAAGGGTGGAGACAGAGGAGCGTAAGGGTGGAGACTGAGGGGCGTAAGGGTGGAGACAGAGGCGTAAGGGTGGAGACAGAGGCGTAAGGGTGGAGACAGAGTGGCGTAAGGGTGGAGACAGAGGGGCGTAAGGGTGGAGACAGAGGGGCATAAGGGTGGAGACAGAGGAGCGTAAGGGTGGCGACAGGGGCATAAGGGTGGAGACAGAGGAGCGTAAGGGTGGAGACAGGAGTGTAAGGGTGGAGACTAAGGGGCGTAAGGGTGGAGACAGACGGGCGTAAGGGTGGAGACAGACGGGCGTAAGGGTGGAGACTGAGGGGCGTAAGGGTGGAGACTGAGGGGCGTAAGGGTGGAGACTGAGGAGCGTAAGGGTGGAGACAGAGTGGCGTAAGGGTGGAGACAGAGGGGCGTAAGGGTGGAGACAGAGGGGCGTAAGGGTGGAGACTGAGGAGCGTAAGGGTGGAGACAGAGTGGCATAAGGGTGGAGTCAGAGGGGCGTAAGGGTGGAGACTGAGGGGTGTAAGGATGGAGACAGAGGCGTAAGGGTGGAGACAGAGTGGCGTAAGGGTGGAGACAGAGGGGCGTAAGGGTGGAGACAGAGGAGCGTAAGGGTGGAGACTGAGGGGCGTAAGGGTGGAGACAGAGGGGCGTAAGGGTGGAGACAGAGGGGCGTAAGGGTGGAGACTGAGGAGCGTAAGGGTGGAGACAGAGTGGCATAAGGGTGGAGACTGAGGAGCGTAAGGGTGGAGACAGAGGGGCGTAAGGGCGGAGACAGAGGGGCATAAGGGTGGAGACAGAGGAGCGTAAGGGTGGAGACAGGGGCATAAGGGTGGAGACAGAGGAGCGTAAGGGTGGAGACAGAGTGGCATAAGGGTGGAGTCAGAGGGGCGTAAGGGTGGAGACAGAGGGGCATAAGGGTGGAGACTGAGGGGTGTAAGGATGGAGACAGGGGTGCAAGGGTGGAGACTGAGGGGCGTAAGGGTGGAGACTGAGGGGCGTAAGGGTGGAGACTGAGGGGCGTAAGTGTGGAGACTGAGGGGCGTAAGGGTGGAGACTGAGGGGCGTAAGGGTGGAGACTGAGGGGCGTAAGGGTGGAGACAGAGGGGCGTAAGGGTGGAGACTGAGGGGCGTAAGGGTGGAGTCAGGGGTGTAAAGGTAGAGACAGAGGGGCGTAAGGGTGGAGACTGAGGGGCGTAAGGGTGGAGGCAGAGGAGCGTAAGGGTGGAGACAGGGGCGTAAGGGTGGAGGCAGAGGAGCGTAAGGGTGGAGACAGAGGGGCGTAAGGGTGGAGACAGGCGTAAGGGTGGAGGCAGAGGAGCGTAAGGGTGGAGACTGAGGGGCGTAAGGGTGGAGACTGAGGGGCGTAAGGGTGGAGACAGAGTGGCGTAAGGGTGGAGACAGAGGGGCATAAGGGTGGAGACAGAGTGGCGTAAGGGTGGAGACAGAGGGGTGTAAGGATGGAGACAGGGGTGTAAGGGTGGAGACTGAGGGGCATAAAGGTGGAGACAGAGGGGTGTAAGGATGGAGACAGGGGTGTTGTAAGTGTGGGAAGATCCAAGGGGTCGCGGGGGGGGGGAGGGGGGGGGGTGTTGACTAAGTTGCAACAGTCTAGGGCATTATCACCCCCTAACAGTGTTTGTGTGTGTGTGTGCGTGCGTGCGTGCGTGTGTGTATGTGTGCGTGCGTGTGTGTATGTGTGTGTGCGTGTGTGTATGTGTGTGTGTGCTGAGTTTGTGACTTGCCATTACAGCCCAACAAGTTCTAGACAGGACCATCTCCAAAATAAATAAATATTAATGGCAATCATTTTTCATATGTGCGAATGGTAATCACATGAGGGTGTGTGTGGTTAATGGAGCTCAGGGCCCTAAAAGAGGACTCCTAAATGGGAGGAGTCAGCAGAAAGTGGGGCGGGGTAGCAGGGGTTTAAATTTAGCTGTTGGGTTGGGGGGTGGGGGGGTGACGCTGTCAGTCAGAGCTCACATTTCCTGCATGATGAGGCAGCTCTGCAGGTGTTGGAGGGGGGTGGGGGGGGAATTATGTTTCCTCCTCTTCCAATCTGTCCAGCCAACCTTTCCACACCGTGCACTTGTCCTGGGCGAGAGAGAGCGAGAGAGAGTGAGAGAGAGAGGAATCTGCAGGATTCTGCTGGATTCCACAAGATTCCGGATTCATTTTATTTTTAAAAATCATTGCTCTTGTTGTTTCTTCTTCCCTGGGGAGGAAAGGGCTCTTTTTTGGCGGGATTTTGGGGGGTATTGTGCGTTGGCGCGCCGGGCCTGTGCCCAGGGGAAGACCAGGGGTTATAAAAAGCTGCTGGGGGGTGGGGGGGGTAGGTTCGGGAGGAGGGGATTTATTTCAGCAGCTGACAGCGTGCTCCTCTGTACAGCAGCAGGGAACAGGAGGTCTGAGAGAAGAGAGAGAGAGAGAGAAGCACAGGAGTGGATTGGGGAAGAGGGAAAGAGGGAGGAAGAAGAGAGAGAGAGAGCGAGGTTACACGCAGACAGAGGAGAGGAAGTGAGGTGTCGAGGTCATGGATGCCCTGGCACTGGAGGCCACCCAGCCCAAAAAGGCCTCCCCGCCTGCCGCGCCCGTTCCAGCCAAACGCCCCAAACCCGCCAAAAAGGCTAAAAAAGCTGTGGTTTTCTTTGAGGTGGAGATCCTGGATGCCAAGACCAAGGACAAGCTCTGCTTCCTGGACAAGGTAAGAAAAAGCTCTCGTGTCTTTCCTGCCCAGGGCTTGAGAATACTGGAGCACACTTGGACCTAAGTGCAGCCCAAAACAGATGTGGGTGCTGCTAGAATGAAGTCAGGTGTAATGTTCTAAAGGTTTGCCAGAAGAAATAGTTTTTTTTCTTTTGGGGGGGGGGGGGGGGGGGGGGGTAAATTTACGTCAGTAAATACTGAATTCATGAAACTGACCCAAAAGGCCCGTTAAAAGAATAATGTCAACCTTCACTACAGCCTGTCGTGTGGGTACAGTCGCCGCTGAGCATTGAAGCATGTAATTTGTTGATGCTCCCTAAGTCTTTGGCTCAGCGTGCAGCAAAAGGACACGTTAGAATAAATGGCGTGCATGCATGTTACCGGGACAACCTGTACATAAATGTCGGGTTGGGGTGTAAGGGGAACGCTGGGCACCTGTAAGAAAGACGGAAGACACACAGGACAATTTTTTTATTTCATATTAAACACCCTCAAGACAGTAGAAATAGAAATGTCGAGTAGAAATGAAATGTTAAACTGTGTTAGCAGTTAGCACAGTCACACACTGATGGCGGGAACATGTAAACAGATAGCGACTTGCCGGGGTGTGAACTGAGGACGCGTGCAACGCACGCACATACTTGGGTGTAAACGCTAACGTAAACCTCGAGCAAAGATGATTCCAGGCCTCAAACGTGACTCCCGTCATGTCCAATCGGAGTGGGTGTCAGTAGATGGTGAGGTTGCTGAAGGCACAACCTCGCCAACTTATTTTGTGAAAGTATGTTAATTTGCTCATTCGCTTTGCCCTATAATTGTCTTGTTCAGTGATAGCACTGATCTGTAACGGTGTTACTGTTAAATATGACTTTTCAGTGAAGGATAAGAGAAAAAATTCCTAGATTTACAGTCCTGTTGTTTTTTTTTGCTCATTTTCAAGCAGTTTTTTTTCCTTAATTGACGTTTACCTCGGCCTTTCCAAGTTTCATTGTTTTCCATGGCCTGTCCATGTGACCTCATGAATATGAATAAATAAATATCAGAAGTGTTTCCTGAAAATGTCTTTTAATTTTTTAAATCACATACATAAAAAAGAAAATTCTTATTGAAACTTGGCAAGCCCAGATACATTGCATGAAGACGTTTCTGTTGTGTATACACGTAGTGCCTACACATATCAACACTCGAACAGCGGTTCCCAAACCACGGGTCAGGACCCACTGGTGCATCGTGGGAAGTTTTGAACGAGGCCACAGCGTGGTACTTGGAGAACATGACTTACTGTCCGCCGTCAGCCGACGCATTCGAAACAGGCAAACGAAATGCTGCACCTGTTACGTGCGCTGGTTTTCCACGCGCGTGACTTCGAAGACATTTTAATTCCGTGTGTGTGAGGGTGAATCTGGCCGGAGTTCAGTCGGGTGCGGCTCCCGTAACCAGCGTCCCCTCGTTTGGCCTCGCGGGTCGTGGGGGACCCCCGTAACGGAAACAGCTCTGCACTCCTTCCTCTCTGAAGGTGACAGTGTTCACACATTCTCTCTGTTTGTCCATCGGTTCCCACCACGCCGCGGATGTGATCATCAGAAACCACACTTACAGACTCTAAATTTGTGCTTCTGAAACGAGGTGGAAACTAGAAGGCGTGTGTATATTTATCCTCACTTTATGTCAATGGCCATTAATGAAATGGGACGAAGAGTTAGGTTTCAAACTAAGAGTGCGTGTAATGATTTACGTCTAATGATCTCAGTCCGTCTTAATTTGTTTATTTGGTTTTTTTTTTTCATAAAATTCTAGTAAACTAGCCTCAGTAGTCACGTACACACACACCCAACAGCTGCTCATACAACTGAATCCTGTGCTGATGTCATAGAAAACCTGGCACTCCTGTGGCGTATGGCTGACTTTGGGAGAGAAAAGCCGTTTTGTATTCTCTGCCTGTCTGCATCGACAGAGGAAGCGGTGCTGAAGTCTTACCACTGGAGACTCGGGGCAACAGAAAGACACGAGAGTAACTGACTTAATGTGTGTGTTTAGTCTGGGAGGTGCAGGTGCTGTTCAGCCCGAAATGAGATTCCCTTCACCTGCGGAGCTATCTGTTGGGATCTGCATGTTCTGGGAATTAGCTGAGTCGCTTAGTGCCCAGACGGCTAAACTTACTGCTAATCACAGATGTGCTGGATGAGTGGGATTATCTCCACACCCGGCCCAGCATGCACCACTCCGCAGCCCGAGCTCTTGGCTGCGATTCACGTTATTAATGAATAATGTCAAACACGTACGCAGATTTTCTCTCGCACATGCACGCACACCCGCATGCATGCACGCACACACACGCACACCCGCATGCATGCACGCACACACACGCACACCCGCATGCATGCACGCACACACACGCACACCCGCATGCATGCACGCACACACACGCACACCCGCATGCATGCACGCACACACACGCACACCCGCATGCATGCACGCACACACACGCACACCCGCATGCATGCACGCACACACACACAGCCTTGACCTTTCAGTACTTTTCCTTGATTAAGTGTAACTGCAGGTGTTCTTAATGTAATTACAGTGAGAAGTCCACTGTATCGAGCTAACTGCACGTGTAGCAGTTGGGTAAAATCCAATTATGAAGAAATAATTGCGTTTCTGCAGCAATGAAAGAAACTTCTTCGACCGCTTTTCCTCTCAGTGTTGAGTCTGTCAGTTTACGGCGGGTGGTAGAGGTGGGGTTTCTTTGACCGAAGTTTCACGGCTTCTGAAAGACGCTTCTCTGTTCTGTTTTGTTTTGTCTTGTCGCGTCAGGTGGAGCCAAATGCCACCATCGGAGAGATCAAGTCCATGTTCCACAAGTCCCGTGAGTACTGCAGGCTCAGCTCCAGATTACCGACTGTGCCTCTTAGGGGCTGCTCGACGGCGCACTGGGTGAAGGCACCGTGCTGTGGTGCATGGATGAGCTTCACGGCCTCTGGTTGAATCCGGACCGCGCCGACTGCGCCAACTGTGCCGACTGTGGCCAGTACCGCCACAGGGCAATGGGTGCTTGCGTTGCCCAGGGTACGGGAGGGTTCACTTTGTCAGGGTGTGTGTTTCATTGCTGTTTACCACCCCCACCCCCCCACCCCCGAACCGGGTACCCATGTACTACATGCCAAAGCCGCATAAGACAGTGACCTCCTCAGTCGAGCAGGACAGAAGTCCTTCGCTTGCTACACTCCCTGGGTCCAGCTAAACGGGATGGATCTGAATGTGTGTGTGTGTGTGCTGACGCTGCCTGTCTCCCTGTGTCTGTTTCAGACCCACAGTGGTATCCGGCCAGACAGTCCATCCGCCTCGACCCCAGTGAGTGTCTCATTCGCAGCTCTGCACAGACAGGGCCTTTAACCTGAACCAGACGTACTCTCATTTACCTGTCTGTGTGTTCACCTGTGTGAGTGAGGGTGTGTGTGTGTGTGTGTGTATGTGTGTGTGTGTGTGTGTGTGCGCAGTATAAGTGTGTGTATGTGTGTGTGCACTATAAGTGTGTGTGTGCGGTATAAATGTGTGTGTGTGGTATAAGCGTGTGTGTGTGTGCGGTATAAGTGTGTGTGTGTGGTATAAGCGTGTGTGTGTGTGTGCGGTATAAGTGTGTGTGTGTGGTATAAGCGTGTGTGTGTGTGCGATTTAAGTGTGTGTGTGTGTGTGTGGTATAAGCGCGTGTGTGTGTGTGTGTGTGGTATAAGCGTGTGTGTGTGTGTGCGGTTTAAGTGTGTGGTGTAAATACTGCTCCTTCCTCAGAGGGGAAGTCTCTGAAGGACGAGGACGTGCTGCAGCAGCTCCCTGTGGGGACCACCGCCACCTTCTACTTCAGAGACCTGGGAGCACAGATCAGCTGGGTCACTGTGAGTACCCACACTACTGCCAATGCACATACACTTATATACTTACACACACACACACTTATATACTTACACACACACACACGCTTATACCACACACACACACTTATATACTTATACACACACACACTTATATACTTATACACACATACACACACTTATATACTCATACACACAGTCTTACACTTAAACACACTTCCTAATACACATACACACACATTTATATGCACACATACAGTATATACTTACACACACACATACACACTCAAAAATATGCATGCACACTCACTCACACACACACACTCACACAGAGGTTTGAGGCTGTCTGCTGGTGTGGAACCTGCTGAACCTGATCTGGAGGGGGGGGGGGGGTGGGCTGCAGAAGCAGGTATGTGGGTCATGCCCCTCCCCAAGGCAGAGGAACCTGATCTGGACCTCGGGCATGAGGGGGATCAGGATGGGATTGGGTGGGGCGAGGGGATCAATGATGCGGTTAACCTGTTACTGCACCTCCTACTGTTGTGTTCTGTCGTGTTGTGTTGTACAGTGTTGGGTTGAGTTGGGTTGTTTTCTGTTGTGTTGTGCTGTGTTGTGTTTTCTGTGTTGTGTTGTGTTGTGCTGTATAGTGTTGGGTTGGGTCGGGTTGTTTTGTATTGTGTTGTGCTGTGTTGTGTTTTGTGTGCTGTGCTGTGGTTGTGTTGTATTGTACAATGTTGGGTTGAGTTGGGCTGTATTGTGTTGTGCTGTGTTGGATTGGATTGGGTTGGGTTGTGTTGTGTGGACTTAGTTCATTCATCTGTGGATACAGATTTCCACAGGGGGGAGCACACAGTTCTCTGCGTACCCGGACTGTGACAGTTGAAGGTGTGAGGACCAGCGGGATCCTCTGGCGCTATATTTGGGGCGTCTGTAAGGCCGGCGGTGGGCCCCCCGGATGGGGCTGTTCCTGCAGGGTCTCCCTGCCTGTGCGCCGTGCGTTGCGTTAATGTGTCTCAGGAGATGGGCCCAGATTAAGCTCCCATCACATTATCCCCTACCGCCACCGGCAGCTTGCGCTGGAGCATCCGCCAATCACACGGAGGCTCCGCCCTCAGAGCACATGAGGGAGGGAGGGAAGGAAGGAGGGAGGGAGAGAGAGGAGCTCTACTCTGGGGCCCCCCAGGAATGAGAGAAAGGGGAGGAGGGAGTGTGGAAGCAGGGAGGAGGGGGCGAGTGTAGCTCTGTCTGCCTCAGCTGAGCCTTTGTCATGTTAATTAACGCCAGTGCTCTGTGTTGATTACCTCCAGTGCTCTGTGTCGATTAAAGCCAGTGCTCTGTGTTGATTACCTCCAGTGCTCTGTGTCGATTAAAGCCAGCGCTCTGTGTTGATCACCCTGACTGTCGAGCACCTGTATATCCCTCTGAGCAATATCTGGGCTCAATGAGTCATGCCTGGCGCTGTGTTTCTTTGTCGGCCGGTTTGGGGGCCCAGCAGACAGGTAGAGAAACGCCCGCAGGAGTTTGCAGCGGCTTCACCGAAGTCACGCTCGTGACGGAAATGCGCGGACCGGGGTTCGAGGCCCAGCTCCCGCTGTTCTCGCCCTGCTCCGGCCCCTCGGAAATGATCCGGAACCTTCCTGTGTTTTCACAGCCACGCACGCCGGTCACGCACGCCGGTCACGCACGCCGGCCACGCACGCCGGTCACGCACGCCGGCCACGCACGGCGATCGCGCTCGCTGGAATCCCGCAGGTTGGGTAACTGATCTGAAGAAGCTCCGCTTAATAAGCCGCTGTAATGAACTTGGCGAGAGCTCGTCGGATTGTGCCGCTGAACTATTCAGAGCGAGAAAATTAAATTACCAAACGGCGTCTTTTACTGCTTAGCTGTAATTTGATTCGCCGAAGATAAAATGGATGCGCTAAACGATTTTCAGTTTTCAGTTGCGCATGAGTTCTGAGTAGAAAAGTCAGGTCACTGACCCTGATGCATGCTGGGAGTTCCTTTACATTTTGCACGCACAAAAATGACCAGCTTTAATCTCCCTTGCATGATTAATTTCATTTTTGTGTAAAGACCTTATAGTGTGAAATTGTGGTAATGTCATGGAGTGGATATACTGCAAAGTTGTGATTTATGGATTAGCCCAAGCAGGCTAAGTTTATTGATCCGTAGAAGCTGGCCATTTGCAGAGGCAATATTGCACATCCGATGTATGCATATGCATGTATGCATGTTCGGATGCTGGATCACTTCTTCCATGTTGGGGGTGGGGGGGTTGTCTTGTTCAGATTGGTCAGGGCAGCCATGGCCATGCTTAAGATTGATCCGGAATTCCACAGTACTCTTATTTTTTTCTCACTATATATATACCATTGTTTGGTGTGTGCAGTCTTACAGGTGTATCCAGGTGTATCATTTAAATCTTATTTCTCTCTCTCTCTCTCTCTCTCTCTCTCTCTCTCTCTCTCCCCCTCCCCTTCTCCCTCTTATCTCCCTTGCCTCTTCTCCCTCTTCTCCCTCTCCCCCCTCTCTCTCTCCTTCTCCCTCTCCTCCCCCTCCTCCCCTCCCTCTCTCTCTGCAGGTGTTTCTGACAGAGTATGCCGGGCCACTCATCATCTACCTGCTGTTCTATTTCCGGGTTCCCTTCATCTACGCCCCGAAGTACGACTTCACCACCAGCAAACACTGGGTTGTGCAGTAAGTATCTCTCCTGACTGTACTCTGGCTATGGGTAGGAGATAGGACAGTTGTGATGCCACCTTACTGGTGGAAGAGAGAGCTGCACCAATCACAGATCACCTTGGTAATGACCAGTATAACAAAGCTGACTGTGATTGGTCGATGCGTTGTGGTTATTTTTCAAGCTCCCACTCAGCATTAGCGGGGAATCGTGTTATCATTAGTAATAATAGCTGGTCACACCGCTTATGCCTGTCTCCCTCAGTCTAGCATGTATGTGTCACTCCTTCCACTACGTCAAGAGACTCTTGGAGACCCTGTTTGTCCATCGCTTCTCCCATGGCACTATGCCCCTGCGCAACATCTTCAAGGTAACAGCAACAGCGCCTCACGGGGCGGGGAGGGGAACTACAGCCCTGTTACTTTGTCGATTGGAGAAAATGGTATTATATGGGCAGGTTACAACTCAGGGTGTTAGACTAGTAGGTAACATGGGTAATCCTAGCAGAGCTATGTGCATTAATCATTTAAGTCCAGTTAATACCTAAGATGACCAAGGCGACTCTTTCTTAAGAATTCGCTGCTGTGATTGGGCAAGTTGAATGGCCTGCAAAGGCTGTTCACACGGCTGCAACTTCTCTCTGCAACATTCTGAAACAGTTTCGTTGTGTTGCAAAATCTTTGGCCTGAACTGGGCTTAAAAGTGTAAGATCACAAATATGTGGTCAGAATGTTCTAATGCTGATGCAACAATCATGGCTGGTGACTGAAAGCAGTGGAGCTCTAGAACATTCCAAAAGACCTACTCTTCAAAGGGTTAATGTGCAGGCCCCGCTGTGTTGTGCTTTTCAAACTTTGTTCACCGTCTTGAGCCATGTGACCTTTCTGTGACCTCCTGACCTTGCTGTGACCTCCCACATGCCCGCACATCTGTCTGACACACGTGTCGTGTTTGGATCCTTCCAGAACTGTACCTACTACTGGGGCTTCGCTGCATGGATGGCCTATTACATCAACCACCCTCTCTACACGCCACCCAGTGAGTACATACCGCACACTGCACATGTGCTATACAGCATGTTTACGCTGCACGTGTTACGTGCACACTGCACATACGACATGCTGCTCAATAACATGCATGCACACACACGGCGTGGTACATGCACAGCACATGCGATATTCATGCTGCATGAATCGCATCCGCAGCACATGCATGCTGCACACGTCACATGCACAGGAGCATTTACTGTACATGCTGCGCGCGCTATCGTCGTTTGTGTTCTTAGCGAGCCCCCTTTTCCAGGGTGACGTACGCAGCTAACAGTGTTACACAGGACCCACTTATAGAGGCTTTTCAGGGAGTATGCCTTTCTGATGGGCACAGCCGCTGCTGTTCTTCTGGTAATCAAACCTGCAGCCTCCTGTTGAACCTGCACCACATCGTGCTCTGTGTCGGGAACCCGTTTTCCTTATGAAATTCCGAGTAAGATTCCTAACAAAGTGCTCAAACACATATACACCGCATACGGCACATTGACATGACAGATCTTGCATACGTCGCACATACATGCAGTGCATTACATACAGAAACACGTACGCTCTGTGCATGTTATGTGTGGTGCCTATACATTTGTGTGACCACCATGTTTCTGTGTCTGCAGTCTATGGAGAGCAGCAGGTGAAGATGGCCCTCATTATATTCCTGGTAAGAGCCAATGGCTGTGTTGCTGACCTCACTTCCTGTTCTCTTCCAATGGCTGTGTACCCCTGTCAGTGTCGGTGCTTGATGTGCCGCTTGCTGCCATGGTAACATTCTGTTGGTCTTCTGTCCTCAGTTCTGCCAGATCGGAAATTTCTCCATCCACATCGCCCTGCGCAACCTTCGACCTCCCGGTGAGCAACACACACACACACACACACACACACTCACGCACGCTCGTGCACGCTTGTGCGCCCACACTCAAAAAGTGCTTCATGTAGCGCCCGTGTGCTGTGACTTGTTTTTAGGTGTGCCTGACTGTTTTATTGTGTTTCAGATGAGCACATGGCCCTGGCCATTTCTCACTCTCTCATCTCCTCTCTCCTCCCTGCATTCTCCCTCAGGTTCTAAGACCAGGAAGATCCCGTACCCCACAAAGAATCCCTTCACCTGGATCTTCCTGCTCGTCTCTTGTCCTAACTACACCTATGAGGTGAGCGCAGTTGGCCGGAAGTCCACAGGGGGGCGCCAAATGGCCCTGACTTGCACGTACAGAAATCTGAAATCTGTCCCGCCCGTTCTTTATCTGCATGGGACAAGTTTGTTCTGATGCAATAGGCGACCAGCTGAGGATTGGTTCATCCAGCTGATCCCGACACAAATCAATTTTGCGATTTTTGAGATGGTACCCCAGGCGTGTCAAACTCAAATTCTGAATGGCCAGAGTGTTCTACAAGTTCTTTGTGCTTTCCTTCCAATCAGCAGCCAATTTATGCTCCTGCTGCAAAATGTACAGACTCTGTATGCTAATCTGGGACTTAAATACTTAATTATGTCAATAAACCAGAAGATACTGGGGTCTAATACTGCTCATCTATACATGTAAGGTTCCTCTTTGTTTGGAAGCATTGCCCTCTGTTGGCAGAAAGGGGTAGTGATCAGTGCTGTGGAAAAAAAATCCACATGATAGAATACAAGACGTGACAGAAAAGATTAAAGACTGAGCAGGAAATTCAAAAATTTCAGAGCAACACTGAAAGAAGTTATGTAAAATGGCAAATCAGATGAAAATCCCCAGCATTAAATATGATTGTTTGTGGTTATGTCACTCGACAAATGTATCGATCACTATTTTTAAAGATCTTTAAGCGTGATGTCAGGTAATACGCGCATTCTAATGAGCTTCTAATTGGCCAACCCTGCTACTAGCCTAAGGGCGAATGCATCCGCGAGAGAGCGCTTGAGGTTCCCGCTGGAAGTAGAGCAAGACATATTTCACTCAAAAATGACTAAAACAAGGAAGCTACATGAAATTATGCATTTTAAAAACCTTAAGGAATACTAACAACATTCTACAGGTTCTGTTGGAAACTGTTGGGGGCCAGTTTAATGATCTTTGAAGCATGCCAACAGCCTGATTTACAAAGACCCCTTTAGCATGTGCAAAAGCTTTTAGTGAACACCAGACTAATAACATGACCAATGATTGGTGCTGAACAAATACTGTGATGACCAACGATTGGTCATGTTTCTTGTTGTGAGCGCTAGAAGGTTCTGTGCACGCTGGAAGTCTTGGTAAATGGGGCCCAAAGTGTTCTCCATGCGCTCTCTCGCTCATCGTGGTCACGGTGGCTAATGCTAACCGAAGCGCAGCGCGGTAATGCTGTGCGGCCTTCCTCCCTCACAGCTGGGGTCCTGGCTGGGCTTCACCCTGATGACCCAGTGCCTGCCGGTGGCCTTCTTCACCCTGGTGGGCTTCGTCCAGATGACCGTGTGGGCCAAGGGCAAGCACCGCAGCTACCTGAAGGAGTTCCGTGACTACCCCTCCCTCCGCTCCCCCATCCTGCCCTTCATCCTGTAGCCCCCCCCCCCCCCCCCAGATCCTCGGACCATCTCCAGACACACAAGATCCAGCTCGCTCCAATCAGGACTTTGCTTTTCTGGGAGATTGCTGCTCATTGGCTAGTGATGGGAGAAGGTTGGGCTTCATGAATCCCCCCACTCCCCAGTGGGTGGAGCCATGTGTTACCAGGCAACCACTTACTTCGACCACTTGTAGTATTTGGCTTTGGAGGCTGGAGAGGGAAATGTGTTTTGATTGGTTAGTACAATGTGTCAGTCATTGGGTGGCACGTTAGCTTCATCCGGATTGGGAGGTTCATGAGGTCACCCAATCCCATCCCCATCATAAAGGAAGTCAGTGTATTGGTCTGATGTGAGTGTCCTTGGGTTCTGTCTATTTCTCACATTAATTGGGTATATTGTAAAAAAAAAAGGGCTCATTAAGAGAGGAATAAAATAACAATTGTACTTGTTAGTTTAGAACATTAATGTATCAAAATTGGTCCGTGGCATTGGGAACTTAATGTTTTGTTGATAAATGTTGTTGAGCCAATTTCTTGATTAAGAAAAAAGAAAAACATAATATTTTAATAGGCTTTCTTCCATGAATCCAAACCGTAAAGCACTGGAAATGTGTTTGCCCTGTAATCTAGGCAACTTTGTTCTTTTGATCTATGTAAGGCTAATTTCTTACAAAAAAAAGTTTTTTTCTGTCTTATGTCTGAATGATTCATTACTGATTTCTCTTGTTTACTAAACATACTGTTTACAGCAGTGTCTACTGAATATACTGAAAGACTAAGCCCAGTGTTCTGTGTGTGTGTGTGTGTGCATGCACGTGCACGCGTGGGTGGGTGTGTGCATACTTCCTGCTCATCCATGAACATACATGCATATGTGTGAGAGAAACAGAGAGGGAGGGAGAGAAGGAGGGAAGGAGAAAAAGACGGCGACTATAGTCCCTACCCTAGCCACTCCTCCAGTCTTGCTGCCTGCGGATTGGTTGACAGCACGGATAATCTGCATAGTAACCAGATATTATTTTCTCCTTCTGCGGGCCTTCTGTATCTGGGAGGTTCTGATCAGTAACATGGGTCTTTTGCTGTCCAGCTTGCTAAGCTAGTTATAAACGCTCCATATTTAGCCGCAGTCCTTCGTGAATATTCATGGCGAGCCAGCACATCATAGCCATTAGAGTTATCCAGAGTGACTTTCACAACTTTTTACAGCTTTTACATTTACATTGCATTCATTTATACAGCAATGCAGGTTAAGTACCTTGCTCAAGTGTACAACAGCAGTGTCCTACCTGGGAATCAAACCTGTGACCTTTAGGTTTCAAGACCAGCTCCTTACCCATTATACTACACTGCTGCCCACATAGCAGTTTTAGCATCAACTTTTTTTTTTTTGGCAGAGACAGGATTTTCAGTGCTATGCACACAGAACTGTATATTTGGCTGGTGCTTAGAACATCTGTATCAACTATGAGAGCTGCTGTTTACTATTCTGAAGGAATTTTCTTCTCCAATTGGAACACATTTGGCATATCTCAAATGCAGGCAGTTGGGTTTTAAACCAATCTGCTGCTGTGATTCGCTGGGGGAAACGGATACTCTCAAAACAGAAATTGACGGCAGTCTTTTTTTTCTCTGGATTTATTCTCTGTGCCGCTTGTGAGTTTTATGGACACTTTGTACAGTGTGTGAAGAATAGCCCAACACCAGACATGAGTAACAAAGAATGGGACTTACTTTCTGGCACTCCCGTTTCATGTCATCACCTGACCAATCACAGGGCAGATAATTTGTCATGTGACTGAGCTCCTTCTGTGTATGGCTGGGAAGTGGAGTGCTGAAGGCGGCAGCCATTTTCTCCAGCTTTTCCCTCAACAAAAGATTCCAGGTACAGTCTCAGAGTTTACATAATTCTAATAAAATAAGTTCACAGCTTTGCAACGCGGCATTTAACACGCATGATAGGACAGTATGGTTTCATGAACACCAGTAATAGGTGGAGCTATAGGCTAGTTTGAACCAATCACAAGCTTTTTTTTCTTCTGCTGGAAAACACTTGGTTCAATTGGTTGGTTTAAATCTGGGAGTTGTTATTATAGCATGTGTACACTCCTACCTAATTTAAGCCTGAAGCTTAACATGAAGCCTCACTCAAACATCCCTGGTGGCTCAATCACATACTAACACTGTAATGATCCATCACTATAATGGTGTATGACAATGTAGAGGAATGCAACCTAATGTAACCTTGTCAAGCTAATGGATTTAGCAGCTAATGGGCACCATTAGAGGTAAGCCAGCACAGTCAGGTAAGACCCTCACACAAACTTCAATCTGCCACACCCACTGCCACCTGCAGTTGATTTGACGCAAATAATAAACCAATGTAATGAATTGCAATTTGGGATGATTCTCCTAAGTTTTGAGGGGAGTAAACAAGGAAGTGAGCACTTATAAAGCTTAGTTTTGAGGATGCAAAACTGGAAATTAGCACTTCTAAATCTTTGTTTTGGGGGGTTTAAAACAGGATCAGTAGTGAGAATGACTGCATTCTGCCATTCGGCTTATGAAAAAAATCTCTGGAATGTTCCAGAAAAACAGGGCAGCCTGGCCACATGAACATGATTTTCAAGTTGTATTTTTCTTCGGGAGCATAATTATAATGATTGAATTAGCAGGCAGCTGACCAGGCTGCTCTGCAGATGCCTGTAATTTTACCCATTCTCTGAGCTACTTACTGGAGCACCTGTGGAGCAAATGAGGTTTGGCAAATAACATTGTGTCCTGTGCTCACTGAATGGAGCACATACGCACACATGCACACACACACATGCGCACACAGACACATGCACACACACATACGCACACATGCACACACACACACGCACACAGACACATGCACACACACATGCGCACACAGACACATGCACACACACATATGCACACAGACACACGTATACAGACACGCACGCACACAGACACGCACACATACCCACGCAAACACACGCAAGCACGCACAGAGACACACACACACACAGGCATAGACATAAGCACATGCACGCACACAGACACAACACACATGTACGTGTACACACACTCACAGACACAGACATACACATGCACACACACACATGCGCACACAGACACATGCACACACACATACGCACACATGCACACACAGACACATGCACACACACATACGCACACATGCACACACACACATGCGCACACAGACACATGCACACACACATATGCACACATGCACACAGACACACACGTATACAGACACGCACGCACACAGACACACACACATACCCACGCAAACACACGCAAGCACGCACAGAGACACACACACACACAGGCATAGACACACGCACACAGGTACACACATAAGCACATGCACGCACACAGACACAACACACATGTACGTGTACACACACTCACAGACACAGACATACACATGCACCCCATTGATCCTCATGTTAGTGCTGCCAGAAGTCCCAGTCCCGCCTCCTGTTTCCAGCAGGCAGGGAAGGCGATTGGTCCATTTGTGCCTACTGTGATTCAATTGCAGGCAATGAAACAAACAGTTGGTGGGCTTAGCCCCTTTCGTAGCCCCTGGCAACAGAGCCTGCTCACTCTCATCCTGTTGGAGTCCAAAGATGACATCATAACAATATGAGCATTTATACAGTTTCTGAACAATGTGAATGACATTCAGCGTCTTTTTGAAGAGCAAAATATATATTTTAAATTCTTGACGCTAAACTATGAACTCACTGAAACAACATGAGCTGTAATGAATTGTTAGGTCACGGAAAGTGTCAAATGACTAATCAAAATTTTATTCGTTCAATCACATGGAAGGAAAACATTTCAAACAGTCCAATCGCAATGCTCAGTAAATGTCAGCCTTTGCCTAATGACTACCAATGCCTAAAATATAAAACAAATGTAACTTCATAATAATAAAAAAGCACAGTGGTGCAAGTTGATGTATGGTGACTCTTTTGGTACCAATTTCATATTGTATCACGAAGGTAGGTGCCCCGCATTGGTGGCACTGGTTGAAAGTCATCTTGCTTTCACAAACATGTTAACCTCATTGGATGAAATGTGGCGCATAAATGCGCTTTTGTTGTTTCTGGTAGTATTTTCAACAGGCATTTCTTGCTTCATCTATGCAGTATTGTTAGTCTATCAGTAAAAAAAAAAGCTTGATGAGATGGGTGATTCACTGTAAGTTGAAGGTGGAGTGAGGGGGGTAGGAAGGGTTTGGGAGATAGACACCTCTCCCCTTTCTCACTGGTATAGGTCATCATCCCCCTCATCTCTGTACTGGTTACCCTGGTCTCTGCCCCCTGGTCCTGACCCCTGACCCCTGCCTGACTGGGACTCAGAGGGAAACCTGGGAAAGACAGTACAACACAGAGTGTGTGAAGCAATGGAACACACAGAGGTGTGTGTGTGGGCGTGTGTGTGTGTGTGTGTGTGTGCATGTGTGTGCGTGCACGTGTGTGTGTGTGTGTGTGTGCATGCATGGATATGTGTGTGTTGGTGTATGCGAGAGTGTGTAAGTGTGCATGTGTGTTGACTGTATGAGTGTGAGTGTGTGTGAGAGTGTGCTTGTGTGTAAGTGTGTCTATGTCAGTGTGTGAGTGTGTGTGATTGTGCGTGCACACGTGTGTGTTGGTGTATGCGAGAGTGTGTAAGTGTGCATGTGTGTTGACTGTATGAGTGTGAGTGTGTTAGAGTGTGCTTGTGTGTAAGTGTGTCTATGTCAGTGTGTGTGTGTGTGTGTGTGTGAAAGTGTGTGAGTGTGTGTGTGTGTATGTGAGTGTGCACATGTGTGTGAGTGAGTGAGCATGTGTGAGTGTGTGTGTATGAGCGTGTGTGAGTGTGCACGTGTGTGAGTGAGTGTGTAAGCATGTGTGAGTGAGTGTGAGTGAGTGTGTAAGCATGTATGAGCGAGTGTATGTGAGTGTGTAGGCGTGTGAGTGAGTGTGCATGTGTGTGAGTGAGTGTGTAAGCATGTATGAGTGAGTGTGTAAGCGTGTGTGAGTGAGTAAGTGTGTGTGTGTGAGTGTGCACATGTGTGTGAGTGAGTGTGTAAGCGCGTGTGAGTGAGTGTGTAAGAGTGTGTGAGTGAGTGTGTAAGCGTGTGTGAGTGAGTGTGTAAGTGTGTGTGAGTGAGTGTGTAAGCATGTGTGAGTGAGTGTGTAAGTGTGTGTGAGTGAGCGTGTAAGAGTGTGTGAGTGAGTGTGTAAGAGTGTGTGAGTGAGTGTGTAAGAGTGTGTGAGTGAGTGTGTAAGCGTGTGTGAGTGAGTGTGTAAGCGTGTGTGAGTGAGTGTGTAAGCGTGTGTGAGTGAGTGTGTAAGAGTGTGTGAGTGAGTGTGTAAGCGTGTGTGAGTGAGTGTGTAAGTGTGTGTGAGTGAGTGTGTAAGAGTGTGTGAGTGAGTGTGTAAGCGTGTGTGAGTGAGTGTGTAAGTGTGTGTGAGTGAGTGTGTAAGAGTGTGTGAGTGAGTGTGTAAGCGTGTGTGAGTGAGTGTGTAAGCGTGTGTGAGTGAGTGTGTAAGAGTGTGTGAGTGAGTGTGTAAGCGTGTGTGAGTGAGTGTGTAAGCGTGTGTGAGTGAGTGTGTAAGAGTGTGTGAGTGAGTGTGTAAGCGTGTGTGAGTGAGTGTGTAAGAGTGTGTGAGTGAGTGTGTAAGCGTGTGTGAGTGAGTGTGTAAGAGTGTGTGAGTGAGTGTGTAAGCGTGTGTGAGTGAGTGTGTAAGCGTGTGTGAGTGAGTGTGTAAGAGTGTGTGAGTGAGTGTGTAAGCGTGTGTGAGTGAGTGTGTAAGCATGTGTGAGTGAGTGTGTAAGAGTGTGTGAGTGAGTGTGTAAGCGTGTGTGTACCTGAAGTTGCCGAATCCCCGGCTCTGCTGAAGGGTCTGGGCGAACATCTCGTATTTGCGGATGTCGTTGTCACTGACGGAACGGCGGGCGAAGCGCATGGCTTCCTCAAAGTGATCCTTCCTGATCTCTGGGACAGGGTCAGAGTCCTCATCCTGCAGGGCACCGGGGATGCAGAGAGGGACACGGTTTACAGGCATTTAGCAGACGCTCTTATGCAGGGCGACTTACATTGTATCCAATTATACAGCTGGATATATACTGGAGCAGTGCAGGTTAAGTACCTTGCTCAAGGGTACAACGGCAGTGTCCTACTGGGAAAACAGACTCACAGTGTGAAAGAAAAGAATCCAAAGCACTTGCTTTATATTTCAGAGACTTTGAGAGGTATACGAATAACTGTGTGAAAACCATGACATGTATGGATATTGTGTGTGCATGTGTGTGTGTGTACATGCGTGTGTGCATTTGTGTGTGTGTGTGTGTTTGTGTGTGTGTCTACTACTAACTGTACAGAGCAGTGACCCCTACTAATACTCTACGACTCACTGCACAGAGCAGTGGCCCCTACTAATACTCTACTACTCACTCACTGCATAACTGTGCACTAACAAACTCACCATACAGTGTAACAGTAAATGGGACTGTATCTTTGACCATGAAACAAGCGGAAGGTTTTGTAGCCCTGACCATAGCGGTGTCCGGGTGAGACTGCCTCTGTCTCTCTGCGCGCATCTCGGCCTCGATGGCCTCCCGGATGGCCAGCTTACAGGCGCGCTGGCAGATCTCCGTCAGGTCCGCCCCCGAGAAGCCGTCTGTGATCCGGGCCAGATACGGCAGGTCCACATCCTGAAAAACACACACACACACACACACACACACATGCACACATATACACACACACACACGCGCATGCACACATATACACACATATACACACACACACACACGCAAAAACACGCATATGCGCACATATACACACACAAACACACACAAACACACACACACGCACATGCACACATATACACACACACACACACACATGCACACATATACACACACACGCACACACATACACATGCCCACATATACACACACAAACACACACACACACACGTGCACACACGGACAAACATAAATACGCACACACACACACACACACACACATCTTCAAACATTAGTTTCATTGACCTCAGCTGTCAGCTAAAACAGCCTGTTGGGGTGCAGAGTGACTGCACTCAGGGCTCGGTGTGCTGGCATGTCAGAACAAATTAGGACCCCCCGGCCCCGCCCCACTCCCCCACCCTTCAGTGTGAATCCAGCAGCCGCAGATGACATCGAGCGAGAGGCGGGGCGCTTACACGGGCGATGGGGGACTTGCGCAGGTTGGCGGTCAGGATGGCCGACCGGGAGGCCAGGTCGGGCAGGGGGATGTAAATCAGCTGGTCCAGGCGGCCAGGACGCAGAATGGCGGGATCAATGATGTCAGGCCTGGGGAATGAAGAGCAGCCAGTCACACACACACACATACTCTCACACACACACACACACACACACATACTCTCACTCACACACACACACACACACACACACACACACACACACACACACTCACACTCACACTCACACACACACACACACACACATACACATACACATACACACACACACTCACACACACACACACACATATATATGCACACACACACACACACACACACACATATACACACACCACGGCCGGCAGTGGCTATGGGCAGAGGTGGACTCAGCTCACTCAAACGTGCGTCTTGCCCACCCAATCAAAAGTTAAGAAAAAAAAATCTATATTTTTATTTTTATTTTTTTTTGTTCCGCCAATGGAAAAATAGCACAGAAAATACCAATACCGTTTCTAACTTGGGTGGGCAGCCTATGGGTTGAAACAGCTAGCTTCTCTGATGCCGTGTACTGCCAGTTGATTTAATTAGCGGTATTAATGTGATGAGAAGCGCTTTGTCATTTGAATGCATAATACGCAATTCCTCACGCCCACACCTGCCAGCACCCCCCTCAGGTGACCGCACGGGGTGACACCAATCCTAGTGACGCCACTGCGCCCAAGCTGCCCACCTATTACTTCTACCAGCCCACCCTAATACAGTAGGCTAAAACCAGCCCTGATACACACACACACACATACACACACATATATGCACACACACACACAAGCACATGTGCAAACACACACACACATACACACATATATATGCACACGCACATATGCACACACACACACACACACACACACACATATATGCACGTGCACATATGCACACACACACATGTACATATGCACACACACACACAAGCACATATGCGCACACACACACACACACACACACACACTCTTGCACACACAGAAGACTTCAGGCTCCAGACCTATTGGTGGCTCCGATGATGAAGACGTTCTTCTTGTTGGTCATGCCGTCCATCTCGGTCAGGATCTGATTTATGACTCGATCGGCCGCGCCCCCTGCATCTCCGGCCCCGCCCCCGCGAGACTTGGCAATTGAGTCCAGCTCATCAAAGAAGAGGATGCAAGGAGCCGCCTGTCTAGCCTGAGGTCAAGAGGTCAAGGGTCAGGGGTCAAACCAGAGGACTACGGAGACTTCAAAGCGTCAGTAATAATGTCTTTATTTGATGGTAAATGATGGACTGGTCTTTCCTGGTTCCTCCACTTGTTTAATTCCTGTGTTCCATACCTCTACTAACCTCCCATTGTACCCTTTCACTTTCCAACCCTTCCCATTGCATTTAGCAGAAGCTCTTGTCCACAGTGACATGGATTTTACATTCTGTATTTACAGTATAAACCTGCCCGTCATACCCAAGGCCTTGGCCCCTCGCCTCACAGGCCCCGCCCCCTCACCTTGTCGAAGACGTCCCTGACGTTAGCCTCCGACTCCCCAAACCACATGGTCAGCAACTCGGGACCCTTTATGGACACAAAGTTGGCCTGGCACTCGTTGGCAATGGCCTTGGCCAGCAGGGTCTTGCCACAGCCTGGGGGCCCATAGAAGAGCACGCCGCGGGAGGGGGTCATCCCAAACTTGAGAAATTTGTCTGGGTACTCCACCGGGTACTAGAGCATGGGCAGGGGGGAGAAGAAAGGGTCTCAGGTACAGAGGAAGCTGAGGGGTACAGGTGTATATTAGGGTAGCTGAGGGGTACAGGTGTATATCAGGGTAGCTGAGGGGTACAGGTATATATTAGGGTAGCTGAGGGGTACAGGTGTATATTAGGGTAGCTGAGGGGTACAGGTGTATATCAGGGTAGCTGAGGGGTACAGGTATATATTAGGGTAGCTGAGGGGTACAGGTGTATATCAGGGTAGCTGAGGGGTACAGGTGTATATCAGGGTAGCTGAGGGGTACAGGTGTATATTAGGGTAGCTGAGGGGTACAGGTGTATATTAGGGTAGCTGAGGGGTACAGGTATATATTAGGGTAGTTGAGGGGGCATTACCTGCACAAGCTCTTGCAGCTCCCTTTTCACCTCCTCCAGGCCCCCGATGTCCTCCCAGTTCACCTGCGGAACCTCCGCCACCGTCTCCCTCAGAGCTGAGGGGTTACTCTGGCCCAGGGCCCACTGACAGACAGACATGCAGGCAGGCAGACAGACAGACAGACAGACAGGCAGACAGACAGACAGGCAGGCAGACAGACAGACAGACAGACAAACAGGCAGACAGACAGACAGACAGGCAGGCAGGCAGGCAGACAAACAGACAGACAGACAGACAGATATGCAGACAGGCAGAGAGACAGACAGGCAGGCAGACAGTCAGGTAGTCAGGCAGGCAGACAAACAGACAGACAGACAGGCAGGCAGGCAGGCAGACAGACAGACAGGCAGACAGATGGATGGACGGCCAGACAGACAAACATACAGACCAGGGTAAAATAATCAGGAAATACTTAAGATTCTGGTAAAACTCCTGAAAATCAGACAGTATGAAAAACAACATAGATTTTCACTTCAAATGTGAGAGAAAAGGTGATTGACTGGGTGCTTAAAGGGTGTCTCATTCATTCCTCCTGCAAACTCTCTCCAGGCAGCACACAGATGATGTAACTGCAGCACACAAATTATCTGCTCCTCCGGTTCCCCAGGGAGAAGGGCTATTGGGTAACACTGACCAACCCTGCGCATTGTATATCTAATCAGTGCGAGCAATACTGCTGTTATCCTTTTCAAATGGAGGCCAAAGTTACAGTCGAGGCTAAATAGCAGCAATAACCAAATACTGGCCTGTAAAATACACTGTTATTAACCAGCCAGTCCCCAGCTATAAAAAAAACTCTTTCATAAAGGCTTTGGTATAATTGAAGAGTTTAAAAAAAACTGATGTTTTGTTTTTTTAAATCCTGAAAAAGCCCATTTTGTGCCAAAAATGTTCTGGTATTTTCACTTGTTGTTTTTCGGTTTAAATATATTTATGGATATGCCAAACAAATAAAGACTTTTAAAACATCTAATTATCTTTCCTCTAAAAAAAGAGTGCCTCGCAGCTTCAGGAAATACGTCCAATTATTGCATTTTGTCCCTTATTTTGTCTTTCTTAATCAAATGAGAAGGTCCTTCTATCCCAAGAGCACTTTGTCTCAAAGAGCAGCTTGCTACTTACACTTACATTACACTTTGGCGTCTTTCTGTTCGCAAGATTTTGCCAAACTGGCTGCTTGCTTGCAGATACCAAGAATACACCAGACTGACCAAAGCATTGGGACAAGTATTGTTTAAGGGTTCCTTTATCTAGATTTTTCCAAACTCTGCAGACCAGCCAGAACTTAAACAACCACACAAGCTACACCTACCACACAGCTCTTAATCTGCAAGGCCACACCCACAAACCAGCCCTCAACCAACCAGGCTCCACCCACCATACAGCCCCAAAACAATCACCTAGACTCCACCCACCATGCACATATTATGGACACATTTACCACATCTTTCCTCCTGTAAATGTCATCAGAGAATGAATACCATTAAAAACCTCTGTTAAATCCTTATCATAACAGTACCTACTGGAATTCAGTATTGACCCACAGGTAAAGTGTGAGCAAATATTGTACTTAAAGTAGATTTTCAATGTACTTGCATTTTCTGATGATTTGCTCCATGAATCTTCAGTCACTAATGTTAATTATTGGCATTATATAATATAATATAATATAAATATTATGTAAAATCTGTGTGTACAGTAAGCTCTCTTTCACTTGACAGTGTGTTGGAAATTGATCTTATTTTGATATTGTAAATTACTCCTCGATAGATTTCTGGAGGGAGGCTGATACTTCTGCTGGGTGTATTGAACATATACCCCCACCCCCACCCCCCACCCCCCAACAACAACCCAGAAGGAGTTCGCGACGGGAGTGTGGCTGACCCGGAAGTCGTCCATGGTGACGGCGAGGGAGTTGAGGAGGTCGGCGTCTATGGTCTCGTCCTCCAGGTCGATGAGCGTCATCTTCTTCCGGATGGCCTGCAGCGCGGCCTCGGAACACAGCGCGGCCATGTCCGCCCCCACGTGCCCGTGCGTCTCCTTGGCGATCTGTGAGACGGACAGGGCATTGAGACACTTTCCTCTGTGGCGAGGCCGGTGACCTGCCTGCACACCTGCCACACCTGTTCCACAACTTAAGACTGACGCTGAAAACACGGACAGTTCAAATTTATGTTTCTCCGTTCATTTCTTTTGTCCCCTTTAACTCTCCTTTGTTCTCCGTTCCTCTTCCCCTCCCCACATCTCCTCTCATCTCTGTGTTCTCTCTCTCTCCTCCCCTGCTCTCATACCATTTCCAGGTCCACGTCGTCAGCCAGTTTCATGTTCTTGGTGTGAATTTGCACAATCTCAAGCCGCCCTGTGGAGTCTGGAATTCCAATGTCAATCTCCCGATCAAACCGCCCTGTACAGACAGACAGGCAGACAGACAGACAGACAGACAGACAAACAGACAAACAGGCAGAGAGACCGGCAGGCAGGTCGACAGACAGACAGACAGACAGACAGACCCTTGATATTACTGTTATTACCTCGCTCACCACTGAAAAATCTGTGTTACAGTTCGTGTATGTTTAGCATGCATATTTTGGCAGTATCTTCTGCTGAATTTACCATTACTTCTGTCCTCTCTCAACTACAAAAGGTTCTGGTTGTCAACAGGAGTTTCTAGTGATTTACTGTATATCAGTACAGAATATTCAGTCACACAGTCAGTACTGTACTTTCTCACATACCTTAATGACTTTTCAGAGGACATATAAAGCCAAGATGTTTTGGCTTTCAATGTTAGGAACTCAAAATGAATGATATGGTGGATGTATAGAATCCTTCATGTTAGCATCTCTCTCTCTGTCACTCTTTCTTAATCTCTCTCTCTCACTCTGTCACTCTCTCTCTCTCTCTATCCCTCCCTCCCACAGAGTTCCCTCTGACCAAAGCGGCGCAGGGCGGGGTCCACGCTGTTGGGCCGGTTGGTTGCTGCCATGACGACCACATGGGCGCGCTGCTTCAGGCCGTCCATGAGGGTGAGGAGCTGCGATACGATTCGCCGCTCCACCTCCCCGTGAGTCTGAGAGAGAGAGAGAGAACGCACACAAACGAGCCTGAACAACTGATGCAAGAGAGGGTAGCACTGACACCACACAGCACAGACACCACCACCCCACCACACGACACAGACACCACCACACCACCACACAGCACAGACACCACCACACCACCACACCACCACACAGCACAGACACCAGCACACCACCACAAGACACAGACACCACCACACCACCACACAGCACAGACACCAACACACCACCACAAGACACAGACACCACCACACCACCATGCTACACAGATACCACCACACCACCACATAACACAGACACCACCACATAGCACAGACACCACTATATAACACAGACACCACCACGCAACACTAGCTGACGTTATACAACATCTACTGACAACAAGTAGCACACACCAGTTGTACAGAGACATAGACAAGCATTGTCACCATGTACTCCCACCACAAACCGACACTACTCACCTACTGATAGAAAAGAACATACAATGACACTATAAAACATTTACTGACACCACGGAAACCACACAGACACCATAAAGTACAGTGTATGTACTCACCCAACCGAATACAATGACACAATAAATTGGCATAAAATATCTACTGACACCCACAAACACACAAGGAGACTGAAGAGATTTTTTGAAACCATGGAACACCATCCTTACATCCTTATAAACCAGTGGGACTCAGTCTCCAGTCCTGGATTCAATCAAGGGTTGCAGTGCCTGCAGGTTTTTGGGCATTTCATTCGGCTACATTAATATTAATATTAATACACTTCATTTTCGTTATTGATTGGCTACAGAGTGAAAAACCTTGATTCCATGGCTCAGTATTTACAGACTCCCCAGACTACACTAAGACTGTAGAGGCTGCATAGTCGCACCACGGAGTCATGGAGTTCTGACTCAGCAAAACCAGGCCCCGTTTTAGGCAAAAGAGCAGTTACCTAGGGTGCTATTCGTCTGGGGGGGGGGGGGGGGGCTGAGATCCATGCATTTCATCCATGATAGTCAGGGGCACCCTGCCATCAGTCCCCCACCACACACATACACGTCCACAGTTCACAGTCTTGCCTAAGGCAACAGAAAAGCTAGAGCTGTGCTTGGCGGAATACACACCATCACCGTAGAAACACATGCTGCCGCAACAGGGGTGCATGTGAACCTGACAATACAAACACAGCCACTATGGCTTGGGGGCGTCAAACTCAAGTGCTGGAGTGGTTTCCTTCTGCTCAGCAGCAAAGCAGGCCCTGGAAACAAGACGTGTGGACTTCTCACCCCGTCAGTGACTCGTAAGTGTCAGTCCCTTGTAATAAATCGCATAGTAAGTGCTGAGACACACCAGACACCAGCAGATACTGCGGCCATCTTGGACTGGAGTCAGACACTCCAGCAAGGAAGGAATGCACTGCCTCCACAAAACTGACATTGGCACTCCAGAAGCAATGTACGGAGTCTTCAGAACGTGCACAGACACAGAACACAGTCTCTTCCTCCTCCACCCTTGTCCTCCTCTTTCTCACCTTCTCCCTCTTGGGCGCAATGGCGTCCAGCTCATCGATGAAGATGATGGCTGGGGCATTTTTCTCCCCCTCCTCGAAGGCTTTGCGCAAGTTACTCTCCGACTCTCCTGCCAGCTTGCTCATTATTTCTGGGCCTGGGGGCAACAACGAGTGCAACAAAAAGGACATACATCTGAGTGATATGAGAGGGCAACATTGAGTGTGACACACAGGAAACAGGCAGCCTGAGTGATATGAGAGGACAACATTGAGTGTGACACACAGGAAACAGGCAGCCTGAGTGATATGAGAGGACAACATTGAGTGTGACACACAGGAAACAGGCAGCCTGAGTGATATGAGAGGACAACATTGAATGTGACACACTGGAAACAGGCAGCCTGAGTGATATGAGAGGACAGCATTGAATGTGACACACTGGAAACAGGCAGCCTGAGTGATATGAGAGGACAGCATTGAGTGTGACACACAGGAAACAGGCAGCCTGAGTGATATGAGAGGACAACATTGAGTGTGACACATAGGAAACTCATAACCTGAGTGATATGAGAGAAAACCTGTGGCAGCCCCGCCCCCATCATAGGGAAACTATCTCACCATTGATGAGGAAAAAGAAGGCTCCGGTCTCGTTAGCCACGGCCCGAGCCACCAGGGTCTTCCCCGTTCCCGGTGGACCATACAGCAGAATCCCCCGTGGAGGCTGAGTGGGCAGTGGGGAGAAGGATTGGAGGCAGATTTTCCATACATGGCAACCTTACACTAGAGCGAGTTTCATGTGGCTGGATTCAACTAGGCAGGAGATGTTTCTACAAGGCAAGGACTTCAGAATATACGGTACACAATTCTCTACACAACATAGGTCAATCAATACTTAATTAAATTAGCTTGACTGAATGAATAAGTAATTTAATGGACAACTCTTGTCTGATTAATTGACTGACTGGCTGTTTAACTGAATTGTTGATTTGACTGATTGATTCATGCATTCATTAGAAGATGAGAGCGTTAGAATATTTGATGGATGAGAACAGGTACCTCATCACACATGGACCTAACCGTCTACAGAGGGATCTGGTTGGTTGAATAAATGATGACTGATTGGACAATTGAGCTTTTTTTTTTTTTTTTCAATTTATTGACTAACTTTGATTGGTTGGTTTGTGGCTCACCTTCACTCCGATGGCTTTGAAGAGCCCTGGGTGGCGAAGTGGCAGCTCCACCATCTCCTTAATCTGGGCCAGCTGTTTGCGGCATCCGCCGATGTCATCATAGCCAATGTCATTCAGGCTCTCCTCCTCATCCTTGCGTGGAATACGGCACAGACCAATGACCCCAGTCACTTTCCTCTCCACATGAAAACACTGGCCTTCACTCAATTAACATTCATCTGTGGTTTTGACTTACAAGCAAACACAAGCACCGCTCTTTTTATTCGCAAACTAAGTTAAGCCAGTTCTTTGCAGTGACCACTGAACTCAAGTTGTGCTTGTGAAGAAAATAAATCTTTCTTTTAATTGCATGTCATGGATAAATGACTGATTGAATCCCAGCCTTTCCAGAATGCATTAAAATGACCAAATAATATAAACAAATTATTCACTTCTAGATACTTACTATATCTCAATTCACACAGCAGTGGAAATAATGTTTATTTTATATTGCAATGTTTATCTCATTACTGCACACAGATTCAGCCAGAATAATGTCAGCAAAGCCCAGAGCTTTGTAACAGAATCCTAAGAAGAATTAGTTCATTGTTACAGCTACACAGCTATAGATAGCAATAATCAGTAGTTAAGAATAATATCATTCAAAATTTAGTTAAACCCCCCCCCCCTCCCAGACCCCCCACCTCCTCCCAGACCCCCCACCTCTCTTTTGATGGGTTCCCCCTCACAGTGGATGATGGTGTCAGGGGCGACGATGCAGTGGGGGACGGGGTCTGTCTCCACGATCTTAAACTCCACTGCCCTCATGCCCCCTCTCACCAGGAAGATGTCCCCTGCAGACAGATCATTCGCCCCAGGTGGGTGCCAGAGAGCAGTCAGTCATCATCTCACTGGTAGAAGATCCATTCATACCCACACATGTGAAATGCAGACCTTGGCCAAACACATATTATTAAAAAATACTCTCTTCGGATGCTGGAAAAAATATTGAAACCATTCCAGCAGATCCCTGACACATTTTCAGTGTAACATGTAACAAACCAAAACGTTGGTTACACATTTCACATGTGAAATGCAAACTTTTGCCACACACATATTTGAAATACTCTCTTTGGATGCTGGAAAAAATATTGAAACCATTCCAACAGATCTCTGACACATTTACAGTGAAACATGTAACTAACCAAAACGTACATTTATATAAAAGACATCCCTTTCTGAATATTGGTGAAATTGTATTATTATTGATGGATTGTTTTTTAAATTGTCAATAATCTGACGACTGAAGACTCACCTTTTCAGGCTGCACCTCTCTCCATCCCTCCCTACCTCCCTGTAGTCTCTAATTGACTATGTAAGCTTAGGTTTGTAGCTAGATAAGCTGTTTATCTTAGTTTATTTTAGTTATTGCACTCATGTCTACTTAATTATTGCTTGTATTATTTGCATAGGCTGCTTTGTTGCTGCTTTTGTTTGTATTGATCAGATTAACCTACAGGGTCCAAGTTAAACTACGCGGTCGCTCCCTGCACTTGGAACTGTACTTCCCTCTAGGGTTTTCAACACTTGTTCCTGTTTATGGTTATACACTTTGTTGTACGTCGCTCTGGATAAGACCGTCTGCCAAATGCCTATAATGTAATGTAGTCTGTAGTAATTCAAAATAACTTTTCTGGAATCTAAAGGGTTAGAATATTTAAAATGATTTCACCAAGGTCTGGTGAATATCTGTATATGATGTCACACCACGCATCATTAAGATAAAAACTGTGAGCATCAGCATTGCCACCCCGAAAATGCTTAGGTGCATGTTAGAAAGGTGGAGCTCCTACCCTTGTGCACAGGGCGGTACGCCTCTAGGAAGTAGGGTTTGAGGAAGACCTCAAACAGGTTCCCTGTGAGCCCTTGGATCGTGTCGTCTATGGGCAGGACGTGGATGCGTTTGCCGTATTTAACGTCCGGGCAGGCCTGGATGCTGGGGACACACAGAGGAGTGAGAAACAATGCCCGCGCAACTCTCAACCGCACTTGATGACCTAGTGATGTCATCTAAATGTCACACTCACACTCCAGGCACCTGATGACAACGCCCGGTGCATGTTCTCCATGTTGTCCTATGACAGCTCTCTGTTACCCCTCTGACTAATATATAATGACATCACACCATATCTGCCTTCCTCACACCCTGATGACATTGCCCTGTACCTGACCTTTTTGTTACCTGATGACACCATGTTTTAAGCTGCCAAATGACATCACACTCTACCTACTCTAAATGGCACTAGATGACATCACCCTGTTTTCTCATGTTCATGACAATATGATCCTGTAACTGTCCTGTCCAGTATCTAATGACATCACTGTAACTGTCCTCTCCAGTACCTGTGGACATCACCGTAACTGTCCTTTCCACTGCCTGGTGACATCACTGTACCTGTCTCCCTCAGTACCTGATGACATCACCGTACCTGTCCCCCTCAATACCTGGTGACATCACTGTACCTGTCCCCCTCAGTACCTGGTGACATCACTGTACCTGTGCCCCTCAGTACCTGATGACATCACTGTACCTGTGCCCCTCAGTACCTGATGACATCACTGTATCTGTACCCCTCAGTACCTGGTGACATCACTGTACCTGTGCCCCTCAGTACCTGATGACATCACTGTACCTGTGCCCCTCAGTACCTGATGACATCACTGTATTTGTGCCCCTCAGTACCTGATGACATCACTGTATCTGTACCCCTCAGTACCTGATGACATCACTGTATCTGTGCCCCTCAGTACCTGATGACATCACTGTATCTGTGCCCCTCAGTACCTGATGACATCACTGTGCCTGTGGCCCTCAGTACCTGATGACATCACTGTGCCTGTGGCCCTCAGTACCTGATGACATCACTGTGCCTGTGGCCCTCAGTACCTGATGACATCACTGTGCCTGTGCCCCTCAGTACCTGATGACGTCGCCGAGGCGAACGCGCAGGTTGTTGCGCGTGACGCGGTTCATGCGCACGCGCTCCTCTGCGCAGGTTTCGTCCGTCAGCACGATGCAGACGGTCTGCCGCCGCTTCCGCCCCCGCAGCACCACGGTGTCGCCGCGGAACAGCTGAAGCACCTCCATCTTCACCTGGAGGAGGAGGAGGAAGAGGAAGGAAGAGACAAACTGACCAGTGAAACACAATGAAAAAACCCTTTCCAGAAATGGACTCAGATATACTGAAATGAAATTAATAGAATATCGTAGAATATAGAATATTGTAGAACATAGTCCTGAAGCTGCAGGCTATGCTGATCTTTGATGTCACTGTTAATTGGTCAATTAGGTAGCTGATCACAAAATGAACTCACTCCACTCTGATTCTTGCATCGGAAATGGTTGCTGATTTTTAGGTCAGAGCAAATGTCTGAACTAGAGTTTGACACCTGTGGTCTAGAGCATTAGCGGACAGTTTAATAAAGAACAGTCCATTGAAAACTTCACAGAGAGGGACAACGTTATGGTTGCCATTTCCTATGTTAGCAGTTGCATGGATTCCAGAGAGAAGTGGGAAGAAGAAGGTTGAAGAGTGTTTCATGTGTAAGTCCGCTTGCAGATGAAAGCTCTGTATCCATCTGTTTTGTCTGTGATTTTAAGTCTGTGTTGTCAATATTTGTTGAGGATCTGGTGAGACTTCCTCGGTCTGGAATATTGCACAGTGTTTGGGAAAGGAGGATATTCCACAGTTGAAAATATAATTTAAAGGAAAGAAGGTTGCAGTAATTTTCAAATTGAAGATGGGAGAATTTTCTTGGGCAGAGCAGTGGGTTCAGTGAGGAAGACTAACTGTATTGATCAATAGTACAGCACAGTGTGAGATTTTTTATTCAATAAATATCATTTTTTGCTTGAGTTTTTCCATGATGTTGTGTGATGTGTGTGTAAGAATGAGGGAATTTATTGGTGTTGTGAGTATTGTGAACGTTGTGAATGTAACGTGTGCTTACCTGAGCCAGGTAAAACCCAGCACTAACCTGAGACAGATAACATACTCACCTGTGACAAGTAACCCAACACTCACCAGACAGGTAACCCAATACTCACCTGAGCCAGATAACATGCCTGAGAGAGCGAACGCACGCTCACCTGAGACAGACACACAATGCTGTTGTCCTCATTCAGAGCCTCGTCCACGACGAGCCGGTTTGGGCGTTGCTTCTGCTTCAAAATGGCGGTGGAGTAGTCCTCCCCTTTCGGGCTGCTCAGAGGAACACAGGTAAGGCCTAATTTCTCTGTATTAGGGAAATAAGTCTGGCATGCAGTCTTATGCTGTTTAGCGCATATGTACAAACGCAGTTACAGGTATTTTCAGTCCAACGTATTCCCAAATATAGCTATGCAACCCATGTTGTGGAATTGAATTCTGACCTCATCTGACTCCATGACAAGGAATCCCACAGAATGTTGTGGAAGCGGGCATAGCATCACCAAGCGGTGGGGGGGGGGGGGTTCATTTGGCAAAGCAACCCCTCAGCTCATACTTTTCATGCCAAGTGTGTTAATCTGCGCTCTCCAGAATTTACGCAACAAGACAAGCGTACAAATACAAATGGGCATTCCAATTTACGATAAGGGATGGAAACTAATTAATGATAAAGTAGCACTACAAATGCATACAAATAACAGGAAAGGTCAGCTTTCAGACAAACTGAAAACTGAATTTAAAATAGGCATTCTACTGTTACTACAGATTTTGGAGTGTCTGTGTATGCGTGTGTGTGTGTGTGTGTGTGGGTGTGTGTGAGTGTGTGTGAGTGTGTGTGTGTGACTGTGTGTGTGTGTGTGTGTGTGTGTGTGTGTGTGGGTGTGTGTGTGTGTGTGTGTGTGTGTGTATGTGTGTGTGAGTGTGGGTGCGTGTGCGTGTGTGTGTGGGTGTGTGTGTGTGTGTGTGTGTGTGTGTGAGTGTGTGTGTGTGAGTGTGAGTGAGTGAGTGAGTGTGTGTGTGTGTGTGTGTGTGTGTGTGAGTGTGTGAGTGTGTGAGTGTGTGTGTGTGTGTGTGTGTGTTCCCAGTCCAAAGGCTGTGAGTCACAGAACACACGGCCGCCCTTTAGGGAACCTCATTATCTGCCACCGTCTCCGTCTGTATTCAGCACACACAGCTGAATACTCACTGTAAAGAGCAGTGACCCCCTACTAATACTCTACTACTCACTGTACAGAGCAGTGACCCCCTACTAATACTCTACTACTCCCTGTACAGAGCAGTGACCCCCTACTAATACTCTACTATTCACTGTACAGAGCAGTGGCCCCCTACTAATACTCTACTACTCACTGTACAGAGCAGTGGCCCCCTACTAATACTCTACTACTCACTGTACAGAGCAGTGACCCTCTACTAATACTCTACTACTCACTGTACAGAGCAGTGACCCCCTACTAATACTCTACTACTCACTGTACAGAGCAGTGACCCCCTACTAATACTCTACTACTCACTGTACAGAGCAGTGACCCCCTACTAATATTCTACTACTCACTGTACAGAGCAGTGACCCCCTACTAATACTCTACTACTCACTGTACAGAGCAGTGACCCCCTACTAATACTCTACTATTCACTGTTCAGAGCAGTGACCCCTACGAATACTCTACTATTCACTGTACAGAGCAGTGGCCCCCTACTAATACTCTACTACTCACTGTACAGAGCAGTGGCCCCCTACTAATACTCTACTACTCACTGTACAGAGCAGTGACCCTCTACTAATACTCTACTATTCACTGTACAGAGCAGTGACCCCCTACTAATACTCTACTATTCACTGTACAGAGCAGTGACCCCATACTAATACTCTACTACTCACTATACAGAGCAGTGACCCCCTACTAATACTCTACTATTCACTGTACAGAGCAGTGACCCCCTACTAATACTCTACTACTCACTGTACAGAGCAGTGACCCCCTACTAATACTCTACTACTCACTGTACAGAGCAGTGACCCCCTACTAATACTCTACTACTCACTGTACAGAGCAGTGACCCCCTACTAATACTCTACTATTCACTGTACAGAGCAGTGACCCCCTACTAATACTCTACTATTCACTGTACAGAGCAGTGACCCCCTACTAATACTCTACTACTCACTGTACAGAGTAGTGACCCTTACTAATACTCCACTAATACTCTACTACTCACTCTACAGAGCAGTGACCCCCTACTTATACTCTACTACTCTCTCATACATGCACACTACTATGCATACAAAGACACATAGTACACAACAGTAAACTCACTATTCATACACTCACATGCACACACAAATACACACACACACACACTCACTGACATGTACACATGCACATGTGCATAGATGCAAGTATGCTGACTCACTCTCACACACACAAACACACACACATGAACACACAAATACACACACACACACACACGCACACACGCACACACACACACACACAGCCCAGCTCCTGTTACCCAATGTGACCAGGAGAGTCTGTATTTAGAACGCAGTACAGCTCTGTTTACCCCAAAGATAGGCCGAGGACCTCACAGCCATAAATTCAACAGGCAGTTCCATTCCCTCAAAACTCTTTCTCTCTCTCTCTGTTGTGTGTTTTTGTATTTACTGTAACACTTTGTGCGTGTATATGTGTGTGTGTGTATGTAAGATATTGAATGCTCTAAACCGTAGTACAGGCCTTGCTCTCTCTCTCTCTCTCTCTCTCAATTTCAAAGTGTTTTATTGCCATGGCAAATAGAGTTGTGTGTGTATTTTAAAAAAATGAACGAATTGTGCAACTGTGTCACTCTGATCTCTCTCTCACTCTCTCACTCTCTCTCTCTCTCTCTCTCTCTCTCTCTCTCTCTCTCTCAAATGGTCCCTGTGTTGGTCTCAGCTCATGTAACTGACAATGCCTGCCCAGCTCCCAACCCCAGCGCCCATTCCAGCTTCCAGAACCTGCCGTCCGGAGCAGAATGGCGGTATGGCGGAATGAAATGCCAGGACAACAGCAGCAGCGCAACACCGCCACTCCCCATGACACCGACACACACAAATACACACATATACATACTCTCACTGGTCACAAAAAAACACACACAACACACATACAACACGCTAACGCAGACACACACACACATGCAAACAAACAAACAAACAAACACACACAGACACACACAAAACACACATGCACGCTAACACACACAAACACATGCACACGCAACACAAGTTAACTCACACATACACACAAACAAATAAACAAACACACACACAGACACACACAAAACACACATGCACGCTAACACACACAAACACATGCACACGCAACACAAGTTAACTCACACATACACACAAACAAATAAACAAACACACACACAGACACACACAAAACACACATGCACGCTAACACACACAAACACAGACACACATACACACACGGAGCTGTACTCACTCTGTTCCCCCGGAGGCCGGCATCCTCAGGCTGGGTCTGGGGGCTGAAGGCTGGGTAAAGGGCTGCTGGGTAACTCGCGCTCTGATGGTCGGGTGAAAGTGACCGTGTTCAGGACGGCTGGATGCCCCCTCTCTGCCAGCTGACAGCCGACCCCATGCCTGGCTGGGGATCGCCCCCACCCCCCGTCGCTCTCCCCCACGCCCCCCTCCTCTCTTCAGCCCTGGAGCCCATCCCAGCACAGATACAGTATCATACCCCTGTCCCCTCTCTGTTTCTATCACACACAAACAAGCGCACGCACAAAAACACACACACACAGGCACACACACGCCCACACAGGCACGCACACACACACACACTCACTCACGTTCACTTTTGCAAATGGAACTTTCCGGTAGTACAATAAAAGCCTGAAGACTAGTCTGCATTGTAAAATTGTGTGGCTGTAAAGGACACACAGGAATAAACGCATGCACACACACACACACACAGCGGACTCCACCTACAGGAATATCCTTATGCAACAAAAACATTTTTCACACATGAAGATCCATTCATGATCTGTCCATCTGTCCATTAGTGCTAATGCAGTTCTGTGATCAAAACCTGAGGTTTTCAACTCCAGCTAAGCATCTACCTGGTGCACAGGACAAATGAGACCTAGGTACCTCATTAGTAACCCCTCGATAGAATGGCGGCATGAGCTCCAATCACTGCTGAACTCATGGCAGGTCCCATCCACCCTGAAGATCCACATGGCAGCCATTTTCACCATGCATTCAGAGATGTACTGACAACATACCGTCAGTTACAGTGAAAAACCAGTGAGGTATAACGCTCAGCGAAGTGAACTCAAGTGACGGACAACTCCAGCGCGGACCCTTGCCAAGTGCCACCTGTTGTTTGTACCCTCGGGAAAGCAAAGCAAGCAAGATACTTCAGTCTGAATTTATTCAGTATGTATCCAGCTGTATGAATTCACAGCAAGTAAACCCCTGGCCCTGCCACCCCCCACCCCAAGATGTGAATGTGAAGATTCCTTCACGGCGGTGCAGCACAGCGGGTAGAGAAATGGGATCGTCTCCCAGGAAGTGATGGGTTTGGCTCCTGTGCACGGCCCCCACTGCTGCCCTCTCTGACACGGTGCATCATTTGCGCAACTTCGGTAAATAAACTGCGACCCGAGACAGGCCTTCATACGAAACTCCCACGGTTAAGAACAAGGCAATTTTAGGTCAAAGGCTACGGATAGCAACAACCATGTACTGCATAGGCACAGCTACCAGGCCTAGTGTGGTAAGGTGCCAATGTCCACAAGTGAAATAGGCACTGCTGCTCATTTTTTTTGGAAATAAATACTTCTAGGGAGGTCTGGAGAGTCGCTAGATCTATGCTATGTTGGCAACAGTGTTGCCTGTGCAGAAATAAGACATACCTTTAAGTTTGCCTAACATGCAAGCAATGAGTATCAAATTTGTTTTCTTTCATATTTTTATTCAAAAGCTCTTTTTATTCCTTTACAAAAAAAAAAAACCAAAAAAAAAAAAAACAGAATGAAACAGGAAACCAAGCAATAATGGTGCACATTTCTCTTCAAGAAATAATAACAACAACAATAACAATAATTAAAAAAAGGCTGAATAAATTCATATTCCGCACTCAGTTTAATTTGGTGCAGGACACACACAAAGAAACCCTGGGGCAGGCAGCGATATTGCACAGGCCTGCACATTTTCCCACACAGCAAGTCGTCATATTCATATAACAGGTTGTGGAGGGATTCCTTTGAATAAAATAACCGTAAAAAAGAATGCCATAAAAAATGTTTTCACTCATATGCCCTTCAGTCACTAAAGTGCATCTTATCTATTAAAATCCTGAAAACACAGAATTTGGGCAACAATTCAGACGAACAAAATCTGTATTGAACCATGTGACGACAGCACAATTCTTAATGTTCTCAGCGACTTCTAAAAACTCTTTGCATCTCTTCTGAGGTTTCCAACCTTCCGTAGATAAGCTGCACCTTACAGCACAAGGAAAAAACTCTCAATAACAGGAGGAACTATTTGAATGACATTTTCTTTAGTTTTCTTTTCCTTCTTTAAAAAAAAAAAAAAAAAAACGTTACCTACACAAAGAATGACTAATTTTCTGCTGACAAATACGTTCACATTGGATTCCAAACAGCCATCTTGCTCAACACCATCACCAGCTTGAGATGCTGGAGCCAGCTTTACTGAACATGAGCTCCGAGAATCCACACGGACACACTGGACCGGGATGAGCAGAGTGATGGAATATTGCTTGATGTCAACTTTAAAAGCAGGAATGTGACTTCAGCTTCACGAAGCCGAAGAGATGTGGTCAAACGGGCGCTGGTCCCTCCCCAAATACAAAATACGGGAAACGGGGAGGGAGGGGGGTCATCAACAACAAATATGTTTTGGAGGCAAAGTATTTAAACAAAAACAAGACCTTCAGCTCATCTACTTCCCCCTCCCCACCACCCCTTACAGCCTTGTATAACAAGTCTGTGTGCTGGTGTTGTACACAACATGCCCCCTACAAATTAAACACTGGTCCTCAAACTTTCAACTTCAGGGGAAATTCCAGAGAAAAAGCCAGAGTGTGTATGTGAAATAAATTAATGAGTGAAATTTTGAATTGATTAAAAATAGTACTTTCCAGCCAAGAGTATGTCTGTAAAAACACCAAAATAGTTTTTAAAAAAAGAAAAAAGAAAAATAAAAAGAATTGCATTGTGGTGTCAATCACATAATACAACCTGACCAAATTTTAGCAGCTAAAAATATTTTTAAAAAGAGACAAGGCTTAGAAGCACACCTGAAGCACCTGTGTTGCCAGACATAAGCATTAAAATGACAAGCCTAAAAATGACAGCCAGGCCAAAAGACTTGAGTAATAATGAGTACTTGGGAGCCATAAAGTTGACCTGAATTTAAGGTAGTCTATTTGTAGCCATGGGCATCACTGAAATGGGAGAATGCAGAGTGTCCCTGCTGGAGGTAACAGAGGGACCCCTGGTGGACAGAGCTGGTACTGCATCCATTACTCATCTTTCATGACCCTCAAAGACATCCAAAAATAAGGTTGCACAAGAAAAGCAACATTCACAATGAGTTTAAAACTAACAAATCAACTTGGCAAATGGACAGATGGATGATTTTAAACAACCATAGCTGGGTGGAGTTTTTTTTCGGTTTGATTTTGTTTTCTTTTGATACTTATTTTAGAACCCCCCTCCCTTCACGTCCATTTACCACAATTTATTATTATTTTCTTTTAAAGTCCTCGGTTTAAAAATTGGGTTGTTCCAGAAAAGAATTTCAGACGAGTTAAGTCATGTTTTTGAGTGTCTCTGCGTCAGTGATGCTGGGCTGGAACAGGGTGGGAGAGAGGACACTTACTGCCATAACAGAACACACAGGCACATCATCTTCCCACAAGATTGGGGGGTCCTGTTCTCTTAGATGGGCCAAGACAGGCGCTGGAGCTGAGAGACCAAGGTACTGTGTGTGTGTGTGTGTGTATGTGTGCGAAAGTGCGCTTGTCTGTCACATACACGAGTATATATGTATTTGGTGTACATGTGTGTCTCTATGTACATTTCGTTATTTGCGTCTGTGTACGTGTGAGCGTGTGTGAGTGTGTATGCGTGTGTGAGTGTGTTTGTGTGTGACACTGTGTGTGTGTGCGGGTATGAGTGCGTATGTGCAGGTGTGTGTATCTGTAGGTGTGTGTGTGTATGTGTACGTGTGTGTGTGTGTACAGGTGTGTGGATGTGTAGGTGTGTGTGTGTGTGTGTAGGTGTAGGTGTGTGTGTGTGTGTACAGGTGTGTGTATGTGTAGGTGTGTGTGTGTGTAGGTGTAGGTGTACAGGTGTGTGTATGTGTATGCGTAGGTGTGTGTGTGTATGCGTAGGTGTGTGTGTGTATGTGTAGGTGTGTGTGTGTGTACAGGTGTGTGTATGCGTAGGTGTGTGTGTGTGTGTATGTTTAGGTGTGTGTGTGTGTGTGTGTGTGTAGGTGTAGGTGTGTGTGTGTGTGTAGGTGTAGGTGTGTGTGTGTGCAGGTGTGTGTATGTGTAGGTGTGTGTGTGTGTGTAGGTGTAGGTGTGTGTGTGTACAGGTGTTTGTGTGTGTGTGCAGGTGTGTGTGTGTGTGTCTGTGTGTGCAGGTGTGTGTGTGTGTGCACAGGTGTGTGTATGTGTAGGTGTGTGTGTGTGTGTGTAGGTGTAGGTGTGTGTGTGTACAGGTGTTTGTGTGTGTGTGCAGGTGTGTGTGTGTGTGTCTGTGTGTACAGGTGTGTGTATGTGTAGGTGTGTGTGTGTGTGTGTGTGTGTAGGTGTAGGTGTGTGTGTGTACAGGTGTGTGTATGTGTATGCGTAGGTGTGTGTGTGTGTGTGTGTGTGTGCAGGTGTGTGTATGCGTAGGTGTGTGTGTGTGTGTCTGTGTGTGCAGGTGTGTGTGTGTGTGTGTGTGCACAGGTGTGTGTATGTGTAGGTGTGTGTGTGTGTGTAGGTGTAGGTGTGTGTGTGTACAGGTGTGTGTATGTGTATGCGTAGGTGTGTGTGTGTGTGTGTGCAGGTGTGTGTGTGTGTGTGTGTAGGTGTGTGTGTGTGTGTGTGTGTAGGTGTAGGTGTGTGTGTGTACAGGTGTGTGTATGTGTATGCGTAGGTGTGTGTGTGTGTGTGCAGGTGTGTGTGTGTGTGTACAGGTGTGTGTCTGTGTGTGCAGGTGTGTGTGTGTGTGCAGGTGTGTGTGTGTGCACAGGTATGCTGCTGGTAAACTCCTCCGTATGGCGTGATGAGGAGGCGTGGCTCTTCAGCGCAGTGGGAGCTGTCACTCAGCAGAAAGCCCCGTCGTCCTGGAAGTGGGTCCTCTGCAGCACCTTCACGTGACGCTCGTAGATTTTGAGGGCGGGGCCCAGCCGGATCGAAAGACCAGTCAGCACGTCGTTGCGCTGCATCAAGAGCAGGGACTTTCCATCTATTTCCTGTTGGAGACAGGAAGAGGAGGGCTTATAGGACGGAAGGTTTGCATTCTACAGATATTCTACATTTGCACATGAGAGACAGAGACCAGAATGTTCAGTTATTTCATTGTTCATCTGGGGCCAAATGACTACCAAGAAAAAAGGTATATGAAACCAAGCACTAATAACAGTAAATCTGAGCACCCAATGGGATTATTTTTTCAATCTATATTTATTAATAATCTCATATGTCTGAGAACATTTTTAAATACAAGAATGCACAATTTTGAAGTTTCATCCTTCTCTCAGGAACCTATTCGTGCAGCTGATAGGTGGAGGTGCGAGTGCAATAGCAATCACACATCAGCATCTTCATGACTATTGCTCTTTAAATGACCAATTCATTATTTTCAAGTAGGCCGCTAGCTTATTCACTGGACAATTCATCACTTATAATCACTATTATGGTCTACAATTAATACAATACAATACAATTATTACCAGAGGGGGTCACACGCCATGAGTGAATTGAAGAGAGAACAACAGACATCCGATATAGCAGCAAGCCAAGTAATCGGGAGACTTCATGTAATGAACAGTGTGGCTAGAGCGTTTAGAATCCCTGACTTGGACCCACGTTGGCTACTAAAAACACCCTTGAAATCTCGGGAGGGCAGTAAGTGTATTCGGAGGCTTCCGAGACCCTCGCACACCACCCGGTCGGCAGAACGGCTGGCGTCCGCCGGCTAGCGGTGGCTGCTGGCCACCCTTTCGGCTTTAAAGGCGAGGAACTGCTCAACGTGAAAGCCATCCCCAGAGACGTTTCAACGTTCCACTTACAGCAAACTGTCCACACTGTCAACGCGACAGCGGCACGAGCACATGGCAAAAACCGGGCAGCCACAACAGTCTCGTACCTGCCGTGTGTGTGTGTGTGTGTGTGTGTGTGTGTGTGTCCGCTACACCACTGTGATCTACACAAAAACACAACTTCAGCAACAATCATAATCTAATTTTTTTTTTTTTTTTTTTAGAATCCTTCCAATGACACACAATGTCAGGGGAATTATGGTTTTGGTTTCCCTTTAAAAACGCATCATGAAACTATGTGGGTGTACTGCAGGCACCCCTACCCTGGCCACTGATTTACTCTCTTTAATGAGTAGCGTGGGGACGCCACCGTCTCGTGGCCTGTCCTCTAGTAGTGCAAGGAGGACCCAGTTCCCAGAGGGCCATGTGTCAGCCGCTTTCCGCCCTGACATCTGCTCTTCCTTTCTTAACGAGGCAAAATGGCACGACACATAACGTAGTGGGTAGCATTACAGCGCCACCATTAGGCCGCTAGGGGTCACTGCGATAACCTGGGTGGTGAGGGGGCATAGGAACATACCTGCTAAGTTTCAAAGTGCCACGATTTATGGTTTTATCTCATTGCAGGGAATAATAATAATAATAAAAAAACAATAGGGTTGCAGTAGCCTTGCTGCTTGGCCCCATAATAATTTTATGATTATATACAAATAATATTCGCTTATTGAAATGATGAAGCACTGTGGCAAGTAACAAATGACACTGCAGAAAAAAATTGAAGGCAGCTTCATTTGTCTGACTCCAATTAGTCAGAAACCACGTACAACAGTGCATTTACAAAAAAAACAGCAGTATTTCTGGAGTACTCAGGAGTAATCTTAAGTTTTGACATTTCACAAAGAACAAAGCCAGTGGACTAATCACGTAACCAAGCAGCAAACTGGTCGAAGCAGAGAAGTGCGCAGGCAGTTCCTATGACACCGAGGGGAAGTGGTTAGAGAGAGAACGTTCGTGCCCCAGCAGAGGCGAGAGAAAACAGAGCGCTGTGCAGCGGTGCTGCGCCCCGGTGGCCGCGGGCGGTAACTGCAGACGGACCTGCGTTCTGAAGGCGGAGGCCTGCTCCGGGAACCCCGCCTCGGTGAAGTAGCTCACCACGTCGGCCACGCTCCACTCCACCGGGTTCTGCCCGTCCCTCTCCGCCTTGACAAAACTGCAGGGGGAGAACGAGAGCCAAGATGAGAGAGAGAGAGAGAGAGAGAGAGGGGGGGGGAGAGAGAGAGACAGAGAGAGGGGGGGAGAGAGAGAGAGAGAGAAAGGGAGAGAGAGAGAGCGAGAGAGAGAGAGCACAGAAAGCATGGGGTGGGGTTGGGAGTGTGAAAAAGAGGAAGGAAGAAAGAGGAACATAACCGCAGGGAGTCAGGGGTAGCAGGAGGAGGACTCCAGCAGAAATAGGGAGCCAGCCACCCTTGAGCCACCCTGACCACTCAGTGGGCCTCAATCACGCACCACGTGTACGATCACACTCGCTCGTAAACTGTGTGTAAGAACGTTCCAATGTTCCAAGAACATTTTGGCATTCACTTCGCCATTTTTTTTTCTTCCTATCTGTATTTGTTCACGGCTGTTTCCTTATGCTAATCACATGAACTGGATTGCGCATAAAATTTCCAAAGAGTCAGAATTCATCATCTCATACACCTTGGGTAAGGCACAAAAACGAAGGTCTGCACGTGTCATGAATCCAATTTTAGTTTATAGCAAGAATATTTTTTTTAAACGCAAGTAAGAATAGTTGAAGAACAGTTTTGTGAATGAGGCACAATATGTCTGCCGGATGTAACAGCTGTCCGAAAGAAAACAAAAGGTGCTCCCAGTCGCTAGGCTACGATTCAAAAAGCAAAGGACGTTTGCAAAAGACTTGTTCCCGTCACTCTGGGAGGAACTTTGGGGCCCTTACACTCCTCCGTTCATCTCTCGTTCCTCCATCCCCCTTGAGTCCTGTGGGGAGGCTGTGGGCGTCAGCAGGCAGGATGCCTCGTCCACCTCCATCTTGAACCCTGAACCTGAGAGAGAGAGAGAGAGAGAGAGAGAGAGAGAGGGAGGGAGGGAGGGAGAAAACCACACACCGTTAAACACACCAATCAGCATGCACACTTGCAAAAGTGGTTACTGTACACCCTGAAATACTGAACACACAGACACTGTGTTAACACATAACACACACACACACACACAATATAGCAACGAAAACTGACTGATGCTAAACTTACAGCTTTCAGCAGGAACGGAGGTGGTGAGGTTCCCGCCCTCTCCCACAGCCATCACCTGATTCTGAATCCGTCCAATCGGAAGAGGGAGAAAAGAAAACGGGCCGGAGACAATGAAAAACATGGGGAAGGAAGGAGAAAGAGAGAGAGAGAGAGAGAGGGAAATTGCATTTTTAGTTGAGACGAAAGGCACAGAGGGGTGGTGGAATTCTGAAGCAGGGCACTCGGGTGTGTCCGCAGGGTCAGAGGTCAGGGGTCACCTGTGAGTCCGAGACCAGCTGGTCCGGGGTGAGGGCGCTCTCCTCCGCTGTCACCTCCTCAGCTCCTTTCGCTGTCTCTCGCTGAGCGGACGGACAAACGGCTCGCGGCTGCACCCCGACCTCCGGCTCACCTTGAAAGGGAGGGAAAATCCTGCCCTGTCAGCATGGGCAAATTCAGCCTGGAAAAGACCCTACTGGCTTATGGACAGGTAAACTCACCTGTATGTGACCCTACTGGCTTATGGACAGGTAAACTCACCTGGGTGAGACCCTACTGGCTTATGGACAGGTAAACTCACCTGGGTGAGACCCTGCTGGCTTATGTACAGGTAAACTCACCTGTGTGAGACCCTACTGGCTTATGCACAGGTAAACTCACCTGTGTGAGACCCTACTGGCTTATGCACAGGTAAACTCACCTGGGTGAGACCCTACTGGCTTATGTACAGGAAACTCACCTGTGTGAGACCGTACTGGCTTATGTACAGGTAAACTCACCTGTGTGAGACCCTACTGCTATATGTACAGGTAAGCTCACCTGTGTGAGACCCTACTGCTATATGTACAGGTAAGCTCACCTGTGTGAGACCCTACTGTCTTATGTACAAGTAAACTCACCTGTGTGAGACCCTACTGGCTTATGCACAGGTAAACTCATCTGTGTGAGACCCTACTGGCTTATGTACAGGTAAACTCACCTGGGTGAGACCCTATTGGCTTATTTACAGGTAAAAAACACCTGAGTGGGACCCTACTCGTTTATGGTAGGGCTGGGGGATATATCATATATATAAATGATAATTATCAAATACAATAACTGTCTTGCTTTTCATCTTTTTTTCTGTAATTATACCTGATGTGGAAGCAAACATGCTACTTTCAAACAGCACGTGAAATGCCTCTGGGCAAAAAAATGTCACCAATGTTATCGATTGGGTGTTGACAAGAAAGCCAATCAGCAGCATAGTCATACAGTTTTGTCCATCAAATGGAAGCTGCAAGGCCTTGCTGCTGATTGGCTCTCTTTTCAACACCCCGAAAGACAACAGTGTTATGCTGTTCCCAAAACCTTTTCATATGCCCTCTGAAAATTGGATGTTTCTGAAAGTTCAAAAGAAAGCCAATATGCAGCATGGTGGTGATGATTGTGACTACGCAAAAAAAACAAACAAAAAACAAACACACTCGCACGCACACACACTCGCACGCACTTGCACACACACATGCACGCACGCGTAAACAGAGACAGGCGTGCATGCACAGGTATGCACTTACACACACCACAGCAAAAAGCGACAATTAGGCTTCATCCTTCCTAACAAGCACGGACACACTCTGTTCAATTGTCACCGCGCCGCGTGGATTTTCCTTCGCATACGGACGCTGTTCTCGGCGCACTGCATTAATCTCAGTTACTCAGAATGGAAATAAACGCGCTCTGGGCTCACAGTGCGGAGCTGGTCACCGGCGGCGTGGCCGGCTACGCGAGAACAAAGCCAACGCTGCGGGCTAAGGCGGTTAGGACCGCTAGCCGCCGCCGCTCCCGCGTCGTTCCGCTCCGGCAGCCGCCCTCCGTCTTACTTAAAGCGCAAACCGACACCGAATTTCACTGCCGCTGCAGCGGTCGACACGTCTGATAAAATTTCGGCGGCTAGAACGTCGTCTTTTCAGTGAACGGTTGGAAGAGAACAGCGTTCACTGTGGGAACCTCGGAGCTCTCTCAAGAACCAGGTTCACTGTGGGAACCTCAGAGCTCCATCAAGAACCAGGTTCACTGTGGGAACCTCAGAGCTCCCTCAAGAACCAGGTTCACTGTGGGAACCTCAGAGCTCCCTCAAGAACCAGGTTCACTGTGGAAACCTCAGAGCTCTCTCAAGAACCAGGTTGAGGGTGACTGGATAGGCCTGGCTAGGTTGACCACCAAATGTGAGATGAGTCCAAAGTTGGCATATGCTCAATAATCCGATGCTCATTTACTTTTTTCTGACAAATTGTGATATTTGTGTAGGTGGGGCTCAAATTTGAGACCGTTATTTTGAGAAAATTGAACGACTAACCTATAAATAAAGTCTGCCTAAACTTAGTTCAACCAAACAGATTGAAAGAAAGACTTCTTACAAGCTTTCTTTTCCAGATACTCTAGACCAGGGATACCCAAATATGGCCCCTGGGGCCACATGTACTGCAGGTATTCGTTTCTACACCCAAAAGTTAATTTATTTATCAATGCCACTGATTGGCCAGAGATTGAACTCACCTGGTGTCCCAGGTTTAAAGTTTAGTCCTGATTAGAAGGGAGGCATTGAAACCAGCACCACTACTAGCCTCCAGGGCCAGATGTGAGCATTCCTGCTCGAGACCATTGGAACAGAGATGGCAAGCTCATACCCTAGAAGGCCACAGTTGCTGCAGGTTTTTGTGGTTTCCTTTCAAATCAGCAACCAATTTAGGCCTTGGAAACAATGTGTGTTCACTCCTTTGCCAATCGATGACTTAAGTGAAACACTTGAAAAAAACACCAGAGACCAGCAGACCACGCCCCCCAGGACTGCAGTCTGACACCCCTACTTGAGAGGGAGAGAGAGAGAGAAAGAGAGAGAGAGAGAACTCCTAGAGATGACTCAGAAGCAAATGGGGCAATGGAAGAAAGGGGACGAGCTATGGCACAAATGACTTCTTTATTGCCATGACAGTCTCTCAGGGGTTCTAACATGCTGACTGGCGTAGGACAGAAAGACACCGTTAAGCCACTCTGCATCATGTACAATCCACGAAACATTCTAACTGAGCGCGCTCGGCCCAACTGCCGATCTTACAATCATGACACGGTGACTTGAAGAGCGCCCCTGCTTCTAAACCCTGCTAACTGCTGTGTAAGCAGCTGCCCCATCACCGGACGTTCAGGGTCATTTCTGCGGATGACTGTGCGGAACTTTGCGTCTCACGTTAGGTCCCCCGTCTAAAAGACATTCTGACCTCGACGGCGGCATTTCTGGATAAAGAAAGGGTAGGTGAAGTGGGCGTTACACATGCGCAGCGGCTGAGGTAAGCTTGTGGAAAAGCGCCCTGCAAAATGCAATCCGTTAAGACTGCTGCATTCGCGATCATGCCGTGCAGGAAACCCGAAAAGGCTGCAGCCAACACGCGTTCTGTCAATGACCGATCAATCAACAAATCGCACGACGTAACTACGGACAGAAAATTCTTTTCGCTGGTTAAAGTCTGTCAGTGTCTAGCCATTGAGGTGAGGTGGGATGGTTGTAAAACCTCCCTCACTTGCCACTTCCTTCCGCAGCTCCAACCCAGAATGGTCACTATCTAATGGCCTACCTTCCTTCCCAAATCGGACGGCCTGCTATCTGACCTGTAAGGACCTCTCCAGTGAAGCTTCCAGGCCCACCTCCCTACAAAGCCCTGCACCATCTTACAGCCTCGGGCCTAGTTCATTAATCAGCTAGTTTGTGCGTTTTCCACAGGTTCAACAGCCTGCCAGAATGATTCTGCGTCCAATGGGAACCAGCGGGAAACGGACTGGCGATTTAGCAATGTTAGTCTGCAAAAGACTCCTAAAAAATTAAGCATAAAAATGCAATTATGTGCCTTCCCTCCCTCATCTGGGTGAACAAGCTGCCAGGTTCTGTCAGGTAAAGTGCACTACTGCAGTTTGGGAGGCAGGGGAGGCCCCATCTGGAGGTTAAAAGATTAGTACTTCTTTATTAACTGCTCCACACTGTGATTCCCATGAAATAGAAGACACTGAAGACAGGGATTGCACTAACACACACATGTTCCGCTCAGATACACACTACCAACTGCAGTAACATGCTAGTGCACATTACATACTGTGGTAACACACAAGTGCACATTACCTACTGCAGCAACATGCTAGTGCACATTACATACTGTGGTAACACACAAGTGCACATTACCTAGTGCAGCAACATGCTAGTGCACATTACATACTGTGGTAACACACAAGTGCACATTACCTACTGCAGCAACATGCTAGTGCACATTACATACTGTGGTAACACACAAGTGCACATTACCTACTGCAGTAACACACAAGTGCACATTACCTACTGCAGTAACATGCTAGTGCACATTACCTACTGCAGTAACACACAAGTGCACAATACCTACTGCAGTAACACGCTAGTGGACATTACCTACTGCAGTAACATGCTAGTGCACATTACCTACTGCAGTAACACACAAGTGCACATTACCTACTGCAGTAACATGCTAGTGCACATTACCTACTGCAGTAACACACAAGTGCACATTACCTACTGCAGTAACATGCTAGTGCACATTACCTACTGCAGTAACACACAAGTGCACATTACCTACTGCAGTAACATGCTAGTGCACATTACCTACTGCAGTAACACACAAGTGCACATTACCAACTGCAGTAACATGCTAGTGCACGTTACCTACTGCAGTAACACGCAAGCGCACATTACATACTGTGGTAACACACAAGTGCACATTACCTACTGCAGTAACATGCTAGTGCACATTACCTACTGCAGTAACATGCTAGTGCACATTACCTACTGCGGTAACATGCTAGTGCACATTACATACTGCAGTAACATGCTAGTGCACATTACATACTGCAGTAACATGCTAGTGCACATTACAAACTACAGTAACATGTTAGTGCACATTACCTACTGCAGTAACATGTTAGTGCACATGAACAACTGCAGAAAAACACGCAAGTGCATATTACCAACCACATTACGTGTTGCTCTTAACCAGAGTACCTCACAATGCAGGAAAAACTTTAGTGCGTTCACCTGATGTCTACATGCAATTGTGTCAGACCTGGCTGACAGCACTCCCAAACCAGTGAGTGAATATGTGGTGAGTGAAGCACCAGGTCAAGTGAACTATGCTAGCCAGAAACCAAAGCACACATTTTACATACACAACAGAATATATCCAAAACAAGCGCTATGACACAAAAAAAAACACAAACAACATAACCGTAAAAATAAAAACTAAATTAGTATAAAAGGAGGAAGTGCTATGGGGTGGGGATGGGAGAGGACCAAGATGCAGTCTGAAGAGGTGGGTCTTCAGTCTGTCAGAAGATAGGACAACGATTCTGCCATCCTGACCACTTTGGGGAGTCTGTTCCATCACCATGCGGCCAGTACAGACAGCCATTTTGACTAGGGGTTGAATGGAGAGAATGGGGAGATCTGGCCAGGGCGAAGGGTTTGATGATGGACAGGAGGTATAATGGAGGTGTTCCATTCGCTGCCCTGTAGGCTAGCACCACGGTTTCAATCACTATCCAATGTACACAGTACAAATACACACACGCTATACCTAACCTACTGACAGACAGGCACACACACACACACAGTTTGTGTACATCTAACCTGTAGAGTCACACACAGTGTAACTAATCTGCAGAGAGACACACACAAACACAGCATATCTAACCTGTAGACAGTGTTCGTGTCCATCTAACCTGTAAACAGACACGCGCACACACACACGCACATGCACACCCCCCCCCCCCACACACACACACATAAGCGTGCACACACATGCCCCTCCACCCACACACACAAGCATGCACACCCAACGCGTGCAAACACACACACACACCCACACATGCGTGCGCAGATGAGCACACACACACAACGCCTGCAAACACACACACATACGCACGCATGCACACGCACGCAGGCACGCGCACACACATGCATGCGCACACGCACACACAGTACCTGTGTCTCCCTGCAGCTCGGTCTGCATGTCCTCGAAGCAGCCAGAGGGACACATGCGGTCGGAGGAGGAGATTGGATGGAGGTTCCCCTGGGCACTGCAGGGAAGGTCTGTGATGTCAGCGCTGACGCTGGAGCCCAGGAGGGGTGTGGCCTGTGGCTGATCCATGGAGATGGGGTCGGGGTCAGGGCAGGAGAGGGTCTGAGATGAGTTGCCCCTGGCAACGCCCTGCACTCCTGCCTCCCTCTTTGGGACAAGACACTCAGCGGCCCCCTTGTCCGGAGTGCCAGGTGAGCCTGGGGTGCCGACACTCCCATCTCGAGTCTTTGCCACCCTCTCTTCTGTAACACATTCCGTTTCCGTGGCTACCTTTTTCACCTCAACCTGAAGGAGGGAAAAGGGTTCAAGGGCACAATCTTGCAAATATCAGATTCCTCCATTACTTCACCGTTGTGTTTTTGTGCTAAAAAGCTCATAAAAATCCAGCCATTTTGGGCACACAGAAATGACCCAGACGAGAGAGCGAGAGAAACTTCCGTTTTTCCGCTCTAATAAAAAACGGTTTTCCACCGCCCGTACACCGTTGTCCCCGGAGACCGTACTAAACGCGACGTAACCAGCTCGAAATATTCAACATGTGACGTGGTGCGCTTTAAACTTTAAAAAAGATCCACTGGTTCGTCAAAATGCAGCAATGGGAGTGATTTTCTCTGATGTAACACGATATTCAACTGTGTAACAGGCGTCTGTTTTGGCACTGTAATAATTCCGTCCTCATTGATCAATGTGATTCGTGTCAAATTAGTTAGCATGATTTCGTGACAGTGGAAAAACGTTCTCTCAATAGCTCACGACAGCCCGCCGAAAAAGAATGTATTTCTCCTATCAAAACCAATTAAACACGTATCGAGGCATAAAGATTTGAGATTGAGTCGCACAGAATTAAGAAGCTTAGCGAAAATCTGGGGCTAGGTTTGCTTCGGCGCAGGCTGAATTTCCGCCATCGCGCTGCTTTTACCTCGCATGACCGAAGTGCCGCACAGAGCGTCGGCTCGAATGGGCAACTGCGCTGTTCATAACCGACACACGCACTTCATTCCACTTCTGAGCGCGTCTGCCTTCCAGACAGTGCGTGCACGCACATTCGGCAGAACTTTTCACTAAATCAACAACGTCGACTCGACGACCGTTAAAAAAAGAAAGAAATTGCGATAGCTGTTTATGCTTCGCAGCAGAGAGTGCGTGCGTGTGTAAAACAAAAAGCGGGGCGGACACGAGCAAGCCGCTGCTGAACAAGAAGCTAAACCCGCACCTTTGTACTCCGACGCTGTGCTGTCGCGCTAGGGGAGAAGAGGCAGACATTTGCATATTTAAACATAAGACAATGACAAACAACGTGTAAACTGACCTGCGCTGCTTAATAAATGCAGATAATACAAACAGAGACACATTCCAACGACAGAAGTACACATTTAAATCGTGGTAAATGTGGGTCAGGCAAAAAAAAAATGCTCTCAAAAATAGTTTGCATGTGATTTCGCTTCGTTAGAGAAAAAAAAACTGCTTCCAATGGTGCCTTTCGGCTCTTGTATTTTTGAAAACACATTTTTAAACTAGACAGTGTAACACCGTGCGGTGTTCAGGACGTGTTGTAAATGTTAAGTAAGCATAGGGCTTGCTACCTTTTTCGCCATGTGTCTATCCTGCAGTGCGCTCTTTAGTAGTCGCGCGGACGGTTTCGCCGCTCCCACTCCCCGAACAGGGAGAGTGATGTTCCCAAACCTGGTCCTTCGTAGCCGACCCCTCGCCACCTCTCTTTCGAGCACCACTTTGACTTTGCTGCGGGTGAGCTTCTCTTGCGATAGGCGCTCCTGTGAGCTCAGGAAACCTAGTATCTCCTTCAAGCCTAATGGCGTGGGGCCCCGGGCTGCGGCGGCTCCCCGACTCTTCTCGACCAGGCTTCGAACAGAAGCCACCAGCTGGTCGCCCAGATCCGGACTCGCGGGGTCAGACCCGCCGCGACTCCCTGCCTTCGCCCCGACACCGAGTTTGTGTTTGAGCGACGCTTGCTGCTTGTGTCCGGGAGGGTGGCTGTTGCTGGCACTAGCGCTCGTGCAAGTTTTCTTTTCCTTGTCATTACTACCCTCGTGCCCGGACAAGCCCGCTTCCACTCCTCGAGACCCCCTGGTCTTACTGGGAGTACCAGTTTCTGTATCATCGCTGGTTATTGTATCTCGACCGGTCAAAACACTCCTGCTCTCCGTCTGCGGCAGTTTCTTGTCTTTCTGTGCACTTGCTTTCACGCCGCCGCTCCCGGCTGAACAACGAGCTTGACTCTTGCAAACCGCTGCGCCACAGCTGAGACAGTTTCCGCTAGCCGGGACCAGAACCGCTTCGGTTTTCTCGGCGGCGATGGTCGTTGTTTTAGGCTTGGGGTCACTGTAGTGTTTTGTCTCAATCAGACCCGAGTCTTTGCCCCCGGTCTCCTTCGTCTCCGTGGGACTGTGCGCACTGTCGCTGTTCTTGGATTTGGCGTATTTGGTTTGTTCCCCCACAGCTCCGCCACTGCCGGTCGTCTGTTCAGTCTTTTTTCGGCTCTTTCTCTGCACCTTTGCCGCGTTTCGATAGGAGATTGAGCCTTTGTAGCTAACTTTCAACACTGTTTGCTCTTGGATCAGTTTTTCCAGTTCCGAACGGGTTCGATCTGGGTCTGACCCGTGCCGTCTCCGGACCATTCGACAAATTCTTTCAAGGTCTGGTCTGGCTTTTCTCGATCGCAGTGAGTCGATGGTCTCCAAAATCCAGTCACGGTACCTCGGTTCAGACATGCTGATGGGTGGGTTCGGTCGGGTTTGGCCGAGTGCCTCAGTCTTGTCGTCTCTGAAGTGACGCTACTGCTCCGATCCGGTCCGAGCCCGGCTGGGAATGAAGCGGAAGCCTTGCTGTACGCCTGCGTTGCTCACATTGTGCGCTTAAGGTGGACTGTACGAGATAGAACGCACCGCTACAATCCTAGACCAGGAGGCGGGACAATTTAAGGTGGAATTCAGATGTTACTAACTTTGCGCACAATTCTGTCTTGTTGCAACCCTATTGGTTAGCAACTTGATTATGTTTAATTCCACAACAGTGATATTTCATCGTCACTACATGTAAAGCACGGAGTTCGTAAAACTAAAAAGGAAATATCAAAACAGTTTGAATTTTAAACAAGTAAAACTTTATTGGAATGATACTTATGTTGCAAAATATTACACTTTTTGTATTTTCTTTTTAACACTCGTTGTGTCCTAAAGGTCAGCGCCCAATAATAAGGAAAAGGGTAAAACAAGTTAAGACTGTCAAAGGCAGAGATGTACAATATAATTTCCCCAAAAGGTAAGAAACTACACCACCACTGCACCAGCATGGGAGGAAACAGATTCATGTTATTGAAAATACAGTTAGAAAATATGAAAAAGTAAAATAACAAATGAAATCATTCCTGATTCTTTTAGAAAGTAAAATGGTACTTTATAAGGGGGGGGGGGGACAATATAGGGGAACCGGGGTGATTATCCCACAGAGAAGATTGTGATCAAGCAATGAACAACTGGGCAAAATGAGACACGGGGTCTTACAAGAACAAATTGAAAATAAATAATTATTTTTGATAATGATCTGTATCAGTACAGAATGGCGAAAGAGTACATTTGTTTGGCTCTTCTGACTTGAAAAGCTAGCTTGCCTCTCCACCCCAAGCAGGAATTTGAGTCTCCTCTATTAGATTAATCGAACGGGCTTTTCCACACACCCCACACGAAGACCAAAAAAAAAAAAAATTTTTTTTTTAAAAAGGCAAAAGAGTTTACCTCTAAATCTCAATCCAGCAGTACAATCATTTAGGTGACACATGGTAAAGAGGGACCAGGATGCTATACATTACGTTTGGCCCGAGAGGCGGACAGTTAAAATAGTTACCACACTAAATAGCAACAAAATATTCCTACAGTATCTAGACCACACGTTCCGGCGATGGTCTTCCCCCTCAGCATCGTCACCCCGAGCACAAAGATTTAGTCTGAAACAAGATGGCGCACACGCTCCAAAACGAGGAGGTATCAGCCTTGTTGATGAATAGTGTAAATGGCCCACTTGCATAGGTTCAGGTTGTGTTGTAAAGATATGGCACTGGTTTGAAGTGTGCCCTATTAGGAGGATGTTCTGGCCTGAGTCTTCCCATTGAACCCAGATAAACGGCAATTCACAACTGCGGTGTTTGGGGTGGGGTGTTGGGGGGTAGAGTTGGAATCATTCAGTCAAAGGTCTGCTTAGCTCTTGTCTGAATAACGCTGCATTCATGACCATATTCGTCAAAAAAAAAAAAAAAAAAAAATATATATATATTAAATGAGTTCTCTCAACATTAGTTCATAATTTATCTTCCAACAACAAACTCTGAAATGTTACCCAGTTCACGACACTGACCAAGGTGGATTTCAGACTCAATTGCAGCTAAATATTCAACACAGTATCTAATTAATCTTGGATACCGCCGGGTATTGTCTTTGAAAGATCCACTTTTAACCTGTCTCCAGGTTTACTTATCAACATCCAGTTTAAAAACAAAAACAAAACATAAAACAACTGAAAGTAAAACTACACTCAAGCTTACATGACAAAAACAATGGTATTAGTGCTTGGTTAAATAAATTAATCACACACAAAAAAAACTCTTCAGTGGTATACAGAGCATTGCATCATGGGTAACTGAGAAGCAGCAGGGACCAGAAAGCCCCCCAGAACAACAGAAACAAAACAAAAATTCTTTATTGAAAATCCTTGGTTATTCAAATAAGCTAGTCACCCCCAACCTTCAAATCCATTTTGACTGGTATATCATTGAAGTTACCATTATAAATGTCAGTAAGAGACACTGTTCAAAAGTTGGCTTGGTGGGGAAAGGTTGTGTGAGAACAAGTAGAAGAGGTTTTTTTTTTTACTGAATTATTCTTTATCATTATTCGTCTCCATTGCTGGAAAAGTATGGTCAACCCAAGTGGAAAATTTCTGATTGTGAATAATTTTGGCCAATTGTGAACCTTGAAAGGCTGGCCCAATTGAGTGTGCTCAGCTATAGATCCATAAACTCGCTCAACATCCCTCCGTGCTCCCCGACCCCACCCCCACCAAAGTTAATCCAATTATGCTTCATCCTTTCTTCCTCACTGAGATTCCCAATAGCATTTTTACAATAAAATTTCAAATGAAAAAAAAAAAAACAATTTCACGATACTGGAAATCTGAGTATAGTGAATTTTGAAAACGCTAAGTGTAAGGGTGTAAAAAGGGAAAAACCCCAGACTTTTCAGGTAGAAAAAAAAGAGCAGGTGAACTCAGATGTCACACCCGGGGGACAGAATTTCAGTGCTGAATTTCAAAGTGTTACTCTTTTATAAAGGCTTAATATTTTCCTCACACAATTTAAAAGCACTGACATCAGTCCACCTTATTCGTATCGTCACCATCTCCAGATTGTCGGGTGCGGACATTTCCTTATCTGGCCCACTATATTTCTCCCTTTAAACTCACAGCTGAGATTATAGGATAGACAATGGCGTGACTTACAGATGCTATCTGTACACATATCTTTTTAAGACGACTTGCGATGAAAGCTAACCGATATATCTGTGAGCTGGAAGTGAGACAATGGATGAACATGTCACCGCCAACCCCCCCAGCCCCCCCCCCCCCCTTTCAAAAATTAAATTAAATAGTATATGCATGGGGGGGGGCAAAAAAATTGCCATGTATAAGAACAACATAAAAATCTTTTATCCCTGGAAAGCAAGCCTTCAGTCTCTTTCATTTGATTAAGACTCAACAACTCGGCAATTTGTGTTGCGGACAAAGAGAACCTGAACTCCCAACCAGCATGATGTCATCATTCTGCGTCACATCACGGCATAGGAAACGTGAGTTTGTACCCATGTTGTTTGCTAGTTGAGGACATTTCACTCTAGAGCTCAGGCTGGGTAAGGACCTGTCCTTCTGGGGGGGGGGGGGGAGATGGAGGTAGCGGCGAACACATTGGTTAGAAGGGGGCCTGGCCAAAAGCACAGGATGGAGTGGGGTGGGGTGGGGCAGGCCGGTTGTTATGCTAACTAAGGAGGGCTCCATCCAGTCGAGAGGTGAGGTTTGGACAGCCAGTGGGGAACAGGCCCAAAAGGAGGGGTGCGGTACAGGAACACAACCCACAATGACCACCCCCCCCCCCCCCCCCCAACCATGTGAGCCTCCTCCCCTCACCCTCTCCCCACACCCCCCCTCCAAATCGGCACCATCCTCATCACAGACCCACAGGACGGGAACAGGAGATAAAGGAATGAGAAAAATAAATTAGAGAGAAAAACAAAAAAAAAACACTGAAAAGGCAATACTGCTGCCACCCCCCCCCCTCAGTCTGTCTCAGGCTGGTGGTTCTGTTATCAGATAGGAAAGAGTGCCTCAGCTTCACCCCCACACCCCCTCCACATCATCTCTCTCTCCCTCCTCCTGTCCGTCCGTCTCGCCCACCCCCAGCAGCTCCGCGGGTGGGTCTAGAACTCGGCAAACTCCTTTCCGCACTTTTCCGTGAAGGAGACCCGGATTTCCTCTTCCTCGTAGTCGTCAAAATTGCTGGTGTCCCCCGGGCCTTTGCACTTGGGGATGAAGGGGGCCTCCACCTAGGAACCAGACACACACACACACACACACACACACACGCACACACACATACATGAAAGACAGTTTCAGTAGAGGATTACTATCATTTACCCACAAGAGAATATCATTTATGCAGTCCCCTTACACATGTAAATTGTGACTGAAACAGATAAACCCCCCACCCCCGAGATCCCTTTATAAAGCTTGATATTTCACAGAAGCAGTTCAGGTTCAGGCACAACGGCTGTGCCCCAGCTTGGAATCGAACCCACAGCCTTCGCATTACAGCCCCAGCAACACAGGCTGATGTTATGATGAGCCGTACGCATCACACAGCATCTTACGCATTCTCTGCGTGGCAGAGTGAGTAAGCACTCCCTCTGTCCTGGGCACTAAGGCCAGGTCCAGCCTGACATCATTCAGGATCACAGGATGCACACACACACACACATGCATGCATACACATACACACACACTCACACACACATGCGCACACACACACACACATACACACATGCATACACATACACACACACGCGCACACACACACACACGTGCACGCACAAATGCACACACACACGTGCACGCACAAATGCACACACACACGCATACACATACACACGCACTCACACACACATGCGCACACACACACACACGTGCACGCACAAATGCACACACGCATACACATACACACACACTCACACACACGCGCACGCGCACACACACACAGACGCACGGACACACACACGTGCACGCACAAATGCATACACACACACACACACTACATTTAGAAACCATGTGACCACAGCCTGAAAACGTCCTCATCACATGAAGGCAGAGAGCATCAGAGCCCAGCGATCTGGCGCCGCCGCCTCTGGGTGGTGAATAATGGGCACATGTGCCAAGCTCGTAGCAGCTCCCTGCCAGCTGAGGAGCGGGGCTGTGATTTCAGCGCACGGGGGGTTTTTCAGCTAAACGCCCCCGGGCACGAGCCCACGGGCAGGGGCGCGGGCCGCTAGCGATACGTCGCCCGGGGGTGGGGGGGTGGGGGGGGGGGGTAGAGGGGAATCACGGCGGCGTGCGCGATGACAGGGCGCGTTCGCAGCGCACCCGGCCCGGCGCCCGGCGCATCGCGGCTGCATCGGGAGGCGGACCCCGAGGAACCATTCTCAAACGAACCAAGACGACTGGCAGCCATTACCACAGTCCACGCGCTGGCAGCACTTCCCGTTTGGAAATCTTTTTGAGCAGGACATAAACACCTTTATTTTGGCATTGCCCACAGGTTTCGCAGTACAGTTTACATATTTATTAAATATTTATTTTTTTATTTAAAAAAAACAAAAAACTTTTTTATCTAAATAAAAATCTGGCGTCAATTTGGGCCTGCATATGTCCAATTCCCACCCTAATTTGGAATGTACAATCTACAGCCGCAGTTGGGTTCATGAGCGGGAACGTCGCCGCCAGCTCAGGAGAAAGCAGGCATCCCCGTTTCTCCTTTGAAATGCGTGGTGTGGCCAGCCACTTCTTTTCACACCGCAGACCACAGCTAAGCTCTCACAGAGCAGAGTCGGAGGAAGACCTTACATATGAGGCTTTCATATGACTTGCAGTCCACAGGCGCCCAATCGACCGGCAGAGGGGTGGCTAGAGTGATGAAACTCGGAGGCCTAACCGACCGCGCCATTTCATACCCTCGGCGACGCAAGCACCAGCTGCGTATCGCTCTCACCGGCACAGACACGGCCCGTATTTCATCGGCCAATCCACACACCACGGCGCGGTGCCTTAACCGAAAATGTACAAATATTAAATATATAACGGCTAGAATATTTGAAAATATAAAATACTTTAATGGCAGACGCTCTTACCAAGATCAATATACACTGCTCATGTGCTTTTTTCATCCACTCCGTTTATACCGCTGGATATTTACTGAAGCACGTCAGGTGTTGAGCGCCTTGCTCATGGGTACAACGGCAGCACCCCACCTGGGGTCGAACCTACAGCACCAGGAGCGGCACACCCAATGGCCTCACCATTAGGCTCCATAATAACTGCTGACAAACCGGTTCATATGGTCAAAATCAGCAGAGGCTGGCAAAGCGTGATGGCTGAGTGCCGTCTAATCTGCAGGCTTAGTGCTGTTAGCTGGTAGCTCTGTCTCCTAATTATCTGCTCAAAGGTGTTGAATGTTGGGCCAGTGAAGGTGACAACTGCACTGTGAACGGGAGAGAAGAGGCTGTGCTCTAAAAAAAACATGGAAGTTTTTATTTGCTCTCTTCCTGTCTGCCTCGGCCTGCTCCTCTCCACTCTCACCTTCCTCTGGTAGATGGCGATCCAGTCCGTGGTGGCGAACCACTTGTGACCCTTGATGTCATTGACGCCGTTCTTCAGGTTCCCGAATCGCTTGGTCAGGTCCACCTGCAGCAGGTTCCTCAGGAGGTCCTTCAGGTCCGAGCTGAAGTGGGAGGGGAATCGCACCTGCGGAGGGCAGGGTTATAGGGCGTGGAAGGGGAAGGGGTGTGGACGGGGAACATGGGGGATGTGACAGGAAAGAAGAACAGAAAAGGGGGAGAACAGAAAATACAGGTCTGTGTCATAGGTCACTCATTAAACCTAAGACGCACACATGCATGCACCAAGACAAATGTACACGTACTCACATGCACAACATAAGCGACATTCGTACAGCTTACACACGCATGCACGCACGCACGCAAGACGACACGCATGAACACACACACACACCAGGACCGTGCGTCTCACAGGCAAGCAGCATGTGATGATCATTGACCTATGAAGGGCTACAGGATTTAATGTGGAGGCCGCCGCCTCCCCCGCCTCCCTTCTAACACAGACACTTCCTGTAGCTCATTTCTCCTTTCCTTCGGTTTATGGCTGCTAATCACACACCTGGCTGCCACTGACCATCTGACCAAACTGGACAGCCAGCGGATACATCTGAATGAGGTTGTGTTACATTACATCTCCATTTACGACATTTACTTATGCATAGTGACTCACAGATTACAGTCTTTAAATAAAATCCACTCACACAGGATATTTAATGGAGCAATAACGGTTAAGCACCTTTGCTCAAGGGTATAGTGGCTATGCCCCACCTGGGAATCGAGCCTGCAACCTCAAAGTTACAAACCCGGTTCCCGACCCATTCTGGTACGCCGCCGCTCCACAGAGACAAAGGCACATCTGTCTACGCTGATGACGAGCGAGCAATGTGAACTGTAGGGCATACAACAGAGCTCTGCGCAGACACATTTCCAAGAAGCACATGTGCTCTGCAGCTGAAATATTTAGGAGTATGCTACTGCACACCAATTAGAAGATGAGCTCCTAATTTATAATGAAAAAATGTTTTTGTTTCTCCATTAATTATGTTCCTGCTAGCACAAATCTTAATGGATGAGCGCAGCAGTGCCCCGATACAATCTCAAGTCAGGTGGAATGAACAGCGCATCCTCACTGGAGGGGCCTTGTAATGGTGGGAGGAGCTTCTTAGGCCCCATAGTGGGCGGAGTCTTTGGACATCTGGGATACTGCCTTGCATGTGAACGCTGTATCAGTGGGAGCTCAGGTCAGGGCGGGGGGGGGGGGGGGGGGGGGGTGTGCTGGGGTCAGGGCGGGCGGGGGTTACCAACCTTCCCCGAAACAATCTTCTCGTAGATCTGGATGGGCTGGTCAGCAAAGAAAGGTGGGTACCCCGCTGCCATCTCGTAAATCAGTACCCCCAAAGCCCACCAGTCCACCGCCTTATTGTAACCCTGAAAAAACATTATATAAAATAGGGAGAGATAGAAATGGAGAGAGGGAGGTAATTACACATTAAGTAGTAGATATGTTTCATTAATTTAACAACAGCGCAGTTAAGCTCCAGCATATTAAGTGTTATTTATATATTCATCTGCATAATACTCTCTCCTCCTTCCTCTCTCTCTCATATATATATATATCTACCGACCAGGTATTCCAGGTGTATTTACAGTATCAAGCAAGTTCTCCAGGTATATTTACAGGTGTGAGCAGGTCTAACAGGTATATTCACAGGTGTGAGCAGGTCTAACAGGTATATTTACAGGAGTGAGCAGGTCTAACAGGTATATTCACAGGAGTGAGCAGGTCTAATAGGTGTATTTACAGGTGTGAGCAGGTCTAACAGGTATATTTACAGGTGTGAGCAGGTCTAACAGGTGTATTTACAGGAGTGAGCAGGTCTAACAGGTAAATTTACAGGTGTGAGCAGGTCTAACAGGTAAATTTACAGGAGTGAGCAGGTCTAATAGGTGTATTTACAGGTGTGAGCAGGTCTAACAGGTATATTTACAGGTGTGAGCAGGTCTAACAGGTATATTTACAGGAGTGAGCAGGCCTAATAGGTGTATTTACAGGTGTGAGCAGGTCTAACAGGTATATTTACAGGAGTGAGCAGGTCTAACAGGTATATTTACAGGTGTGAGCAGGTCTAACAGGTGTATTTACAGGAGTGAGCAGGTCTAACAGGTAAATTTACAGGTGTGAGCAGGTCTAACAGGTAAATTTACAGGAGTGAGCAGGTCTAACAGGTATATTCACAGGTGTGAGCAGGTCTAACAGGTATATTTACAGGTGTGAGCAGGTCTAACAGGTAAATTTACAGGAGTGAGCAGGTCTAACAGGTATATTCACAGGTGTGAGCAGGTCTAACAGGTATATTTACAGGTGTGAGCAGGTCTAACAGGTATATTTACAGGTGTGAGCAGGTCTAACAGGTGTATTTACAGGTGTGAGCAGGTCTAATAGGTAAATTTACAGGTGTGAGCAGGTCTAACAGGTATATTTACAGGTGTGAGCAGGTCTAACAGGTAAATTTACAGGAGTGAGCAGGCCTAACAGGTATATTCACAGGAGTGAGCAGGTCTAACAGGTATATTCACAGGTGTGAGCAGGTCTAACAGGTAAATTTACAGGAGTGAGCAGGCCTAACAGGTATATTCACAGGAGTGAGCAGGTCTAACAGGTATATTCACAGGTGTGAGCAGGTCTAACAGGTATATTTACAGGTGTGAGCAGGTCTAACAGGTATATTCACAGGTGTGAGCAGGTCTAACAGGTATATTTACAGGTGTGAGCAGGTCTAACAGGTATATTTACAGGAGTTGAGCAGGTCTAACAGGTAAATTTACAGGTAGTGAGCAGGTCTAACAGGTAATTTACAGGTGTGAGCAGGTCCTAACAGGTATATTTACAGGTGTGAGCAGGTCTAACAGGTATATTTACAGGTGTGAGCAGGTCTAACAGGTATATTTACAGGAGTGAGCAGGTCTAACAGGTATATTTACAGGTGTGAGCAGGTCTAACAGGTATATTTACAGGTGTGAGCAGGTCTAACAGGTGTATTTACAGGAGTGAGCAGGTCTAACAGGTATATTTACAGGAGTGAGCAGGTCTAACAGGTATTTACAGGAGTGAGCAGGTCTAACAGGTATTCACAGGAGTGAGCAGGCCTAACAGGTAAATTACAGGTGTGAGCAGGTCTAACAGGTTAAATTACAGGAGTGAGCAGGTCTAACAGGTATATTTACAGGATGTGAGCAGGTCTAACAGGGTATTCACAGGTGTGAGCAGGTCTAACAGATATTCACAGGTGTGAGCAGGTCTAACAGGTGTATTTACAGGAGTGAGCAGGTCTAACAGGTATTTACAGGAGTGAGCAGGTCTAACAGGTATTTACAGGAGTGAGCAGGTCTAACAGGTATATTTACAGGAGTGAGCAGGTCTAACAGGTAATTACAGGAGTGAGCAGGTCTAACAGGTATATTTACAGGCGTGAGCAGGTCTAACAGGTATATTACAGGTGTGAGCAGGTTAACAGGTAATTCACAGGTGTGAGCAGGTCTAACAGGTAAATTTACAGGTCTGTGAGCAGGTCTAACAGGTAAATTTACAGGTGTGAGCAGGTCTAACAGGTATTTACAGGAGTGAGCAGGTCTAACAGTTCACAGGGTGAGCAGGTCTAACAGGTATTTCACAGGTGTGAGCGTCTAACAGGTGTATTTACAGGAGTGAGCAGGTCTAACAGGTATATTTACAGGAGTGAGCAGGTCTAACAGTGTATTTACAGGAGTGAGCAGGTCTAACAGGTTATTTACAGGTGTGAGCAGGTCAACAGGTATATTTACAGGAGTGTGAGCAGGTTCTAACAGGTAAATTTACAGGAGTGAGCAGGGCTAACAGGTATATTTACAGGTGTGAGCAGGTCTAACAGGTATATCACAGGTGTGAGCAGGTCTAACAGGTAAATTACAGGTGTGAGCAGGTCTAACAGGTAAATTTACAGGTTGTGAGCAGGTCTAACAGGTAAATTTACAGGACGGTGAGCAGTCTAACAGGTATATTTACAGGTGTGAGCAGGTCTAACAGGTAAATTTACAGGTGTGAGCAGGTCTAATAGGTATATTTACAGGTGTGAGCAGGTCTAACAGGTATATTTACAGGTGTGAGCAGGTCTAACAGGTAAATTTACAGGAGTGAGCAGGTCTAACAGGTATATTTACAGGTGTGAGCAGGTCTAACAGGTAAATTTACAGGTGTGAGCAGGTCTAACAGGTAAATGTACAGGTGTGAGCAGGTCTAACAGGTAAATGTACAGGTGTGAGCAGGTCTAACAGGTAAATGTACAGGTGTGAGCAGGTCTAACAGGTATATTTACAGGAGTGAGCAGGTCTAACAGGTATATTTACAGGTGTGAGCAGGTCTAACAGGTAAATTTACAGGTGTGAGCAGGTCTAACAGGTATATTTACAGGAGTGAGCAGGTCTAACAGGTATATTTACAGGTGTGAGCAGGTCTAACAGGTAAATTTACAGGTGTGAGCAGGTCTAACAGGTATATTTACAGGAGTGAGCACATTAAGGCTGCAGGTGCTCACCTTGCTGAGGATGATCTCTGGCGCCAGGTATTCCGGAGTGCCACAGAGCGTCCAGGTCCTGCCCTTCACCCGCTTGGCAAATCCAAAATCTGTTACCTGGGAAAAGGACACAGACAGATTGGGTAGAGGGGTGAGGCCAACCAATGACAAACAAGCCCATCAGGTCACTGTAACAGCTACAGCACAGTTTAGTTTAATCATCTGGTTCTTCGCACCTGAAAATACTTCTTCTGAAAATGTCTTCTCAGCCTTACAACTGTTTATTGCATTGAAATGGGGTTTAAATACTGGACTTAATTTACATATGTATAAAGCACTCATTCCGTTTCTTTCAGTTAAAATCATCTGTCGTGTTTGATTGGTGGACAGTGGGGTAAAAAGCAGCTGCTGACATGAAGTGTTTCAGGGGAGAAAAATAAACCTGCTCTCCCTCTCTCTCACTCACTCTATCTCTCGCCTTCTCTCTCCCTCTCACTCGCTCTGTCTCTCACACTTGCTCTCACACTCTCTCTCACTCGCTTTGTCTCTCGCTCACTGTCTGTCACACACTCTTTCTGTCTCTCACTTTCTGCAGTCTGCCCAACTGACACATTGTAAGGGGTTTCAGAAATCAACATGAGCACGCAAGCACTACTGGGTATTGGGGGTCAAATTTGAAAAATGTAAAAAATAAATAAAATAAAATATAATAAAAAAAAGAAAAATTCTCTGTAATAACATGCATTTGTTGGTGCCGATTATTGCTGGGGGGTATGATTAGTTACAACATCATGCTTGTACATATCTGAACCGCTCTGCAGATTGACAAATGACAGACAGCAGGGGGCGATAAAATACAAGCAGGAAGGTAAAGTAAGAGCAGGAATCACAGCGACAGCAGTTGGCGATAAATAAGGATGGTGTGATAAGCGGGGAGGTATCATGCAAGAACACTATAAAACATAACACGCAGGTAAAGAACCAGAGTGTTCATTCATTTATTTTCAATATTCTATAGGTCGCGTACAGTGGTGCAGTGGGTAACAGTGTGTGTGCCCTGCGAAAGATTGGCGGCCTGTCCAAGGCGTATTCCTGCCTCTCGCCCAATGCATGCTGGGATAGGCCACAGCAGCCCCCGTGACTCTGCCCAGGATAAGCGAGTATAGATAACGGATGGATGGAGTATGAGTTCCAGAATGAAGTTTGGCATTTTAACAAATGCAACATTGGTACCTACTGTAACATACATGAGGGACACGTGTGATTACAATATGCATTATTATGTTTATATTTTAGAACCCCATCCTCACTCATTTTGATTTGGAATTTGTATTGCAGTCATTTTATTGTATGCTGCAGTATCTTGTGTATAGTGAACAGCCCAATATGTGCACTTGTAAAAGTGCATTGCAGTGAAACTAGTTGGCAAAAAGGCTTAAGTGAATTACAGAAACTGAAAAATAACTAAATAAAATAAATAAATAAATCACTGAATTCAAGTTACAGTATGACATTTCTGTGGTTTCTCAATATTTCTGCCAAGCCAAGATCATAGTCCTCAAGACATAACTGCAGGATTGGAGGCTTAAATTTCATCTGACCTGCAGCTATCACTAAACCTACTGAACCCATTCTCTACAGCGGGTAAAGGGGGAGGAGTGTAACCCAAATGACATCATTGTTTAGGGCTCTGCGTATTTTCTTTGGTGCAGGTATCATATGGTAGGTAGTTAGGCCACAAAGACTCAACTGTATGTAAATCTGCTGGTCAATCAACAGGTAAACCTATCTGTGCCGTCCCACTTGTCTATACACAAGTAAATTGGCAAGTAGACATGTACATTGACTGCAAAGGTATATGCACAGGTAAACTAACCTTTCTTTTCATATTTTTCTTTTCATTATACCTGAAGTGGTAGTAAACAACAAAACTAAAGAGGCTGCCTAAAATGCTTCCAGAGAAAAAAAAATATAACCACTGTCACCTGTTGGGTGTTGATAAGACAGCCAATCAGCAGAAAGATTGTACAGCTTCCATGTGATCATATGATGTGTTTTCGTCAATCACATGGAAGCTTCAAGGCCTTGCCACTGATTGGCTGTCTTATGGTCACCGAATAGATAACATATGTGACGTTTTTTTTTACCGGAAGTGTGTCACACGGCCTCTGAAGTGTGGTGGTTTACTACCGCATCTGGTATAATTAAAGAGAAAAAGATTAAAAGAAAGGCAATACACCACACGGTGGCAACATCCGCTACTGCATTCAATAATTACCGTTGCGGTATATTAGCCTTAGCTTATGCACAGGTATACTCACCTGTGTGAGACCGTGCTGGCTTATGTACAGGTAAACTCACCGGGGTGAGACCCTACTGGCTTATGTACAGGTAAACTCATCTGTGTGAGACCCTACTGGCTTATGTACAGGTAAACTCACCTGGGTGAGACCCTACTGGCTTATGTACAGGTAAACTCACCTGTGTGAGACCCTATTGGTTTATGCACAGGTTAACTCACCTGTATGTAGCCCTGCTGGTCAATGAGCAGGTTCTCTGGCTTCAGGTCCCGGTAGATGAGGTCCAGATAATGTAGGTACTCAAAGGTCAGCACAATTTGGGCGGCATAGAAGCGAGCGTGGGGCTCACTGCAAGGGGGGGGGGGGATACATTATGGGTGAGTTACTCTTGTGATCGCCAAGGAAACAGATCACCACGGAGGAGAGCATCCAACATTAAAACACTGAAGTCTTCTGCACTATACGTCCCCTCATATGTAGCTTTTCTGTTACGTGCTTCCACCTACCAGATTTGTTCTAAATATCCTTTATTAAAAATGCTACATTCAAATGTTCAATGAAATTTTCTACATTAGTAAGCACTGCACGTCATCTCAGGAGACCAGGAAAGAAAATACAGCAAAATACAATGAGCAGGAAGCAACAGGAAATATATATTTTTTTTTTTAAACAAAAAAAAAAACATTATACTAACTTTAGCCTAAGTGTTGTCTTTAGATGTACACAGCATTGACTGCAAAGGCATTACTGTTACTGGCTAGCACCTGCGTGTAGTGATAGGTGTGTGTATGGAGCGTGTGTGTGTTTACATGTGGTGTGTGTGCGAGTGTGTCAGTCTTGTTTTTGCCACCAATTTTCGATTTAGTCATGTTCTTAGTCTTTTAACTAAAATGCATTTTAGTTTTAGTCACATTTTAGTCATGCTATCTTCACTTATTTTAGTCAACAAAAAAGAATACTTGGTATTTTAGTCACATTTTAGTCCCAACTTGATCCCAATTTATTGCCCTGCCTCCAGTAAATGCCATGACCACAAAATACTTTGTAACATACTCAGTCTTCGTGACAACAGATCAGCTGTGACAGTGCATTCCCCTTTTACATGAGTGAACACAGCTTCACATGTGCATGCAGTCATTGTGACAAAGTAGCTTTACTTAAAAAATTTTTAAAAAAAAGACATTAAAGATTCATATAAAACTTTGTTTTATTCAAAAACTCATAGCATTTGTTGACTAAACTTTGTCGATTTAAATACATATATGTAATTGGACAATGCATCTGCATGCATTTGTTCGGGCATAACATTTTATTAGATCAGAAACCATTACAGCTATCCAACCTGAGTAAACCGCATACGAGTGTGATCTTTTCCGTGAATATTTTCCAAGTGTCAGTGTAGAGAATGATGAGTACGTGTACCCACAATGTTGATAAACATGCACAGTTTTGCATAGCAAATAAAAACTATTTTATTACTTGTCATCATTTTTAAACTGCAATTTCAAAGTTTTGGCGGTGTGGCAATAACCACACCTGTCTTGGATTACGCACCGTATGGCACCAGTTAAACCAAACACTGCGTCAAGCCAACTTTCTGGTTTTTTTTTCTGCAGCACTAAATAAACTAAAGCGACTTTGGAATCATGGACGTCCATCTGTCCAAGTCACAGAACAGTTCGTGCCGAGGTTCATCCTAATTTACCAAACCATTGTTGTTGTCTGTGTTTGGCACTGCAATCGTTCTCACTGCCGCGTTTTCGGGATCAGAACTGGAGAATCTGAATCTACGCTCTCCCCCGTCGTTGAGTGTCACTAAACTAACACTTTGAAGCCGCAACATGAAAAGGTACACACACTTTTTATACGGCGCTGTGTTTGGATGTTTGATTTCAGCCAAATTCACCTTCTCCCACTGAGGAGAAGCCAGAGGGTGAAGCGCATGGCCAATGGGATGAGCACACAATGTCCACACAGTGGTCATGGGAGTTGTAGTATCATGTAGTATCACCATGAATAGACTGTAATATCTCAGATGCTTTTTGTAAACTACAATAATTACTTTTTCATAGAAAATGCTGCTGAAAGGTCACCAGCCAAAGAGGCTAGTAAGAGTGAATGAGTTACACACCACTGCCGAATTCTACGCGCATTTGGCCAATGGCAGGTGTTAAAGCCCTGGTAGTAATATAGTTATATGTGCAACAAAGCAACTGCAACAAAAATCATCTGGGTCTGTTTTCATTTCGTTGTATTTTCTTCATTTAAAATGCAAAACGAATTAGTCATTGTCATCCTTCCAAAAAGGCTTACGTTATTGTCTTCATCATCAAAAAACTGAGCGTTGACAAGAATTGTCATAATTTTAGTTGATAAAAACAACATTGATGAGTGTGAGCATGTGTGCTTGCATGTGGTATGTCTGTGTGTTTGCATGTAGTGTGTGTGTGTGTGTGTGTGTGTGTGTGAGAGTGAGAGAGAGAGGATGCACCCCACTCACCTGAATCTACCGATTCTCCTCAGGTGAGAGAACATCTCTCCTCCAGGCACGTACTCCATCACCATGTACAGGTTGGTGTTGTCCTGAGGGAGGCAGGGAGGCTATCAGTGCCTCTATACGGACACAGCCGTGTGACTGCGCAAAAAACAACACGCACACACAACAAACGCACACGCACACAGACACACACACACAGAAACGCGCACACACACACGCACACAGACACACACACACACGCACACAGACACACACACACAGAAACGCGTGCACACACACACACACACGCACGCACGCACACACACACACACACACAGACACACACACACACACAGAAACGCGCACACACACACACACACACACACGCACGCACGCACGCACGCACACACACAAACGCGCACCTTAAAGGAGTACTCCACTCGGACAAGAAAAGGGAAGCTGACTGCCTGCAGGATTCGCTTCTCATTCAGTGTGTGTTCAATCTGCTTCAGCTTCACCACCTGAGGGAGGGAGAGGAGGAAAGAGAGGGTGGGAAGGAAGGAGGGAGGGAGGGAGGGAGAGAGGAAGGGAGGGGGAAAGTGAGAGAGGAAGATGACAGAGGGGAGAAGAGAACTTCACTTGAACGCTTTTGATGAAACGGAAGCTTCTGTGATGACAACACAATCACATTAGCATAAAGCTGTGTGCCGTGACCTTTGTGAATAGATGGGTGGAGCCTGAAGAGCTTCCTGTGCAGCTTATAATTTAGGCAATTTACCGCTTTCTGAGGGTACGCGAGAAATCACGCCCCACTCGGTCCTGTGCTCCCTCTGTGGGACAGGCTGAAGAACTGCCTGTGTGAGCGACCCAGTGAGTGTGTGAGCGTGAGAGTGTGCGTGTGTGCGTGCGTGTGTGTGTGTGTGTGTGTGTGTGTGTGTAGTTTGGTTGCCTTGGTTACCAATGCCAAGGAATTAAATGCCTGCCCCTTGCTGCCAAACTCCACCTGCTAAACCCCTTGTTTACCATTATGGAAATTTGAAAATCTATTGAAATACACTGTCAATATACCGTAACATACTATCAAAATATATTGAAATATACTGTCAATATATTGCAACACTTCACAAAATATTAACTATACAACTACATACAAATCACAGTGGCTTTAAAATACTGAAAGACGTTACAATGCGGTGGAATTTCGTCATTATACCTCACCACACAAGTCCATATATATTTACAATATATTGCTTTACACCGCATTTCCAGAAGGGCTGGACAGGGCTGGAGAGAGGAGGGGAGGGGAACAGCTTTCACAGAGCACCAGAGACCGCCCACTGCCATCCCCTTTAAGTGCCATTAATTCCCACATTAATATGTACTGAGAGAGAGAGAGAGAGAGAGAGAGAGAGAGAGAGAGAGAGAGAGAGAGAGAGAGAGAGAGAGAGAGAGAGAGAGAGAGAGAGAGAGAGAGAGAGAGAGAGAGAGAGAGAGAGAGAGAGAGAGAGAGAGAGAGAGAGAGAGAGAGAGAGAGAGAGAGAGAGAGAGAGAGAGAGAGAGAGAGAGAGAGAGAGCAGTGTTCCTTTTGCTCAAAAAACAAAACTCCCTCTATCTACATATTTTTTGTTTGTTTGTTGTTGACTTTATTATTATTTTTTTGGAAAGAAAGAACCGCTTGTCCCCTTTGGGCAAAAACAGTCCATCTCCCCTCCTCTTCAGGACCAAAAATAATAATTTTTTTTGCTAAATTGCAGGATAGCAAAACATTTTCCTGTAATAACTATGAAAAAAATTGCACTGTGGCAAACTTCTAATACTTCTGCAGGACGTAAGCGCCCATAAACTGTACACACATACATGCGTGTCATTCCAACCACCGGCAAGTCAGGGTAATTTAGCATGAGTGTAAACCTATAGACCAGGGGTTTAAATACATGTTGTGCTGATCCAGGAACCCCCACACAGGCTCAAAAGCATTCAGGGCACCCCTTCGTAATTTTAAAAATGGTTATATTTAAAAAGAAACATATTTTCCTAAATCTATATATATATATAGTCTTTGCATATCAATCTGGCCAGGGACCTCCTGTTAAACATCCATTAGGTTGCCATTACATCTCCATAGGTGGAGACTGACACTACAATAACACTGCAATTCAATAATATCGGCAGGTATTATCTTTTTTTAAATTTTTTTTATCGCGGCAAACTTCTAGCTGCTTTGTGGCCTTGCTCTGTTCCCCAGCAGTGCGTTTAAAGATCTACGAGGGGCGGCATCTCCTTCATCACGGCGCAGTCGCTATCCAGACTGCTCGGTGATAAACACGGTAGTACGTGTGAAGAACAAGAGAGGCTGACGCCAGCTCTCTCCCTCAGGACCTCCGCGGTAGTTTTTATTATAGGAGAATCGGACTAATCACGCGCGCGCGAGCGCATGTCAGATGTTGCCGTAAGACGAACCAAAATGAAGCCACGAGCCTCGCGGTCTGGAACGGGATGACGTCGAGATGAATTGAATCACAGTGCGTTTCACGTTCATTCCGTGGGGAGGAGACATTTCTTTAGAAAACTCGAGGCTTGTGCGGCGGAGCGGCAAGCTGGACCGAAGCACCGAAAACTTCTTGTTTGCGTTTGGTATCGGTGCGGGCGTTGCTCACACTCCTGCCTACGGTCCTCATTCTTCCTTAGCTAATGGAAATTTGCCATGAAACCCACACGGTTTCTGAACAACTCAAAACTTGACGAATTTGTAGAGGGCGATGAGCCGCGGCTGATTTCACCCGCATGAATTCGTAAACAAAATCCAATAAGAAGCGCGTGCCTCGGGGTACCCTTTCAGAGACTGGTTAATGAGAGGTGGTTCAACAATAGCGCTGCTGCGAGCCACTCAAACTGCAGTTGCATCTTAAAAGCCATTAATCCCTAAATGGTAAGCACCAGCAAAAGCAATACATCTTTACGGCAAATATCAATCAAGCCCACGAAGTCACATGATGCTTACTTTTTTTTAAATAATCATTTTTATTACTCGTAACTCGGCGGTGCAGAACGCTGCAAGCTAGGCTACTGAATGGTATGGTGGTTTGAGTGACAAATAACAAAGCAAAGTAAATTGTAATTTAGTTTGCAATACGAAAGCCTTTACCAGGACCGAAATGCAATATTACGGTTAGGAAACTGCACTTTTAAATCCGACGATGCAGTTACAGTGTCAATCTATATTGGGGTGCTTAAGCAATCTACTGAATTGTTTCAGTAAATGTCCAGCTATATTGATGGATTGCATGCAAAAAAAATGCAAGCATGTGAGTTTCCCTGGGCAAGATACTCTCCTAAACCGCGATAAGTGTAAACGAGCGTAAATGTTCTTTGAGCCTCTGTGCGTCGATAATGCTTTGAAATACGGATAAAAGCCATAGCTGCAAAAATATGGCGGTGGTGTTTTCGCGGAGACCCCACTTCATCTAGTCGTTGGCCTTCTCCTGCTCGGCTGCCGCGACTGCTGCTTGTTGGAAAATTTCGGATATTTCGGCATCTGGCTGACCAAATATGACCTTCAATCAAAGAGGGGTTAATCTTCTGTTGTGAGGTGAGGTCAGGACGGGGTAGCCAATGATTGTGTCAGTATGAACATGTGTTTTTCCAGCCTTGAGCAAGTTGCCTGTACAGGCTGAGAGTGGGCAACTGATGTGCATGTCATGCTATCGTTAGTCCACCAGGGGGCAGTAAGCCTCCAGCATGAGCAGGCGCTACCTTTGTGGTGATATCCCTCAAAGACACCATGCCCTGCACTGAGATAAGGCAAATTCCATGCAGCACAACTAGACAGAGGTGATCTGCCTACACAGGGTGGGCAGCAGTGGACTTCCCCCCTTAAAATTCAAAGCTTGCGCAACAGAGAAGAGAACTGGTCTACGGATGCGGTCCCACAATCCTCAGTGCTTCGGCTCGCACTCCTGTTCACTGATCAGCATCAGTGAGAGAAACACGAAGACTGTCGCACCAGACGTGAGAAGCTCCCACTCGGCTCTGTCGATGACGGGCGATAGTTCACTCTGAAGACACGTACGTCGACACTGATACTTCTGGCTATTGCGTTAACGCTGGCGGGTGAGATTTTTCACCGGGCTCAAACCCGGCGGCGCGTGACCGCTCCCGGTCCGAATCGCACGCCTCGGCGATGGCGCTCCTCTTCCCGAAGCTCGAGGCTAAGGTGCCGCCCCCGTTCCTCTGGAGGACCGGCACTTGCGTGGCGTGCAGGAAGACGGGGGCCCTCTGGGTCAGTGAACGTGTTCTATCTCACCAGCAAATCAAAAAGATACTCTCCCTTTGCAGACGGCTTCCTGATGCAACAAATAACCTGCCGCTTCCCAAACGGGACGCAACCTCGTAGTCTCATCACACGCACAAGAGCAGTTTATTAACGGAGCAGGGACAGCCGACAGCCTACATGACGTGCTTACGGCACTGTGACATCACTCCAGCCCCTGCTAAAGAAGTATATGGCAAGCACTCTTAACATTTAATAGCCTTGCTTGACTATCCATAATTAGATTTTAGATATCTACAAATGTATTTTGACTAGTCATAATTACCTTAAAAGGACTTTTGACTAGTAATAACTCAAATTCGAGATATCTACAATTGTCTTTTGACTAGTAATATCTTAGTTTCAGATATCAAAAAAATCTGTAATGTGAATCCGGACAAGCTATTAGATGTTAAAAGGGCTTGCCATAGAAGTATGCATTATGACTTCACTACAGCCCCTCCTAAGAAAGCATGCACTATGACATCACTCCAGCCCCTCCTAAAGAAGTATGCACTATGACATCACTCCAGCCCCTCCTAAAGAAGTATGCATTGTGACTTCACTCCAGCCTCTCCAACAGAAGTTTGCATTGTGACATCACACTGGCTCCTCCCACTGCGGGTGTTCTTACTCCGAGTCTGTGCTCACCTTCTGTTTGTCGAGGATCTTCATGGCGTAGTGCTGACCCGACTCTTTGTGCTTGACCAGCATGACCCGGCCGAAGGAGCCGGTACCGAGAGTCTTTAACCGCTCAAACTGGTCCAGAGACGCAGTGTTCTGGAAGGGAGAAATAGAGGGGTCGGAATGAATGGGGTCACAGTGACATCACAACCACGTGACTGTGTGCAAACGCACCTGCACATTTAGCCTATCTTTTCTATGGGTTCACTATAACAGCAAATTGAGTTATGTATACACCATCATATATTAGATATAATGGAAAATTAAGCGACTGAATGCCTAGCATTTACATTTTTCCCCAATGTGTTTACACACAACACACAGCTACATTATAGCGTATTGTACACTCCTAGGACAGGGACAGCCCATGATAGCACAGTACTGATCAGCAGTGTCCTCTTAATGGTTAACCCTGCTCGTGGCATATCTGACCATTTAACATAGGGAGGGGGACACAACAGCAACTATTAAAGCAGGATTAAATCTTTTCCCATGCAAATACTTACACACACACAAACACACACGCACGCAAGCACTCTTGCTTGTATTCAATGTACTGAGCCTTAATTGAAGCATGGATCGTTCCAGTCTACAAATAAGGTTTTAGTTAATCCTGTGTGTGTGTGTGTGTGTGTTATATCTGTGCGGTAAAAGGCATAGATAGCCTTTTGTAAGATTACAGAGAAGTTATGCCCCCTTGACCTTGCTGATAAGTGAATGACCAATAGCATAAAGTTCGGGAAGGAAACATGTAGGCTACACCAGATGTCATGAGCAATGCAGGTGACACCTTTCCGGAAAACATAGGCCCAAAACTTCGGAAATGGGTCTGCGTTCCACTTCCAGAACCCAAAGGTAATAGAACACCGGTGCCTGAAGAACTGCAAACCAGTCTGTGTTCTACTTCCGGAACCCCTAGCTCAAACAAACCGGGAAAGGTTGGTGTTCTACAGCTCGATCCCACTGCTGCATGCCGGTGGAATGCAGGGCTGTGATTGGGGCAGGGTTGCCACAGCGACCGCTGAGAGGGGCAGGACAGAGTCCCAGATAAGAGCAGTGTGATAACAGGAACAGACAGGAATGAGGAAGGTGGCTGACATCTATAGTGTCACCTGTGTTACCCGGGTTACCAATTCTCACAGTGTACGGTCGCACATTTGCATACATACACAAATGCAAACTGAAGATGAAAACCATTAACCCAACAGGTTTACCACACGTGCAGTGTTGCTGCAGATCAGATTACAGTCTGCAGCCTCGGCTACTCCCCACTGCAACATTGAAAACATAAGCAGTCACACTTTGGCGGCAATCACTGTTTTTAACCTATATTAAATGGCGACTTTCCTTCCGTTTCCGGTGCTTACACACACTAACTGATAACTATGGGGCTTGGAAAGCAAGTAAACTCAATCAATCTTTATCACTGACAACCCTTCCCCCCTCCCTGCAGCTGCACTCAAACTCTCCCCAGCCTATTAGGAGCTCACGTACACACACACATTCGCACACATGCACGCTCAAGCTCATGTACACACACACACACACACACGCTCAAGCTCATGTACACACAAACATTCACACACACGCATGCTCACGTGAATGCACAGTCACACCTTTTCCTCACTCACCTGTGCAGGGATTTCCCATTTCTTCAGGAAATCTTCTTTGGCTTTTGCAAGAAACTCCTTCACTGTAAGCAAAAGAGAGAAAAAGAGGGAAAGAGAGAGTGAGGGGGAGAGAAGAGAGGGAGAGGAAGACAGGGACAGGAAGAGGGAGAAAGGTCAATGTTTATATTTATCGCAGACAGACGTCCAGACGTGTGGGTGTGTGCATGTTTGCGTGTGTGTGCGTGCATATGTGAGAGTGTGTGTGTGTGGTGTGTATATATGTGTGTGTTCATGCGTGCGTGTGCGAGAGTTATGTGTGCGTGTGTGCGCATGTGAGTTTGTGTTGAATCGACAGTCATGATGTCCAGTACATATGATTCAATACGGGACAGAACTGGTGCAAAAAAAAAAAACAATCAATAGATCTGTGTTCTGATAGAGAGAGAGAGAGAGCGCTTGTGTGTTCACACAGCATATAAATATGACCGTAAATAATTTTTATTTGAAATGGCCAAATTCACACATATCATGGGTACAAACAGTAAGCCCATTTGTCAGTGACACTATAACTAAATGGTGAAAATGCTTGTTAGCCCATAACATATTAGTGAGCATTAACTTTGCTGTGTGTGTGTGCGCGTGTGAGTGAGTGAGAGAGAAAGAGAGAAACTTGGTCATACATTGTAACTGATTCCTAGTAGTAGTAGCTTTGTAGGCAACAGCTCAACTGAAACTACATGTTCCATCATGCTTTGCAAGTCATCAATGAGCAAGTGAACCCGGGCAGAGGGTAGCATAACCTTATTGCATCCACTCAATCCGTTTCACAAGAATTTTTAGTGGTGCTAAAACCATAACCATGCGATCATGTGAACCACTTGTAGGCTCTACCTTTGGGACACATGGGGGTTAGTGTGTGTGCGCATGCATGCGTGTGTGTGTGTGGGCGTGCATGTGTCTCTGTGCAGATAACCTGGTAACCATGGTAGTTTTAGTCTGCTGTAGATTTGAAACCAGGGTTCTTTGAGTCTACCCTAAATACGGGTCCCCTGGAGCAGGGGTACCAAAACTGTGGGACGAGCCCCACTGGCCATGCAAGGGGCCGAGTCGGGTCCCGAGATTACAAAAATAATCGTCTGCTGCAAATTGCACCACCTATATCCAACACTACCCGTTACACGTCCTGTTACAATCCGTTCAAAATGCCCATATTTTATTCACGTTGTGCAATACTGAACAAGTGGAAGAGTCAAAAAGGGGGTCTGTTCACATAAGTGGGTCATGAGCTCAGAATGTATGTGAACCGCCTCTTACGAGATCACCCAAGAAGAAGGACTTTGCTGCTCTTTCCACATGCAGACTCCATGCGCTACTGTGAATTCACGCGGTGGACTTCCACTGGAACTCAGAGAACCGAAGGTCTGAGGACACCGTCCAGGGCCTGCATTCACACCCTATCTCAGAGCTGGATCCAGGATCAGCTGTGTATTTCAGCTCAAAACTGATAAGACTGGGATGTGGCCAGGAAGAACACTGACCCCAGACCAGCTGCTAGATGCTTCACGAATGTGGATTCGACGGGATATTTTCAGGCCCGTACAGTCCCTGTGAACAAACGCGGCCTGTTTCCCGCCCTTCATCCAGATCCCCTTCTTCCTCCGCTCGGTCATACCACAGCAGGACACCTGAGTAGACTCCGCCGTAACCCCACCCTAACTCCACCCCCCACTCACTGTTTCTCAGAAATGCACAGGAAAAAAATAAAAGCTTTACAGCAAAGAAAAACACGCCACTGGCCAGACAAAATGCTTTACAGCACAGGCAAAATGTTTTACAAAAAACAAAATGCTTTACAACACGGCAAAAAAAATGTTTTATCAAAAACAAAAACCTTTACAGCACAGTCAAAACGCTTTAAGGCAAACAAAATTCTTTACAGCACAGAGAAAATGTTTTACAGCACAGTCGTTCCTAATCCAGTCCCCAATAAGCCCCACGCCGGACCCCTCTCCTCCTCACACCCCCCATCCACAATCCCCACCTGCATACAAGCTGCAGCAACACAGACTAGCACCAGCACGAGAGGAGAGGGGACTCATTAGTGTTTCACTGTTACACTCTGCTCTTTCTCCATCTCTCTCCCTCACACACACCGACACCGAAACACACACACACACACACACACAAGCACGCCCGCACACTTCTCTGTACTGTTGTCACCTGTTTGTGCTAGGCTGTTCTATGGGTCAAGGGCCCACCAGCAGGAATGCTGGGTCAGAATTAGGGATGCAGGATAACATTAGCCTCAAAGCTGATAGCAAGTTCAAACTCATCGACCTGACGCATCAACCCGACCCATCAACCCAACGCATCAACCCAACGCATCAACCCGACCCATCAACCCAACACGTCAACCCGCCGCATCAACCCAATGCATCAACCTGATGGTGGCCGATATGCTGATGTAACACGTGCCAGAGCCAGTGTACTGGATAGACCACTGAAGGTGTGAATTAAGTGAAAATTCCATGCTCAATAAGAAGCCCAATTATAGCCATCTAAAACTTGTATTTAGAGTTTCTTCTGAATTTACTGGGGGGGGCCCGTTTGATTAAAAACTTCACTTGTCCCATTAGCTGTGCTGTTAAAAGCATTGTAATTCCATACTGGAGCATGTGTGGGTCAACACCAAGGGGTCTGCAACCCTGTTGCAGTTGCAGTGCAAGGGGGGTTGATCAATCAGGCGAGGAATTACAGAGTCATCTCATCTCCTCTTAGTGGAAGATGCAGCTGAAGGCAGCAGGCTCCGGGGCCCTCCAGCACCTGGACAGAAAGGTCAGGCGGGACGTATGCGCGTGTGAAGCCCTGTCCTGCACAGAGAGACTGTGCATGACGGGCTTCACCATCAAACGAGCCCCGGCCCTGGCGAGGGGGCGAGGGGATGGTGGGGGGGGGAATTGATTCATCGACCCTCCCCCAACCCTAATTACCCCCCCCCCCCCGTGCACGGTTCACACACAGCTGGTCTGAAAGGACGCGGTTCAATGTTTCCGGCGACACATTAATCCGTCAGGCTCCGCCCCCTCGCCCCCCAAAACTTCAACATCATCACGAGTGAAAAAAAAATTTTTTAACTGAACTGGGCAGATGAGTTGTTTTCAAAGAGGTGTTAAATAGTGGCAGATAAGACAGACTTTGTGGTCCGTAAGAACAATCCTTTTCTTCTCAACAATACACACTTCTACATTCATACGAATGCATGCGCAAAGAAACGTTCACACCAGGCTACAGAAATGCACCATCCACACACACACACACAAACACCCTACACAAAAAATGCACTTTATCTTCAAGGTCACAGGTCACACCCGTGTGCAAGGTTTCACACACACACACACACATGCACACACAGGCTTTCAGCCGATTGGTCTCTCTCTTTCTCTCACACACACACACACGCTCACACACAAACACACATGCACGTACGCTCACACGCGCAGCAGAACAGGCTTACCGTCATGAACAGGTAGCAGGGCCTCTGGCCCTGCAGTAAATGGCCCTTCATGGGCCTTAGAATCCTCCCTCTTCCCAGCATGCCTCCTGGAGCTCTTCCTGTCACACATGAACCCTGGAGACGTGGATCTCAGCTGACCTCTCAGAGCACGGGTATGCCCAACAGTGCTGCCGATTACCCACAAGCCTCTGCTCTCTCTCTCTTTCCACCTCGCTGTCGCTCTATCTCTCTGCTCTCTCTCTGTCTCTCGCTGTTACTCTCTCTCTCGACTTTCCCTCACTTTCCTCTTTCACCTCTTTTTCCCTTTCCACCCATTGCTCACGCAATGCCCCGCCCCCCTCTCTCTCTCTGATATTATTAAACACACAGATCAATCTGAACTAAGAGAAACCCTGCAGCAATGTTTACCCTGGAAACAGAGCCTGCCCCATCTCTCATCACTCACACACACACACACACACACACACACACACTCTCTCTCCATGACTCACTCCTTCTTCCTCTCTCCATCATTACTTACTCACACTCCTTCTCTATCTCCCTCATCACTCTCTCTTAGTTTACCAAATCTTTCTCTCTCAGTCAATCAGCCATTCACACATTTTCTCTCTCAGTCCATCACTTGCTCTCCATTTCTCTCCATCACTCACTCTCTCTCACTCTATTGATCTGAGCTGGGATACTGCAGCCACGGCCAGAGGGGCCCACCATGAACGACACATAGGACCTGATTCGCCAAGACCTTCAGCACGTGCAAAACCTTCTAGCGCACACAAAACCAAGAACATGACCAGTGACTGGTCATGGTCCTTGTTTTGCACCAATCATTGATCGTTTCATTAGTTTTCCATGTGCTAGAAGGTTTTGGACATGCTGAAGGTCCAAGTAAATCAGGCCCATAGTGTTTTTAGATGCAAAGCACATGGGCATGGGCATGGGCATGGCTTGTCTGTCTGTCGGTCTCTTGCTCGCTCACTCACTCACGTTTAGCGGGCAGAAGATTCTCCACAAGGGAGAGCTAGTAACGCACAAGGCGCTTCACATCAATGACACTGCGTGGCCTTTTTTAAAAGATGAGAGTCACCCTCAAACTGAGACAGAGTGGGACAGACGGAGAGAGTGAGATCCTGCAGGGAGCTGGGAGTAGACCAAAGAACACGCTCCTTTAATCTCGAACAAAAAGCAGTCACACACCTGTACCTGCTGGCGTTTATCACACACGCACCTGACAACAAGCCCACAAATTAAATTGAATTAAATGAATTTACGCCCAAAAAACCGATTCATTTTAGGTATTCTGACGCCAGTTCCAGTTAGGAAACCTTCAGATGTTCTACTGTACTCCTGTCACTTTTTTCTGAATGAAATTGGGCTATAAAGGTAGCCTATATCTGAAAAGGTCTCAATCTAGGCTTCATTTTCTTGTCTTTAATGCTCAAGTGTTCACACAGGTGAATTGTGTAGCAATTCTATAGGAAAGCAGGTAATTCTAGCTCGTAGGATTTCTATTACAGAAGCGTTACCCACAATGCATCTCTTTTGGGGACAAGTATAATGTAATGGAGCTCAGAACACAGCTGGGGGTGCTCACCTCTCACCACGGTTTTGGCGGCTCCTGAACCATCCCGCTTCAAGTCAATTCACTCAAATACTCAAAACTCCAGTGTCATAATGGATGTTCAAAGTTTTCCCCTTGACGCTGTTTCAATTATCAAAACTAAGTCAGTGTTCTAGAACTTAGTTGCTTTCAGTTACCAGCCGTGATTGTGACATCAGCTTTAGAATGGTCAGTTAAGAACATTCTAATCACACATTTGTGATCTTACAGCTTAAAGGGTTAATGTCGTTCTCCACTCTCTCCACTCACCCCCTCCGCCCGTTTCCCAACAACGTGCAACTGCACTCTAGGTTCTTCCTGTTTGTGCTGCTGTCCTGTGTGACCTATCTGAGCCACCATGTCATTGGCTGCTTGTTTACATTCCAGCAACTTTATTGGTCACACTCATCACCCTCGCGATTGGAAGGCTGAGCTGGTCCGAGGCCCATCCCTCATCTAAAGTGACACTGGCCCTTTAAGAAAAACCACGGACACGACCAACCAGCACCCATGACATAAGATAGGGGAACAGAACCCACGGACGTATTTATTGAGTCAAACCCACCCACTCACTCATCCACCCACCCACCCACCCACCCACACACACAGGCACACGGACACACAAGCTCACACACTCACACCCACAGACCATGTCTACTCGAACAGACAAACTGAGATCCAGGCCAGACACACTCAGAGAGGCAAGGGACCCAGAGCACAACACACAAATGAGCAAAACACAAACACAGCCTTTTGCGCTCCACTGAAACGGTACAAACCAAACCAGGGAACAGAAGTGAGAGATTTAGAGCTACCTAATTATCCACAAGCACCAAATGTTGATCAATAAAGCATTTTTACTGCTATAGCAGGGGCTGCCTTTAACGGTGTTCTTATTCAGAATTTTTATTATTATTTAATAATTTACAGGTATTAACAACTGAGAACAGGCTAGGAGAGAACTCTTCTCAATAAGCATTTTAACCCTTTAATGTGTAAGATCACAAATATGTGATTAGAATGTTCTTAACTGAACATTCTAATGCTGATGTCACAATCACGGCTGGTAACTGAAAGCAGTGGAGTTCTAGAACTTTGGGGGGAAAAAAAACGTACTCTTCAAAGGGTTAAGGCTGCTCAGTCCCTGAAGAGAAAGGGTAACACTCACTGACTACGCATTCATATATAACGGATACTAAAACATTATTTAAAAAAAAATATATAGGCCACATTTTACTATATTCATAATGTAAAATCACAAAAAACCAACAGTACTTCACGACAGGGATGAAGAGCAATGCACATTTAAACTCTGGACCCAGCTTGGAGTCTCACCTCTCCCTCTCACAGTAGAGCGATGGATCTTCCTGGGACTGGCAGCAAGCACCCCAAAAATCTGGGCATGGAAGGAGCGTGCCATCAACTAGCGATAACGGCGGTATCCCAGCCGCCAACAGGAAGAGAAATCCAAAAGCCTTCTACACCGATTTTATGGCAGGGGACGGGGGGAGACTATGCACGAAGAAGCAGAGAGAGCTACCTGGTCAAGGGAGGGCCGGGTCACGTTTAAAAAAATTTTTAAAACCCACCCCACACGAGAGACCGAGGGACGCTAACACTCCCATTGGCAGCCCAAACCCCTGATTCAACCCAGAATAAACTGTATCGTGGAGAACATCGCGGATGCTTCATTTCCTGTCCCAGACCCTCCGCTTCCTGTGGGACCTCTGCCTTGTGACACGCCCAAGATTCCAGTCGAACAGGAAGTGGGGTCTATGCGCTCACCATCAGGGTACACAAGGGTTAGCGAAAGCAACACCCACAAACCCAAACATACACACACATCACATGCACATGCATGCACACACACAAACCAAAACACAGACACACACACACACACACTCACAAACCCAAACACACACACACGTTGAATGTCACTAGTTACAAATTTGGAACAAAGCTGGAGACTCTCAATGCTGACGATAGTTTTGAGAATCTGAATAGGTCCAGTAAAACTCACAACTGTAGAAACAAATGAATTACTGTAAAATAACAATCATAATAATGTTTACATTAATATTTAATCTAATGTATGAATTAATTTTATTAATTAATCTAACTGGGGCATAACAAAGTTCCAAACCATAGCCAGATAAGTGTGCTCCCCTGATCCTTAGAAGCCCCACAACCATAAGAGCTCTACGATATCAAGCGTTCCAGCATAGTACAGTAGTGCCGACTCAAGCACTTTGAGAGCCAATGGTAATAGTCTTCTCCATAAAAGCCAATTCAAACAAAAGAAACCAGGTGTGGGGCTGTACGTGTAATTACTCAGCTTTAATCGACCAATTAAGTGCCGAGTAACAAGGAAAACCTGCAGAACCTGTGACACTCCACGGGTGGGAATGGATGCCGCTGGTGTAGTGTCACCTGCCGCGCTGCGCCGCGCCGCAGCTTCCCGTGGCGCCACCGTCCCGCTGCGGGTGCGGTGATAAGCACCTGGTATGCGCACCGGGACATCCTGTTCGGCAGCCCAGCGCATCAGCTCACCCGCGCACGGCGGAGGCCGGCCAATCCGCGCAGAATACGCACGGGCCCGGTCAAGTTCCCGAAACCGCCGCGCATTCTTTAACGCCACCGCCCTCAGGGGACGACAGAGGCCCAGTAACACGGGCTCAATTATGAACTGGAAAATTCCCATTACATTCCATTAGGATTTTTCCAATTTGTGGCTTCGATTTCAGTTGATGCCCTGATTTGACTGAACTGAAGTCCCAACTCTGGCTGCAACATAAGACATTTTCTTTCTGCACATTTTTTGTGGTAGTAGTAGATGTGACTAAATATCACAGACAAGAAACTGAATTCCCAGTAAGGGCTACAAGGCATAGCAAGCGAAAGTTTACATTCTAACAAAGACAAAAACACAAACTCCGGCACAAGTACACAAACACAAGGGTGCGCACGCACACACAGAGGCAGGTGATAAGCATATGGCCCGACAGGTGTTCATCTCATGTAGAAGCAGGGCATACCTGAAAATAGGCCTACCTGTTGTACAAAGAAAATACTGTTATCATCTGAGCCATGAGTCTGTGACTCATGGATGGAACTCTCTCTCCATCCAGTAGTCACAGAACCCCTCTCTCTCTGTCCATCCATGAGCCACAGAACCTCTCTCTCTCCATCCAAGAGTCACAGAAACTGTCTCTCTCCATCCATGAGTCACAGAACCCCTCTCCCTCCATCCAGTAGTCACAGAACCTCTCTCTCTCTCCATCCAGTAGTCACAGAACCTCTCTCTCCCCATACATGAGTCACAGAACCTCTCTCTCCACCCATGAGCCACAGAAACTCTTTCTCTCCATCCAAGAGTCACAGAATCTCTCTCTCTCTCTATTGCAGAGTCACAGAACCTCTCTTGCTTCATCCAAGAGTCACAGAAACTCTCTCTCTCCAACCCAGTCACAGAACCTCTCTCCCCATCCATGAATCACAGAACCTCTCTCTCTCTCCATCCAAGAGTCACAGAAACTCTCTCTCTCTCCATCCCAGAGTCACAGAACCTCTCTCTCTCCGTTCAGTAGTAGTTCAGAATGGCGCAATTATTCCCCTTACTCCTAAACACATGATTTAGACATATTATTAAGCCAATAATATCTTTATAATTTTCATCAGGATCTGTAATGGCTGATTGTGTACAGCAAATGTAGAGATACAGAAACCACACTGGGGGATGGAAACTAATGTATATTGGTGTTTTGAATGCATTTGTGTGTTTTCTGTAGTGACAGATGAATTAGGCCTACTTAAAACTTAAAACACAGGACTCACAACATAATAAAAATGCCTCCAACACTGCAGTTATGCTGCTCTCAGAACGTTTAAGACCCAAATTGCTTCAAAGACTAAACATGTTCAGCCGCATCTGACACACAAAATGAGAGGACAAGCACAAAAAAGGTCCTGTCAAATAGGTTTTCCCAAATAATTTCCAGATGATCAACTCAAAAGTCGTTTGTCTGTTAAAAGATCACCTCTCTCTCCCAGCCAAATTCCCACATTTGGCTCACCTTTGAGTGTGTGCGTGTGTGTCAGTCAGTCTTGTCTGTCAGTGTTTCTACAATTCCCTCTTGAAAACGTCCACTGTGGAGTGCCATCAAACACCGACCAAATCACCCTGAGAGTTTATCTGAGCACAGCGTTTCATCCAACGGGCGGGAGGACACCTCCAGAAATTTCACAAGCCAGTTTTAGCAACGAGAAGACGTAGCAGCCATGTGCAACATTAACATGGGCATTTTGCACTACTGCAACGGAGAATCTTGGACTGGAAAGTGCAGTACGTTGCCATGGGACGACCGGGCGCTGTTTGACAGCTGCTGTCTCTCGCTGGCTCAACTGTGAGAGTAAGCACATGTGTCTGCCAATAAGGAGACTACCACAAACAGCGAGTACATAAAATACTACTTTTAAAAACCCACTGAGACAAAAAAGCCACTGCTGGACACTGGAAAGTGGGTGGGTGGCATTGAGAACTGACAGACGAGGAACCGGGGCTTAGCCAACTCTGGGCCTCCGTGCAAGTTGTTTGCTTAGCTAACGTTAGCTCAGCAAGTCAATTCCTCGCTTGCCAACATGAAAAACAAACCATTTCAATAAGGGTCCCGACAAACTCCATAGAATTACTTTTTCGGGAACCGTACGCATTTTTTTCTCGAGCAATCAAATGGCCATTTGTACCTATCTAACCCGCGACGCTAGCTAACGTTACCCGACTGTTGCAAGCCATATGATAAGCTACCTAGCGTTAGCATACTGTCATGCCATATTTAGCTAGCTAGTTCCCAAACGACACCACTGGCCATTGGCATACAACGTTATTATAGTTGTTTAGCAAGCTTGACGTTACATGCAAAGTTATCATATCATAAATCAAAATATTACCAGGCAATGTGAATGAAATGCTTGCGGTCAAAATATTTTTCAAGGCGTTAGTCAGCCTTAGGGCTGCATAGTGCTGCATCCATGATTCATCAGTGTCTGTGAGTAATTAATGTACGAGAATATAGCTATCAAGCGCAACATGGCTAGTACTAGCATCAACATAAAGCCAAGCCACCTACCGCTTTCCATGTCGCTGCCCTTCTTGGCGGTGGGCGCGTTGCCCATGTCTGCAGGCCAGGTGGCTAGTTAGCGAAGGGCGATCCTGCACACAAGTTCTCCCTCTTGCAGCGTACACTTCACGAACCTTGCAGGACTTGTTCGGCTCAATGGATGTGTTTTTTTCAGTTGGTTCTTTGGTAGCTAGCCGGCCAGCTAGCTCCACGTCTGGAAATAGATGTATTCCCTTATAGCCTTCCGATTTTTTCCTTTCGTCGATGTGAAAAGACAAGAATAATCCGCGATGTAAGCAGCGGGTGCATTAGCAATCTCCCCTGGCTTCTCGAGCAGTTCCCCTGCTCCCCCGGGCCGAGTCCGATATTGTCGATCCCGATTCGGATCTCCTGTCTCCACTCCTGTCCTTCCTCGCAGCCCCCGCGGAGGCCCCCCGGCTCTCCGTTTTGTTGGATCACAAGAATCCTGTTCAGACTGTTTCGAGTGCCCACAGCTCCAGCTGGGTCATACACCCCTTTCCCTTCCCAGAACAAGTTCCGAAAACATTCACAAATCCGGCACCGATTAGAATTAGCCCAAATCAACAGACCCCCCTTAATCCTCAGTATGAGGCAGACGGAACTCCGACTGCAGGGGTCCCACCCTTGCACTTACACCATTGGTGAATTCAAACATGACAGACAGCAATGAACTGCATGCAGTCACGCCTCCTTTTTCCTTATGTAGTTTTGGTTGGCTCGGCATGTATGCTTTTTCTGTAATTTACCTAGAAACCGTCCCATTTAGCGAATTTACATTGGTTGTCAAAGAAACGCCTGAAGACGACATGGCCTCGCTAACCCCTCCCGCCTGTGTAATCTGTGATTGGCCGAGTGACGTCAACGACAGCCTATTTTTAGAAGGCAGGTGGATACACTACGACTAGAATGTTAAATTGGGCACTAGTCTGCAAATGGTCAGTCAATTCAGTGGCTGATGAAATGCTGCCCGCAAATAAATTTCGCGGGAAAAATGCAGATTACCTATATACCCTAACTAGCTACATGCCATAGAAAATACAGATGAAATCAGAGTACTTCACGTGTCAAGTCATTTAAAATGAATCCAATACAGCTAGATGCATTTTGATTAGCATCTCGTGGTCAAAACTGACGGCCACTGCAATCATCAAGTGGATGCACTGGCCTTATTAGTTCAATCTCGCAGATATAAAGACTATCTAATGCACAACCACCACACACACTGCGACCAAAACATCCTGACTTCTCCCTTACAATTTAGATATTTAGCATATGGTGTTAGCCAAAAGCAGCTTACTGAAGGTTGCATTTAAGAAAATCACCCCTAAAGCTATAGCTATCCTTATTGTTGTGCCACAAGACCCACTGCCCCTCAACAGCCCCCTCCCCGACTTGTGCACTCTGATTTTACATTGCCAATAATTTCCCACATGATCTCTGCCTTACCGACTCGTACGTTGACGCACCTGTATATTACAGTGGGACAAGCCACTGTCTAGCACTAATGTAGCCAGCCAAGGCAGTCTAATGCACAAGCAAGAATGGGGAGAACGTGAGGAAAACCAAGACAGCAAAAGGGACAGACTGCATATGGAAGGATGAAGGAGGGCAGAGGGACGAGTGATTTGAGGTGCCTTTGTTCCACCCCCCACCCCCCCCCCAGCCCGAGCTGCACACAAAGACCTCTACTCCTGTGCCTGCCTCTGCTGTTGCCTAGCGACGCCTGGTAGGTTGCACTGTCACTGAAAATTTCAGCGGAGGAAAGCGTGCCTGAGGTGGGCTACCTCAATAATGCAGTATTTTATGAATGAAACAAAAGCACTGGAGCTCCCCCCCCGCCTTCCTCCCCCCCTCCCCCCTCCTCCTCCACTCCAGCATCACCATAGCTCAGAGCAATCATTCTCCATACGATTCCATATAGAAGAGAGTGCAGGGGGATAACTGGCTGCATACAAATACATTTATTTACCATCATAACAAGAATTATAAAGCTCTTCTTGGGTATTAAAAAAAAAAAACATCCCATTGCATAAAGATGCATGGCCATTTTCAATACAAATGTGGGTTACAAAAAACAAAACAAAATAAGAACGTATATACAGTTAACAATAATTAAACACCTTCATGCACAAGTACAGATCCCACACCTCCCCGTTTCCAGTTAACTTCAAAAGGCAAAACTAAAAGACATCGCTAAGCCACCATCAAAATTCTATTATACTCCTTTTAGGTGTGTCCGCACGCACATGAAATTCTCGCTTCACTTTTCTCTGTCTTTTTCGTCTCTGCTCGTCCTCCTGGTAAAGAGTGCATTGAGAAGAATGGTTCCTCAGTTGCAGGAGTAGCAGAGATTCTGGGCATCCAGTCAGTCTGTGTGATTCTGTGTAGGACTAGAGCGTGTTGGCAAACGTACAGGCGCACGCGTGTATCCGTGTAGGAGATCTGTCGTCTCCTTCCTCTTCGAGAAGTGCAGGGAGTTGTGATGCAGTGTGCGCACGCGCGTGCGTGTGAATGTCCTTACCCTCCTTCCTATCCCACAGATTAGACTGAGTGCATGCGTACTTTTTTTTTTTATGTGCGTGTGTGCGAGTGTATGGGTGTGTGATGCATACATTCTTCCTCTACAGCAGTGCTTGAGGGACAGCGTATGCGTGTTTGCTTGTTTCTTCGGTCAAACGTCTACAAACAGTCCATGGAGTTGTCAGGCATGAGCCCGAGGGCCGGGGGTTTCCCCGAGGCACAGGAAGGGGGCAACATGGCGTTGGGGGCAGGATCCACGTTCTCGCAGTCCTCCATCTTGTCGGCACAGCCTTCCCAGTTGATGTGGAAGCGCGTCACGCGCGGGTTTGACGCCAGAATGTTCCTCTGGAGCTGAGAGGAAAGCACACGGAAGTGAAGCTCTCAATGGGGGGGTCAAGGGTCAAACCCCCACAAATACCCAGAAGGGATTACCCATTTAAAATGTTTATCGCTCTGTTTGACAGCGGTGTAATGAGCCTTTACCAGTTTGCGAAGTTTGTAACAACAGGTGCGTTTGTTTGATAGTAAAGAAACTCTTTGAACTTTATTCATATATGTTGCACTTTTCATTCGTGTTTGTAACACAAAAGTACTGGACAGAAACAGAATCACACAACGTAAATAAAGCAGGACCACGCACTTGTGAGGACAGGTGCGTTTACCTGGCAGTAGTCTGGTTTGACGGGCGGGTTCTCTCGCAGCTCTGGGTCCGTGTACTCGTTGTTGACGTAGTAGCCGATGCGGATGAACTCCTGGCCGCGGTACGTGCAGGTGATCAGCGCCACCGTCACGCCCACCGCGTCCGTCTCGGGGATCAGGTCCGTGTTCGGCGCGTCCGCCTGCCGTCGCAAAGCAGCGTTGCCAGGGGTCAAAGGTCAGCAGCGCAGGCAATGGGATAGGGTCAGCAGCATAGGGGTGGGGACGCTGTTTATTTTTAAAAAATTATAAAAAAACTCTTTTAAACGGTTAACTGGTAAGAAGGACCCCGCTAACTGAGCCTGAAGCGCGTGCCTAGTGTGGAGGAGAGATTAAGAGACGAGAGGAGCCAAGCGGAGGGAGGTCTTCCACAGCAGAAAGCGAAGCAGCCGATTGGTTTCAGCATGCAACCATAGCAGGTGAAACACCTGAGCGTTCACCCCGCCCCCCCCAAGCTCCAGCGATGCCACGGATAAGAACCCACCTGAAAGACAAACATATGCCTCCCTGCAGGAACCGGGCCCACCAGAACCGAATCCAGAGTCTGATCGTACTCCTCGCTCTCCGCCGAGCCCACGTAGATGATCTTCCACTCCAGATCTGCAAGACCAGCAGTCACACGGCTTAAACGCCTACCGTTCACTCAGACATTGCCCATCTTCCGCCGTGGTCTAAAGACTCGTCTCTTCAGACTGTACCTGGACTAACTATCATCACTCCGCGGGGCACTCCAAATCTGGTATCATATCTCTCTCTTAAATCCCTCCACTTTCTTCCTACGGCACTTTCGTGTTACACATATACCTCCATCCCACACTCATATTGTACTGTGTATCATTATCTTGATGTTGTAGCTTGTCATGCCTCCTAGCTTGACTCAGCATAGGTTAGGTCAGAGAGTAATGTTTACAGTATGAACTGGACTTAATGTGTTCATGGATATGAATAACTGTTACAAAAGGAGTATTGTACCTTATCGGACCTGTGTTTTGCAGTTGTTCCAATGCCCTTCGGTACGCACTAACTGTGCATCGCTTTGGATAAAAGCGTCTGCCAAATAAATGAAATGTAATGTAATGTCTGCAGTGACGTTCGAGTGCCCCCGGAGGGCGCTGCTGCCACAGGTTGTGGAAGAGGGAGCCCAGGGAAACCGCATAAAGCAGGCGACCTCAGCAGCAGTCTTACGAAAAATGAGGGCTTCAGGACCCACATACCTTTCCTCATGTCACTGTTTTTCTGAATTTCTGAATAGCAGTCATAGGGTATTTGAGGAGGAGGAGGAGGAGAAGGAGGAGATGGAGAAGAAGAAAAAACCCCTTAGTTTGGGTCTTTATTGCGTGGACATGTGAAGTTGTTTATGAAATCTGTCTGTTGAAATGGGGTCAGAATGTACAGAATTTAATGTTTTTAAGGGCTGAGTATCTCTGGCTGTTGTGGTTATTTCTGTGGGGAACCCTGAAAAGTGCCAAACTCTCGGTGCTGTATAGGTACGGGGCATGCCCCCGCCAAGGCGTAACTTGGCGGGATGGCATACCTGCCATCCCAATTTCTTTCTTATTGCCGTAAGTTGCTTTTTGTGTACTAAATGTATTTAAATTATACATCCAAGCGAGTTGGTTTTGACATGTTGGTTGATTTCCCCATTAACTGTTTGACAATCCTATCAGTGAATTTGGACATTTAGATTGGAATTATTATATATTTCATAATAACTAATTTTTACACCAATATTTTACATGTACAGTTTTTATATTATAAGGTGCACAACTGATTTAATTACAGATGGAGCAGGTTAAAATTTCTCTAAAAAGTTCAGCCCATTCTGTATCCCGCCTCCCTCAGTTTCTTTGTAATTTAAGCAGACACAAAACTATGTACAAACAGTGTGAGATTTATGAGTCTTGAGGTGCTTGTACGCTTGAGCCTGTTTTCCGAGGGATAATTTGTTAAAAGCGAATAATTAACAGCAGACTGGGCTAAACTCAGTGCTGCGGCTTGTTGATAAAATCCTACTTGTACGACAAGGCAATTTGCGAAATCCGCCGATATGGACTGATTACAGGGTTATTTTACGCTTACACTCCATTTCCTATAAAAACCACATGCGAAACGCGGTGCCTGCTAAACAACTCTCAGATGACTCAAGAGGCTAAACATTACTGAGGGGACGGGGGCAGCGATCTTATTATGGAGCACCGCCAAAATAACCACACAGTCAAACGGAATTTAATTTATGCGCGCTTGGAGACCGCAGTCCCATCAGGTTGCAGGCTGCTCCAGTCCGTTCTCAGTCACAGTCACAGTCACTAGCTTCCCTTGTCTGCTGTCAAGGTAAATTTAAAGCAGAGAGTGAGCGCGCCGACCGGATAAGTCAAAAGCCAACACAAGAACCCGCCCACGTATCAAAAATGGCCCAATCGCTCGGTAAAGGCGTGGACCAAAGACATTTTCGCTCCCTTGGTGCAAGTCCCCGCCGGCGCCAAAATTCAAAGACGACCGTATTGTTAATTTGCTTGCTAGGACTGTTATCGGAATCAAATAGCTATAACAACCTAAAAGATGGCAATGCATCGATGTTTGCTTGGCCAATAACAATTACATTTAAACACAAGACGTCAGTCGTAACGTCATCCCCGTTATCAAAACTAATTTGGCTAAAGTTTTACAGCATCCCAATTAGCACTCAGTTCTTAAATGTATAAAATCAGGCAAACTTAAGTAATAGAAATGATTTCAAATCATATGGCTAGCTAACCTTATCAAGACTATAAAATCGGAGCTACTGCCAAGATAACCAACTGCGGGATTTCATACAAAACATTTTCTCGCTTCCCATTTTCATAACGCACAACGCGATTTGTTCACTTGCATCTAAAAGAATATAATGCTTGCGAGGTAACGTTATGAAAAGTGCACTCACCTTCTGGTAGGTCCTCCATGCATTCAAATGTCATTTCGAACTGAAAGGGGTTGCCAAATGGACTCGGGTTATCCAGAACCGCGACATTTAACACTTGAACTTTCGCCATAACTGAACGTGACTGGTTTAACCGAATAGTGTGAAGACCCAAACTAGCAAAGCTAACAAAATGAATGCAAGATAGATCTGACAGGTTATTGGATGACCATGTAGTTTTCGACTTTAAAACGTATTTGAAGTACGATGAATAACAGTTCACAAGGAAATGATCCAGCAGTTCGCAGACAATCTTGCTGTATAGCTAACTGACCAACAATATTAGCCAGCCGCTAGCTAACTATTGTTGTAAGTGTTCAAGCAAACGGCCAATCATTCTTTAACACTGGCCGGATACTTTTCCTCAGCGCTCAGAATTTAGATTTTTAAAATGTACTCAAGAAGAGAGCAGCAATTTAAGTTTAAGTAATATTGAACTCCCCGCTGCAAACCAAATTTCCGTTTATTAATTCATACATTTATCGTTCTCCTCACTCTCCCGCCAGGCAGCTTGCATGCGATTGAGGAAGCTCAATGCTGATTTGCTGATATATAGCAAGCCTTGGCCACAGCACAGGAAGTCCCGGATGCCACCGTATTGAACTGGCGGACAGTGTAAAGCCGTGACAGCTATAGCTTCGCATATACATAATTATATCACGATAATCCAGACACGTACAGTATGTAGTGTGCAATAGGCCCACTGTCCACCAGAGGTGAAAACTTTTACCATGGATGAGGACGAAATCCTTTTTTCCATTAATGGTACGGTACAGTGACAGCAACACAACTCAGACACTTTTGTTTGTTTGTTTGTTTTTTTGTTGTTGCCATAATAGCCTTATAGCAACAATTCTAGCCTGCTAGTGTTGTCTGAGTATTATTGTATCATGTAGTACCACCACCTTTTTTTTATTGAAGGGGACCAGTTCACCGTACATTCTCTTTCATAGAACACAGAAATCACAATCTCAGAAATTTCAGGATTAAATAAATCTCCCCCTTTTGTTATTATAATATTTTCTTCAGGTGAAGATGTTGTGAGAAAAGAAAAGAAAAGTACAGGCCTATTGGTTTTGAGAATCGTCATTTTGTGGGAATTGTAAGCTGCTTCCAAATGGACTCCTGGCTTTGTGATTTGGGCATACATGCAGAAAAGAAGAATTTCATTTACAGTGAATGTTTACATTTGTTAAAACACTGAAATCAGCTAACCTTCGACTTCACCAGCAGAGGTCTTTTGATTGACTGAAACCTTTATTTCAGGGTAGTCCCACTGAGACCAAGGTCTCTTTTTCAGAGGACCCCTGATTACAATATAAACATTTACTGTGACAGTTTTACAAGACATAAATTACAGTTAAGATACAAGGAATTCACATACGCCAAGCGCAAATATATAGGACGTGTTCAAGGAGGTATCTTGGATGACACGTTCAACACCACATAGCCCAAACTACCATGTCCTGGTCCAGCGTTGTATTCTTTTTACAAACTTCACAAATGAACACACAGTAAGCATTTTCTTTCCAAATAATTTCAAATGATCATTTTATCTGTAGATTTTATCAAAAATAAAAGTAATGCATACAGTAAGCGCCATAATGTTTGGGACAAAGACATATTGAGCATTTATTTGGCTCTGTACTTCACAATTTTCGTTTTGCAATCACATGTGGTTATTGTACATTCTCAGGTTTTATTCAAGGGCATTTTTATATATTTTGTTTTCACCACGTAGAAATGACAGCACTTTTTTTATAAATAGTCCTCCCATTTCAGGTCATAATGTTTGAGACAAATGACATCACAGGTACTTCTGATTAGTAAGGTGTGTTCCTTCCTTAGTGCAGGTACAAGAGAGCTTTCAGTATCTAGCCTTGATTCTAGCCTTTTGATAGCCTTGGAACTTGTTAATGGCATTTGTCAACAAGGGGGTCAGACTTGTACCAATGAAAGTCAAGGAAGCCATTATGAGGCTGAGAAATAAGAAAAGAAAAGAAGAAAAAAAAAAACAGAGACATAGGCCAAAGCTTAGGCTAACCAAAATCAACTGTTTTGAACATAATTAAGAAGAAAGAAAGCCCCAGTGAGCTCAGAAATCACAGAGCTTGGTGAAACCAAAATGTTTAAAATTACACTTAAAAAAAGCTGAGAATGCGCACTTCAACCGTATGTGAATGGTTTGATTACAAATCTAAAATTGTGGAGTACAGAGCCAAATCAATAAAAAAAAGTATTTGTCCCAAACATTATGGCACTCACTATAAATTAAGCAGTTAATGTCATATCAAGTTATCAGTGCCATTTTTTAAATAATTATAAGAGCTGCTGACATTCATTACAGGTATTCAACTCCAGTCTTGTGCAGTAAACTGACCCCACAGAATTACATTCTGACCAACTGCAGTTTAATTGTACCATTCAGAGATCTTTTTCTTGCGATTCAAAGTGACATGCTGCGGTTGATATGTTCAAATGCAACTGAAGTATAACTGCCTGTTGTCACAGCCTATATAGTCAACACCCAGGTATATTTGAGCGGCTGAAAAAAATGCTGCTCTTTGTTGGTTTATAGTGTTAGCCAATGGAACAGCCGCAAACAAAGAAGGAAGTAAATTATAATGGTGGCTGTTTGTTGGAGGAACTTTATTACTCCTAATTATTTTTATGTTTGTTGGAGGAACATAATTATTCCTAATTATTCCTGACACCGGTGCACAGGTTCCAGGCACTCCACCTCCATGGGGCAGTGTTCAATCCAGGTGCCTCTGCCTAGCATGTACATCATCCTGAAAGGAGGGACACACCAGTGACATCACACACACCACCATGTACACAAACATATAAACACGCCACCATGTACACAAACATATAAACACACCACCATGTACACGAACATATAAACATGCCACCATGTACACAAACATATAAACACACCACCATGTACACGAACATATAAACATGCCACCATGTACACACATAAACACACTACCATGTACACAAACATATAAACACACCACCATGTACACAAACATATAAACATGCCACCATGTACACACATAAACACACTACCATGTACACAAACATATAAATACCCCACCATGTACACACACATAAACACACAACCAATCACACACACATGCATACAATAGACATATAACACACAGCAGCATGTACACACACATCCAGTACACATATAACGCAGGGCACCTTGTACACACACATATAAACACCACCATGTACACAAACATATAAACACCCCACCATGTACACACACATAAACACACAACCAATTACACACACATACATAAAATAGACGTATAACACACAGCAGCAACACACACATCCAGTACACATATAACACAGGGCACCTTGTACATACACATAGAAACACCACCATGTACGCACACATAAACACAACACCATGTACACAAACATATAAACACACACACCACCATGTACACACACATAAATACATCACCATGGCTCAATTGCCTAATTCACTGACAACCCTATAAAATCATCCGGGAAAAGTGAAATGGGCTAAACATGGTGATAAGCTGGACATTTCTGTGATGAAGTGTTATCTTATTCAAAATCATCAACAAAATTGTTAATAAAGCCTGTTGCTTGTATTAGCATAATCTACATAATGCTCTACATGGTGAACGATATTAACGTTTTGAAATCTCCCTTTAAACCATGTGGGCTGCAGCTTTAAATTGAACCTCGGTTAACCACCAGTAGAGGTCACTAAGTGATTTCAGCAAGACATAGCAACCGGGTTTAGGCTAAAATGTAGGCGCGCATTAAACCGCAGGTTCTGAGGACACAGCAGTCGGGGTTTACGTGACCATGTGACCTGTTCTGGACAGCGCGGGTTTAAACTTGTGCTAAACTCTAAACTGCAGCTAAGCTAATAACAGAGCAACAGCCCCTTACAGACTATGTTCATATGCATCACTAAAAAACACTGGACGTACAGCATGGCATACCATATACACTCGCTGCGTGTGCACAAACAGTAAAAAAACCCGATCACGTCCATGCATATGACATATAAAAATATACCCCAATAGTTTCTGGCACCACTAACACATAATTTCACTGCAATGAAATGCATTTCTTTAAAATCCTGGGGTGAGGGTTGCTTAAATAATACCATGTTTGCCTCAGCAGTCTGGCGCCCTCTGCTGTGTGACTGAGGCAGTGTAGATCAGAAGGCTTGTTTAGCTCACCTGTCCTCTCCTCTGATGAGGTCCACAGACTTGCCCATGATCAGGTAGGTCTTTCCCTCTGTCAGGTCTATCGCCTCTCTGCACTGGGGGTGGGCCACAAATGTACGATTTTCCCCCCTCACTCCAGAGTCAGTGCCTGCAGAGCGACATTGACGTGCAATTCTGCGAGATCGTGTGTAACAGTTATCCCTTTTCCACCAGCATTGTCTGCACTGTTGCAATAAATGAACAGCAGGATCATTCGAATATGCTGCTGTCAATGAGCCATGGAGATTTGAGCTGCTACCGTCCTGTAGGCAGTGGCTTCTGATTCATAAGCGTTGGTAAATGCCTGAGTTGCGCTTCCATTTGGGCACGTCGCAGACACTCTTATCCAGAGCTACTCACAAACGTGCAGACATGATGCAGAGATGCCGTCAAGCCATCAGTGTCACAAACTGTAAAGCCGCATAGAGCTGACATCATAACACATTGCTAAGTGCAGCACCTTGTTCAATTCCAGTGGGGCATTGCTGCTATTTTGGTAATGACTGGGAAAATGCGGTCTTTTTCATTTTAAAAATGACATTTATAAACCCCAAAAACGGTACCCAAATTTTTCATGTTGCAGAGATTATACAGACGAATGCTGAGAAAAACCAAACAGACCGGACCAAATCCCAAATCAGCCCATAAAAATGTAAATAAAGTTTTTGTTTTTATTGAAACACAAAACCTGCTGACCTTGAGCTCTGCCAGTGAGGGAGAGAGAGAGGAGAAGACAGACATTGGTTAACCGGAACTGAGACCCTGTGATGAGAGAAGCTGAAGTACTAAAGGCTCTACCTTCTTTGATGACATCCTGAACAAGGACAGTGAAGCGGTCCATGGTGGGAGTCAGATCAGCCTGGAGAACTTTGGCTTTGTACACTGCAGATGATTGACATGGTAAGTAAAGCAGCACACTGTCAAAACACAGTAAAATCAGCACATAACGTGTCTTTTTAAAAACACAACTCCATATCTAGTAAAGGACTACACATTTTGTGTTACTTTTGACACAGTCTGTGTTAAAAAGTCTCCTTTTGTAACACATAAATTGTATATTTGTAGTAAAAAAGTAGTAACTTTGAAAAAAAAAGTGTTGAAAGTAACAGAAGTAGTAAGAGTAAAAGTGTGTTGGATATTACCACATCCTTTTTCAGCGTGCAGTCCCCCCCCCGAGGTGACCCTACCGTAATCCATTCCAGCTTCACAGGCTGCCGCCTCACGGTCCAACTCATCAACCTTCTTCTTCTTCTGGTAGCTGCAGTTTTCTGTGAGCAGTAGAGGGAATGTGAGTGAGGAGGCCGTCATGCCAGTCTCCTCTGTGACATCACTTCCTGTCTGATGGATGTGCATGCCCCACCTTCTGCACAGCAGCACACATTCTCATTGGCAGATCCTGTTCATGCCAGACTCCTCTGTGACATCACGTCCTGCCTAACAGATGTACATGACCTACCTTCTGCACAGCAGCACACGTTCTCATTGGCAGATCCTGTTCATGCCAGACCTCCACTGTGACATCACTTCCTGCCTAACAGATGTGCTTGACCTACCTTCTGCACAGCGGCACACGTTCTCATGGCAGATCATGTTCATTCCAGACCTCCTCTGTGACATCACTTCCTGCCTAAAAGATGTGCTTGACCTACCTTCTGCACAGCGGCACACGTTCTCATGGCAGATCGTGTTCAGGGTCCCGTCCTTCTTCTTCGGGTGATAAAACTTTGTACAGCGGTTTTCTGCAGTGAGACAGTTTTCACACTGCTGGTACCTCTCTTTTAACTCAAAGGCAGGACTTTCTGAGCCAGCAGGGAAGATTTGAACTCACCCATGGAGTTATACTCATACAGAGTAACAGCAGCTGGCTGAAGCAAACCCACTCTGTTCATTTTATGTATCCTGAAGGCCACTATGTCAGACAGCTGATGGGAAACCTGTTGAAGGAGAGAGAGAGAGAGAGAGAGAGAGAGAGAGAGAGAGAGTGAGAGAGCACGAGAGGGGAGGCAGAAATTAGCGAAAGACTTTGTCAGACCCTGAGCAACAAGCCAAATGCAACAGGAGCAGGCAGACCAAAAAAGGTGCTTTGAGCTACACCAGAGAAGCATAAGACCACAACACCTTATCCAGGAAGAAAACGAGGGAGCCCTTCTGAGAAAGCTGCTTGTCAATCTCAATCTTCTGGACGTATCTGTCCCTTCCTGAGGTTAACTGTCAGGGTGAATGTGAAACAAGGCCATGACATGTGAGATAGGATGTTCAATCAGTCAATATGCCAAAAAGATCAAGTGGTCAGTCATGTAATTTTGCAAACTGTAACCCAGGATTAAAGTATAAAGTAAACATTCAATCCAAGCAGCATAATTTATTGCAATGATCAAATAGTAAGTAGCACTGTTATCTACAGTGATGGACCCAGCCTCGTTCCTCACCCTGTCAAGGTCCTTCTCATCTGCTATGAAGCCAGTAAGCATGGTGATATCCAGGACAGACATGGTGGCATCTCTGTAGAAGGACTTGTATCTTGGAAAGACAAAAAAAACAAAGTAACTGAAACTGGATTTGTGTTGACAGACAGACTCTCTAGCTCGAAGAACAGAGCATTACTACCTGTGAAAGTTCTTATAGATATTTCGCACATCCGTGAAACATGGTATGACCACCACTGTCTAAGCTCTCTCTGAAAAAGTGGGTTTCCTTCTAACCACAATTGCAATTCCAGTTTAACAAGTAATTCATTTTTCTTAATTAGGTGCTTTTCATGTTTTGGTGCTTTTCATGTTTTCAATGTTGGGTAATAAGCACAATATGAAAATTGGAATTTCATTCTTCATGGCACACATAGCTGATCTGACATAATGTGGTTTAAGAGGATAAATAATTTCTCTAAACACAAAAAGCATCTAATTGAGAAAAATGAACAACTTGTTAAAATTCTGGGATTGCAAAGCAGAATACACAGGGGTACTCCAGGACCGAGGTTGTGAACCACTGGCCAAGAGAGCGCATGAAGTATATATTCATCAATTCGTCCTGGAGATTTTAAAACTCTTCCTGTAAAATAAAGTCCTACAAAGGATTGCAAGAGATCTGGTTCGATTTCAGTTGAACTTACATCATCTCAATTGTGAGCTTGTACGTCTCCAGTGCATCCCCATTGGTAACTGTAAAAGAAATATGAATAAAATTGAGCTTAGTCAAATCATATACAGCCAGAGAAACTGTTTGCATGTAAAATCCAAGTAACATTGACATCCAAAGCCATTTTCCCTGTGAAACAGTGTTTAATTTGAAGGGAAGCTACTGTGAAAAAACAAAACAAAAAACAAAAAACGTTAAAAAAAGGCTAATGAAATGTTAAATTAAGATTATCTCTCATTTTGTTCCTGTTTCAAAATGTATTACTTGCTTTGTTATTTGCATCTAAAAAGGGCATGGCCTTTGTTTATAAACACAATCCAGAAGTGCACTATGGGATAGCTGGCTCCCTGGCTCATAGTACTTCTTTTAAAGGGGTGGTTGACTGTTGGTATCTAGGGGTGTGGTTGTACCGGACCCTGATGTTATTTGAAACGAAGGCTTTTAGTTGAATTACGAATGTATTAATGCCTATTAAATACCATGAAAATCACACCCCTGAATACAAAAAACAGTCAAGGTCCCTTCCAAAATGGAGACTTTGTGATACAGTGTATTGCTCTGTTGCCAATAAACAAAGACCATGCCCATTTTAAAAGTGAATAATAAAAAAGTGAGCAATTTTGAAACAGGAGCCAAAAAGAGAGATGTTATTAAATGTCCCATTCTCTACATTTGGAGGTAATATTTTTTCCAGCGGAGTTTCACAGTTGCTTCAGTGCCCAATATACTATACCATGAGGCTCCCTCTCTATCTTCACCTCCAGTTCAAAGTTCCCACACTCTGGTTCCTTTTCCTCGGGCAAAGCGTTGTATATTGTCATCACCTGCAATATACCCATCAGACGTTGTTCAGGGAGGGAATACCCAAATACTGTTTAAATTATTTCTTAGAGCTGAGGAGGTTAGGCTTGCTGAAAGACAATATGTGTATGTTTGATATGCGAATGTAGAATTCTTATGAAATAAAAAGTGAAAAGGTTGCTTAATGCAAGCTTTAATCACATAAAATGTTTTCGGCTCCTATTACAAAAAAGAGAAAGATTTGACTATAGTGCATTTTTAGCTGTGTGAGCGTTAGTCATGTTGACTGAGCACTATCAATTGTGTTTGCAGTTTTACACAATTAAGTCAATGACTCTATCTTCTGCAAGAAACCTTTCACCTCTGAAACCCCACAGTTCTGCATTGTTTGGCCTGTTCTGTAATGATTTTACATTTGCCTCCAGTCAATCCATATTAAGTAAAAGCACAACATATTCCATCAGATGGACGATTGTGGAACTCTTTGACATGGAAAATCTCAATTCACAATATATTTTTACATGAATTCTGCAATTAGTAACAAAATTTGTGGCACCCTACATTGTCCTTAAAATGTACAAAAGCCTAGATGACAGATTAAATTAATTTGCATATTATTATTATTATTATTAGGAAAAGAACATGTTCATAGAACATTTGTAATTCCTAGTTTTTAGGTTTTTACCCAGAATGGCCGGTTGACGTTGGACTCACCGACAGGGTCCCTTGGCCTGTTCCTTTGGCAGTAACAGTCAGGTTTTCTTCAAAATTAATCTGCAAACACAAAGACAACAATTCCTTACAGACTCAAAAGCAATGATCTGCTCTCATACACATTTTCTCTATCTCTCTCTCTCTCTCTCTCTCACACTGCTCTTCCACCATTTCGTCCTTTATTTGTGCGTCAGTCTGCCAGGCTCACCCTCTCTGAGCGCGTGAGGTGAGCGTTGTCCCAGTTGAATGTCCACCTGACGGGTTGGCTACGACCAGCCACACTGAGGCTCACTTGCAAGTCGATGTTTTTCACATCGGATACTTCTGACATGTACATAGCCACAGCCTGGAAGACTATCATGGTGGCCTGTAGGGAACAGCAGGGGGCAGTAATGAGATGTTGACAAGATGCTAATACTGTGTCACTTGTCCTTGTGAAATGTGCTGGACCCCATACAGTGCGTCAATGAGGAGTCCAATTCAGGGCATCCTGCGACACAAAATTCTGCATAGACTCATTGATCCAATAAGATTATAATGTAGTTGCGTCAGAAACCCTTGAGGTAAGCTATGTAACAGAAGGAGAGACATTTAGGGGTATTAAAGTCCAGGCAAGATTATAGACTATAGGTTAAGACTGAGCCTACGGAATGACCTATTCTTGTCATTATCTATTTTTATATTCTTATAATATAACTAAAACTGATACAGGATCTGAGCAGAAGTCTTGATAATGTAATACCACAAAAAACGAATACAAGAAGGCTATGACATGAGTATGTTTTGCAGAAATTTGTGATAGTGAATGTACCCCACAAAGCCCACAATCAGTGGCACACAGTATACAGTACCTGGGTAGATCTGGGGCCTCTGTTGTGGAACTTATGTTTTGTCAACCACCTGATGACGTGCTGAGCCTGGTTAAACTCTTTGGCTTTCACCAAGGCCAGCAGTGCGTAGCCAGTAGCCTCAAGTGTGGAAAGGTGACTGCCGGGGACTGGCCAGTGTGTTTTTTCTGTAAGAGTAGATTGGGACATATCGAAGACTTTTGCCTGAATTACGAAGTGATAGTATGATGGAACCAATGTTGAAATCCTCTTTTATTTTTTTCGATATCTGCACACTTTTGTGTCTTTATGTAACCCTATAGTCTCTGCTATGAAGAAGGTACAGTGGTTTTGCAATAGTTTGATTTATTACTTTCATTAATTACAGCTGCAACTATTTTCTTTCTTAGACCCCAGACAAGATTTGTGAGTTCCGAAAAGAACTTTGGGTGATTGTCGCTCCGACTTTCCAACTGCAATTGCCATTATTTTAGGTTCTCATAGGATCATATATTAGGTCCTCCTGGGAATCTGGTCACTCTGGTTAAGGTATGTAATGGACCACACAGTATGAAGGCTCTCTCAGCCTGGCATACCAGACAACACTTATAACACAGATAGCTGGAGATAAGGTGTAGTATTTAGGACTGAGAGCGTGATTGAGTGCACTCTAACTGAAGTTTGTTGCTGGCCATCAGAGTGGAGGCTGTGCACGATCGCGCCCTCAGTCTCACGCACCACACCCGCAAGTACTACAAGCTGGATGTTCTGTTAAGTCCCCTTTCTATTTAAAATATTCACGTAACACTTCTGTTTACCAGATGAGAAGCGGTTCAGGATGTCCAGCTGGTGATTTCCCTCGTTGCTCAGAGCGTAGGCAGTGAGGGCCACGGCGTAGGGGTTGGTCAGGCTGTGGATTCTACGAGAGAGGAAGTCGCTGGCTTCCTCCATGCTGTTTGACAGGTTCTGTGGTAATGGAACAGAGTGTAAAATAACATCAAAATAACTAGGAAATCAGCCAAGAATAGATCAGCTGGGAGGGAGGGAGACCCTGTTAGTTCTGTATTTGAAAAACATAATCATAGCTGCAACATTTACCCGTGCTTTTGGTATAATTTTTGAATGGCGTGTACTGCGCCATTGGGTATTGGGTAGAGCATCGTTACCCTCCTGTAATAGTTTTGGCTTGTTGTTACTGGTCGTGTGTCGCTGCCTTGTGATGAGACTGTGTAACATGAGGCTAAAATTCGGTGGGACCCATTTTTCTGTGTGATATGTGATGCACTGAAACTGTCCCCATATTTAGAGGCACTGGGTGTCGATTACCATCATCGCGCATATGTGACGGGACTCCTGCATGGCGATGAGGACGAACGCGGTCATCGAAGCGTCGCTGTCTTTCCCCTGCACGCCACCCTGCGGGCAGAGAGCACAAAACAAGCGTGAGTCTTATCATTTCCAAACAGACTTCTGACTATGGGATTCACATTGCCATTTACACCAGTAATATAGCACTGTCAAGATCGAAAGGCTGCAAGTGTGTTTGGTGATCTATACCTCCCATACACCTATCCGGCCTCTAAGGTTAGGATAGACCCCGGATGATCAAAAATAAATAAGCCCATTGCTTCTGCTTCAGTTTCGGTAAATAATGAAACTGATAGTTCACAGCATCACACCTTTCACAAATGATTACATCTGAAGCAAGGGAACATATTTTGGTGGAGGATGGGGGATAACGGTGTATCCTTGCTGGAGGTCACCTGCAGTAGCATACCATAATCTCTGCGTCGTAGACCGGTGAATGCTCTTTGAAAATGCCATCTGGCTGCTGTGCGTTCAGGACCAGCCACTTGAGGGCGCTACAAAGTACGTCGTCTGCAATGGTGACAAGTCTGTATGCCAAGCCAAACACTTTGGCCACGTATGCTGTCAGCCTGGTGGAGAAGCAAGAAAGTCCCCACCACATCAAAACATCTTAAGCACCTTAACACCCAAAGTATGGATTCACCCAGATTAATCAAAAATACGGATTTCTGAACTGATTCCGATGGTCACAGGTCACAGGGTTTTGAAAGCCAGTACAAAATAGCACTGTGTTATTGTATTGGATCCACTTTTATTTATTGGAAAACAGGACAACTGAACCCCCATTAGTAATAAATACTCAAATGGCGTTGAGAAAGAAACTCCCTGGTGGGATGAAATCTCAGAAGAAACCTGTGTTAGATGGGGAGTCAATCCTCTACTGGCCAGCCTTGTGTCAGTTGTTAATGTTAGTGATTGGGCAGATAATATGCAGGGTGATGGACTGGCTGGTAAAAGTGATGTGATAAGGAGGCTGTGGTAGTTCAGTTGGGCAAGAATGATGAGAAGGGGCTTACCAGGTGCTGGGTTTCCTGTCTTTCCAAACGCTATACGAGCCATCAGTTTTACGATAGTACATCTGCTGAGTATAACCTGAACATAGGGGGAAGGAGAAGTAAGAGAAGCATTTTCAGCACTAAAAAAAAATCTCTTCCTCAGTGGGATACATGAATGTAAAACCATTTTTATTAAAAAGATTGCGTAGAAGAAACGAGTCATTTTTAATCACAAACAAGTTGTTTAATGTCCACAAACAGGTCACACCGGCTATTTTATCTTTTGATTCATGGTCTGCAAATTCCTCAAATAAAAAGGTCTGACGTATTTATGAATTTGAAATGCATGATGAATTTACTGGCTTGTGCTTTGAAAGTATTTGGAATATTTGAGAAATGAGACATCAGGTAGCGTTACAAGCTTTGCCTTTAATGTATTTGGTATAGAAATACACAGTATATTTGATAAATGAACCTGGTCAACGTGTGGTGACGTCTTACCCATTGTGATGTACTTGATGGCTAAGGCTCTGCGCTCTAGTCCCACTTTCTCCCACTGGTGGGTGGTGTCCATGTAGTGTGTGGAGATGACGGGTCCGGTCATGCTGATCATGTTCTGCTCACCATTCCCCGTGGGACGAGCTATGAGGCGGCCCATGGAGGAACCGCTGATGGCTTCTTGAATGGGCTGACTCGGCAGCTCACCTGTGTGGGCATACACCTGCCTGAGCACTACTCGGAGCGCTACCACTTTACATTACACTACAGGCATTTAGCAGACGCTCTTATCCAGAGCGACTTACACAACTTTTTACATAGCATTTCACATTGTATCCATTTATACAGCTGGATATATACTGAAGCAATTCCGGTTAAGTACCTTGCTCAAGGGTACAACGGCAGTGTCCTTACCCGGGAATAGAACCTGCGACCTTTCGGTTACAAGCCCAGTTCCTTACCCACCGTGCTACACTCCGTCCTCACTTGCAGAAAATGCTGAAAAATGTCTGGAAGCATTTATATAAAAGCCAAGCGCTGTGACGTTTCTGTACCTGTCACGCTGATGTAAGTGTACGCGGGAGAACCTGGCACCCTGGATGATAGCTTCACAGCATTAATCTTCTGTGACTGAACTCCATCTGAAGGCCGAAGAAGAAAGCGATAGTTGAGAGAACCTTGTCTCACACAAATGCGTGAAATGGCGGGGTCACACATTTATGCTGAATAATACTGTCAGTATTATGGGTGGTCATAGTGAAGCGAGACTGGCTGTTGAAATTACACAACGGCATGAGCTGTGCTTTCCTCTGCTGTGAAAATTCAAGAGGTAAATGCTGCACAGAGAGCAGAAGGAAAATTGGGCTGAAACCTGGCCAGAACCCCCAAAAAGCAGGCGAGGTAAAAACTCCCCAGTGGGGAGAAAAACACTCAAACGGTGTCGAGAAAAAACTCCCCAAAGGGCAAACAACTTGGCGAGAAACCGTGGCTACTGTGGGGGCAGGGAGGCCATCCTTCGCAGGCTGGACTGGTGTAAAATAAGGGTAGAATGGATGGCAACAAATGTAATGAAGCATCTATTATGGTAAACAATCAAATTGAGCAAGTTACAGTCTGAGGTGTTAAACTAGCTGCTAGTAGGAAGTCCAAATGAAGAGCTGTATAATATAATATATGCAGATGATGATACGCCCGTTCTTTCTTCTCTTCCAGGAACTTCGTTCTGCTCCCCAGTGGCTGCATTTCTGTCCTCAGGGCACAGTCAGAAACTTACCATAAGCCAGTGGATTCAGGAGCATGGTTATAACCTCCTTTTTAATTTTCACTCCTTCGGCCTGTGAGAAAGACACGGTACACCTTTTTACCTTTTGTATTTTGCTATTCTTTTCATGGATGAATCATGATGTAGTGTATATAAAATGTTTCTGCATTAATTGACCTTGTCAAATGACCTTGGCGGAAGCTGATGGGTGGAGGTGAGGAAGATGAGTCGAGAATAGTTTGAGATGGATAAAAACGTCAGCTTGAGGGTAGAGAGTATTGTGTATGCTATGGGAGATTGGGAAAGTTGATGGGTAAAGGGAACTCTCACCACCACACGCAGGTCCTTCTTGACGCCATCTGTGTAGGAGGAACCGGAGACGGCGGCTTTGACCTCGATGGAGTGCAAGCCTAGGGCCATCGGGATGATGACAAACGGGATGGCGTGCGAAGACATGGGGTCCATGAACACCTCTGGCATGCGATACGTTCTCTTCTTGCTGGCTGCGCTGCACACCTCCGGTGTCTCCATCAGGTCCACCTGAACCTGTAGGAGGGAGGAATATGCGTAATGTCCGGACAGAACAGCACACGGATGTGTGGCCATTCACCAGGCAGGAGGATGGAAGAAAAGCAGCGCTACAGGGGAATCTCACCTTTATTTCCTCATCAAGGTAGTTGTGAAGCACTGCTTTAACTTCCACCTGCTCGTTGCGCACCGTGGCGTAGGGCATCTTCAGGTCGATGAAGAAAGATTTCATCACCTTCATCTCAAAGGGATCCGCCACACAGATTCCTGCGGAGAGAGAGGTGCAGCCACACTGCTGATGGGACCTTGGCACGACAGCTGCAGTCCGTCACAGGTCTTCACAGGACTGTGTGGACTTTTACAGAAAGTTATGGAGACAGAAAAATCGATTCCTCGTTCGGGACAGGCAGAACGAGGCAGGCACTACCGTGATATTTGGATAGACTGATGGCGGTGACTTCCCAGGTGGTGATGGAGTCTTTCAGGTAACCATTTGTTACAACTGAAGTGGACTGACTGTAAGACAAAATAGGGTTGTGTCAGTATCGGCTGACAGCAATGCCTGATCCCAAGATTTTGACTGATATGAGGACATGATAATACATGCGCCAGAGAAGCACAGCTGTTGATACACTGTTGATGCCGTAATTTAAGTGAAAATGTCATGCTCAGAAATTAGCACAATCATAGTCATCGGAACCTCTTTAATTTACAATTTTTGCATTTTGCATGTATGCTATAATGTAAAACGATGCTATCTGTATCAACCAATTTGCACAAATAAATATTGTTTCAGAATTTACATGTCAATATCTTGCATCCATAATCCTTATATTCCCATGAACAAAACTGCAACCACAGAGAGAAGCAGCCTGTATGAAATGTTTCAGTGGTTGTCTGTCTGTAGATTAGACATGGGAAGTGTCCATCCACTGTCGGGCAGATACTGGGTTATTATATAACATCTCTTACCATTCTCTCATTTCTACTGGACATGGTGGAAGTGTCTCCACCCCCCATAACCAGCTCTCAGGGAATTGCGTGCGGGAATTTATATCAAAGTCACTAATGTATTCGTCCTGCTTGTCCTCACCTGTGTGTGGAAAGACAGGTATCAGTGGAAGCCTTCGCCAGCCTTTTCTATATGACCATGCAGCCGTTGAGAATAAGGGAAGCCTTACTGTGTGCCAGCAGGAGGGCTTCCTGCCTGTAGTCTGGGTGCTTTTTCTTCACCTCCTTGCAGCAGTGCAGAAAAGCACTTACGCACTCCTGCCCATCAATAATGTACCGGGAGCGCCGCTCGCACGTGTACCCTTGCAAATTGTCTTCTATTCCATCCACACAGCACTGCCTTTCCAGACCGGTGTATTCCCCCACTTCAACACAGTGTGAGAGACTTAGCACAGGCTAGCAGGTTCAACACAGTGTGAGAGACTTAGCACAGGCTAGCAGGTTCAACACAGCACGAGAGACTTGGCAGAGGCTAGCAGGTTCAGCACAGTGTGAGAGATTTGGCACAGGCTAGCAGGTTCAACACAGTGTGAGAGACTTAGCACAGGCTAGAGGGTTCAACACAGCACGAGAGACTTGGCACAGGCTAGCAGGTTCAGCACAGTGTGAGAGACTTGGCACAGGCTAGCAGGTTCAACACAGTGTGAGACACTTGGCACAGACTAGCAGGTTCAACACAGCATGAGAGACTTGGCACAGGCTAGCAGGTTCAACAGTGTGAGAGATTTGGCACAGGCTAGCAGGTTCAACACAGCATGAGAGACTTGGCACAGGCTAGCAGGTTAAACAGTGTGAGAGATTTGGCACAGACTAGCAGGTTCAACAAAGTGTGAGAGACTGGGCACAGGCTTCTAAGTTCAACACAGTGTGAGAGACTTGGCACAGGCTTCTGGATTTAACACAGGGTGAGAGACTCAACATGGGATTAGTTACAGTGAAGGATTTGGGAATCAACACAGACCCCATTTTTGCAACTGAGCCATTCTCTTAGCCTCAGGAATAAAAAAGGCAATTCAACATATACTAGCAGTTCACACTATATTACCAGATCAGTTCTACCCAATTTTTCCTGTATGCAGTGTCTACTGAATCCCAGTATTTCCATTGTTGATGCTGCTGTACTGGGTCACATTATTGTGCACACAACCTTTCTAATGAAGATTAGGGCTGCAACTAGCATCAATATTTTAAATCAGTTAATCTGGTGATTATTTTTTCCCCAATTAATCGATCAGTTGGTTTATGGAATGTTCACTTTTGTTTCTGGGAATATTCAAAAAATGAAAAGTGAAAAATGAAAGTGAGACAAACAAGACAAAAACATGCAAATGTTGCTATAAAGCATCTGTGCATAATAATAAAGGTTTTTTATAAAGTGCATATAGCAGCATGTCTTTATAATGTTCAAAGTCTGCAGTGTAAAATGAGCTTAACTGTTTAGATGAATAATGATGATAAAAACATAAAACATAAAATGATGAGAGGCTTTGCTATACTGAATGGCTTCAGAACATCAAATGGTTTCAACAAGAGGCCAATGCTGGACTATGATCGTAGAGTGGTTCCACAGCATTGCAATGCAGAAATGTTAGCATGTCCACAAGCTATGAGCTAAGGCTGGCTCAATTTTTAACCTAAACTTATTAATACATGAGATGTTTGGCTTGTTATCATTTGCTTTGGCATTTCAATTCTTCATTATCTACACATGGTTAGTTTTATCCATGCTTTCACCAATTAGGAACCTATTGATTCAAACTCAGTCTTTAATTTGATCAGTTAAAACACTTCACTTACGTAAATTGTTTTTAATATACTACCATCATCGATTAATTGTTGCATCCCTACAGGAGATCGATTCACAGGTGTGCAGATTCTTTTACGAGCACAAACAGAATTTTAATGAGATACAGAATTCTAACAGAGACATGGATGAATCATTAATGTCTTCCTATGTTTCGTTAGCTGAAGCAAGTATGCTCATTAGTGGGCTTGCTTCCGGGCAAGCCCACTCTTGCTATATTTCATATTTTTTTCTTTATCTGCACCTTCTGCCCAAGTTTTCTAGCTGTAGCTAGTCCTGCAGTTTTTGCACTACATTCAAACTTTTTACACCAAAATGATCGACCAGTTCCAGACATTGTTGCTTGTATTCAGATTTTTGAAATATTCAAAACTTTTTGAAATATTCAACTTTCTCTGTGGTCACTCCATAGAGGGTCATTCATGGACGTTTAGTGAAACACTTTAGTCGGACGCATGCGCAGGTGGTCGGCACAAGATTTTTAAGCACAGCTTTATCGCCTATGCTAACATGTTAGCGTTTGCCTACTTTGCGTGCGGATGCTATCCTGCACGCATGAGTAGGAGCTACGGACACACAGCTACAACCCACGTACGGATGCTATCCTGCACGCATGAGTAGGAGCTAATGACACACAGCTATAACCACCTATACAGATGTATGGACACACGGACGCTACAACCACCAATACAGATGTATGGACACACGGAGGACAACAAATAACGTTTCAGTGGTGAGCACATGCCATAGCTAACTAGCTATATAGTTATAGATAAGTTTTACTCATGACACTTTTAGGATATGACTAATCCCTGGAACATAATTGCTGCTTGCTGATCCCTGGCTGTATATGTAATGCTACCATGCGCCGTGGGTCTGGACGGTTTCGTGCTTCATCTGAGCTATGTGCCCTCATTGAAATGCATTGAGGCTTGAGGACAGTGCCAGTTGTAATTTGAAGCAAGCCAACACAATTCCTTCAGGAATTGTAACCTATCTAGTTTTACTCTGATCTCTTTCATTAACAAGGTGTAAGGTGTTTTTGCCCACATAACTGCTGCTCACTGGATGTTTTTTTGTTTATTGCTCTATTCTGTAGCGCAGGAAAATACCAGGACTGTTTCAGAGCCTTTAGAACCACCATGTCTGGCACCAACAATTATCCCCATTGTCAAAGTTGCTTAGATCATACATCTTGCCCATTCTATTGTTTAGTTACCAACAGCAAAAACTCTCCACCATGTCTGCATGCTTCACATATTGAGTAGCAGCAACAACAAAAGATTCACTATTTGGAGGAATAGGCCATTTGCATTAATGAGCGGTTCACCTAATGAATTGGTCACTGAGTGTATATGGACTCTGTAAATTCTTGCCGCAAAAATGTTCTTACAGTAGGCTGAGTGACCTCTTACCTAGTGAGTTTTCCAAGTCAATCAGTGTGAGCGAACGGCGTTGGCGACTCTTGGAACGCGCGGGACAGTTGGGGTCTGGAGTCACAGAGGGAAGAGAAAGTCACCGAGTGCAGCAGGCTGTATTCCACAGTCATGCAGGCACACATGCAACTTCAACATGCAGAAGTACCCAGGGAAGCGCTCAGAAAAACTTACCTGTTAACACGTTCACACACACAATAAAAAATAAAAAAAACTTTCTTCTTAATGCAGGTTTTTACATTTTCCTTTAAGAAGTATGAAATTCTCATAGTGCCGGACATCGAGTTTGGTTTTAGACTTATTTTAAAGGTGCTATATCTCTTTAATGTAGACAAATAATGAAAAGCACATCCACAGAGCTTGCAGATAGATGCTAGAATGTATTGTTTAAAATATTGCATAAAATTATATTGACTATGAATAATTTCAAATATATTTACAGTCTGTAAGCCATGTTGTGTTTATGACTGTCTCAGACCTCAGATACTGGGGTTATCGCCTCCAACAATGCTCCTGAGCCTGTAGCACACCCATCTTTTTCTCATTAATAAAGTATGCAGCCGGTTGCCAGTTAAGTCACAGTGAAGAGCGCATGGCTCCACCGCAGGACCAGCAAAGCTCGACCAGCTGGAAAAGGGTTCTACAAGCTGCGTAAACAATGAAGAATGTTAACGCTAGCTGTCAAGCTATCGAACAACAACGCACACAGCTACCGTAAGGCAAATCACGTCACTAGCAATCTATGTTGCTAATGCATTGCCATAATATATTGCAAAGTTGCTGTATGAATATTACAAAAACGTGCACGGATGCATACGCATGCCTGTGCTGTACACACATAAAGCACAAGCTAATGCACGTTTGTGGCGCTGGAAGCATTCACCTGTTCGGTACTTGGTCCCACCAGCGCTCGATTCAAACGCCAGCCCAGCATCGTAAAACACTGCCATGCTGTCAGCTCCACTCCCAGGCGTGCACCCAGTATCTTGATTCTCAGTAAATTCCCAGATCTACGTGGGAGGAGGGACACGTCAGTCAAGTGTAGCGAAACACAACACCTAGGACAAGCTGCTACTATGAACTCATTCAATCAATCACAATCATGCTTGCAACCGGAGGGAAAGCTCCCTAGGCAATCCTCCCTTACCTTGGTCTGTGTGAGTCTGTTCTTATTGTTCAGGGCATAGACACCCTTGTCCACGGCCACCAGGCCCACCTTTGCCCCGGGGTCACCGGTGATGGTCAAGCTGAAGGGCTTACGCGGCTCATAGACATCTTTCAGTTTAGTGGAGGTGACTTCAAGCTGTAGGCACAGACAGAATACACCTCTGACTAGGGCTGGATGGTATACTGTATTATTAGGTACACTGATATGAAGTCACACGGTATGTGATTTTGCAATACCGTCATCCACGGTATTTTATTGTTTTTCATCCAATTAATATTAAAGTATGAACACAGCATAACTCATCCACATGCTGGCTTGCAAAGTCACAATTTTAACAGATTTAGATTGACCTGTAAAGCCTATGATTCTGTTCATCAACTTACCGTTCCCATGCAAGTTGCCTTAACGTCCACCCACACAGAGTCTGACACCACTTCTGTGCCCACGTGGTAGTATGCCAAAAATCGAAAGGAGGGGACCATGTCTTTGGTCACTGGCAGTGATAAGATCACCAGTGACTGCCCGCTGAGTCTCTCAAATCTCTTAGCATGAATGAGCCTCCCTTTGTTCAGTACCTGTTCATATATAAACACAGACAGGTGAATGCCAAGAACAGATCTGACGCATATACAGACAGGTAAACGCCAAAAGCAGATCTGACGCAAATACAGATGGGCAAATACAAGGAGCTCATCAGAAACACACATAGGCAGGTAACCATCAGGAAATCTGAGATATAAGGTGAAGCGTAGGCATGGTACAGGTACACACCAGGTATGTGATATGGTTTATTTGTTCCTGTACACCTGGGCTGTTCACAAGGTTGAGGCTGATGCCCAGGTTATCTCCAATCTTTAGTTCAGCTGTTTGCATGCTGATGTGAAGGTAGTTATTTGAGCCTTGCTGTGTCCTGTAGGGCAGGGCTACCATACGCTGTACCGTCTGCTGCTCCTCAGTCAGGTAAGGATCCTTCGTTTTCACCTAGAGAAGAAAATACGCTCTCACTCTTCAATTCAGAATGCAAGGGCTGCGCCAATCCATCTTCAGGGTTCGTATGGGTCCAGGAAAAAATGGCAAGTCATGGAAAATAACTGCCAAGACCCAGTGCTGAACAAGTATCCTTGAAAATAAAAAAGGCAAAAGGAACACTACATTTTCAAAATTTGGGGTTTTGGCTATTTCAGCCATACCTATCGATAACAGGTGCATAAAATCAAGCATACAGCCATGCAATCTCCATTGACAAACATTGGCAGTAGAATGGGTCCTACTGAAGAGCTCAGTGACTTTCAACATGGCGCTGGCATTGGATGCCACCTTTCCAACAAGACAGTTCATCAAATTTCTACTATGCTAGGGCTGCCCCAGTCAACTATAAGTGCTGTTATTGTGAAGTGGAAACAATAGTTGTTAAATGTATGCTGTAACATTTAAAAAATCTGATAAAGGTATTCATTTTTCATTATATTGAATATTATATTTCAAGTGACTTGGTGTGGTATGTATGTGGTCAGGTGCTTTGAGGTAATGTAGCCTACAGTGATGCATGTGTTTTGCTGACTAGCCTAACATGTTGTGCTGACTAGGCTAACATGGCAATTAGTCCATAATGGCAAATTAAGTATTCCTCAATTAAAATGCCAGGAAAGTGTGCATTTAACTTGCAGTTGCTTGAAGATGACACCTATAAAGACTGGCTTCAAGAAGACAAAGCTAAGAACTGACATTAGATTTGTGGTAGCAGATCTTTTGGAACAGCTACTGTCCATGAATGACTTCATTGAACTGAGAAAGCTGCAGTTAGCTGCAAAACAGACTTCAGACATATTTTGAGTACAATGGAAAGCAAGCGGCTTGAGAAAGCACCTATCAGGTTAAAAACATGTCTGTTTGGTATTCGCAACTCGTGGCCTCCAATGGGGAGAGGTGCCGAGATAATATGAAGAGGATGTTGAAGATCCTGATTGATGCCAAGAAAGTGAGCGCAGATAAATGTGATGACCTCCTTAGACAGTTCAGTGAGTTTCTTGACAGCACCGTGGCTAACAGCTCTCCAGAGTTAAAAGAACTTCAGCTGTGTGACAGACTGGATGTTTTGTTTCCTCAGCATATGTCCGATAGCACCCCGCATGCAGATAAATGGCTTGTATGCCATGGTCTGTTGCTCCTCTCACCTGGACAGACCAGTGGGGATGATGGATCTTTTGTAAATAAGGAAACTGAGGTCGAGAATCTGTACAGCGAATGCTTAGTGGCACAGCATGTTATCACTGATTATGATATTTTCTCCATAGGCAGGGTGCACAAGGTGAATATTAACAAGCAATGCATGAAATTTGCCTCTGGAATAAGACAACATTGTATGGCCCACCATGAACAGGAAAAGACCAAGAAGTGTGTGTCAGAGAAGTGGAATAGTATATGGACTGCGTTTTTATATAGCGCTTTACAATTGATGCCTCTCATCAGCTTGTTGGGAGCAATTAGGGATTAGGTGTCTTGCTCAGGGACACTTCGACACTCCCAGGACAGGGGATCGAACCGGCAACTGTCCGACTGCCAGACAACCGCTCTACCTCCTGGGCTATGTTGCCCTGTACCTTGAATGAAATCAAGGAACATAAAAAGAAATGGCTGGCTTGCAAAAATCGGCATATAAATTTGCTGAGAAGGCCGAGTCAGTGGGTCGTCTGATATGGATTACAAAGTCAAATAGCATGGGAAGGACTGCCAAGGAGAAATGGATTTAACTGGATGATATTCAGAGGAAGATTGAGGTGAAGGAATCCAAATAAGGTAGGGCAGTATATTTAAATTCAATTTTAAATGAATAAATGTATTCTGTAGTTCAAATTCATATTGTCGTGCACATAGCATAATTCTGATGCTTGTTGAAGTATACATTGCCCTCTTGCGGCTGTATTGAACCTTGTTTATACTGTGTGGGAGATGGTGTTTTCAAGCAGTTAATGGTGTTTTAGCAGTAAACAGTACTTTTAGAGTTAAAATTGACTGTCATTTTGGTGTGGATAGTACTGGAGTGCCTAACATGTAGTCATGGAATTTCATGAAAAGAAGTCATGCAAACCAGAATCCAGAATGTAAGGGCAGTACCAGTTAAATAAACACTATCTGAATCTATTCAACTAACAAAATGATCTGTATTTGTATTCGGGGGGGGGGGGGGGGGGGGGCTTCTGAAAAGTTGTCCAATAGAGGGTGAGTGCAGTAGTGCCTGTTCCTCTTTTCTACTTTTTTATTTAATGAATGCATTAATCAATGTGTCGACAAATGCATTAAAATAGAATGTTTCACTGAGCACAAATTACTGTTGTTTCATTTTCAGTTCCTGCTACATTTTTCCGCTGTCATCTCCCTATTATCTCACTGATATCATTTCTTAACTCCTTGGTCAACTCATTAGTTAGTGGTAAAATCACTGATTGATCAAAACAAATCATGTACCATGTATTATCTGTGTACACTTACAAATGCAGTATTCAGCTTCAGATATACCTGTCAGTGCACGGCATACCGTGTTGAGCTCACCGTGATCGAGAGAGAATCATCCTGTACTTCGGTGTTGACGGTAACCTTGGCGATTCCATTTTCCGTTGTCCTGCCCAAAACTGGCCCTGGTGTCACCTCCACATCAATGTCCTTAGCGGGAGTGTCATCTGGGTTTGTGATGTAAATCTGCCCCATTCAAGAGTAACAGATATCTAACCAGCTGAAGTGTTAGACATGCACTATAATATCCCTGTACAGAGTTTACCATAAGTCCTGGCTAACTACACACTCATGACTGACAGTTTATTCTTGTTATGCTGTTGAGAGAAATCTGCAATGATTGATGTTCATAAGGATAAACCTCCACTGTGAACATCCTCACAGTTTAGCTATGCTGAAAGCTGACTTCCTGTGAAGCAATCCATAGAGTGAGGAGTAAGCACTCAGTGAATTTATTTTGAAAAATAGCCCAGCCCGGTACAACATTTTTAATGAATTAAAATATCACCTGTGTCACATAATTTCAGCCTAAGTGCCAAATTTTAATAAAGCATAATAAGTGTGATGTTTGCATTAATACAAATTGTACCTAATCTGAACATAGGAGAGTACTAAACAGAGAAGCCATAATTATGGAGTAAAAGGAAAATACCATGACATCAAAAGGTATTCCTGGTTTAAAATAGGAGGCGGTCTTCTTGAAGTGGATGGTGTAGGGTGATGTCACTATCTGGATCCCCTGTCTCTCTGCCTCCACCATTTCACTTCCTGACAGAGGAAGGTTCACCAGTGGAGCCAGCTTTAGTTTGCACACGGTGCATTCATTTGTACGTGTTAGACGAACAAGTTAGCTTGTTAACTGTTACATTAAAATCTATGGAATTTGGCAGACACTCATCCAGGCATTCTTACCACTCATACAGGCCTACACCCTTAGTGTATACATTCACTCTCAGACACAAACAATCTCGCACACAAAAAGTGTGAACACATCATAACAGACCTGAACTTTTAACCTACATTCTACAGGTTCACAGATGGGACACTGTTGTTTTAACTTTTGTGGACAGTATTTGATTGTAAATTTATTGTGCTGGAATTACATTATGTCCACTAGATAAATAAATAGTGGCTGCACACACTCACAGAGAGAAATAAAAGTGCTAAAGGGCCTTACCACTGACTGTCAGGACACTGACAGACACATAGAGAGACAGCCTGATCAACTGACTGATGTCAGGGAAGGTCTTCTGAATTTGTTCTCTTTTTAGGGTAGCATTGCCCTTTCCTGAGATAACCTGAATTATAAAGAAAGCACAGGTTACAAAACCAGCCATGAAAGGGGGTCAGTGGTGAGTTTGGGGGTGCTCATGTAAAGGATTGGGAGGTGAGACTGAAAAGTGGAGGTACTGACGTTCACTCTCTGCAGAGAGGCAGGAATACTCTTCTTCTCACCATCCTCTGTCAGCACGCCAAAAACCACAAACGCCTTCCCTGAAACATCCTCTCCATACAGATACCTGCCAAGCAAAACAAAGGAAGGCCTTCACTAGAGGTCTGTATTATACCAGAAATGAAGCCCAAGCCCGTCTAATCCAAGTGTCTTTACAGCCAGGAAAGGAACCGGCCCGACAAGCTCTAGCTAAATTTTAATCCTGAACCCCATAAAGACAGATCGCTAAAATAACAAACTGACACCATACAGCACAATGGAAAGTAGTACAGTGTTTCCCACAGGAAAGCTAGCTGCTTGTGAATGTGCTTGCAATTGTGGAATGGGGGGAGGGACACTTTGCCAGCTGTTATCAGCTGGTGACAACACTGGCATAAAGCTTCTAGCTAATTTAAACAAAATTTATTCAAAATGTGTGTTTTTCTTGTTGATTGACGGTACTAGCAAACCCGATACTGGGGGTGATGCTGATTAAAGAGTTATAATCCTGCATCAAAGTCCTCAGTCGCAGAAGTTTAAATGGTTTCTGGTTTTGGTGCCATGGAGGTAGAATGGAACTGAGAGCAGATTAGATTGCTGGAGAAATCTTGTGCAGCACTTCTCCTACCATTAAGCGTAGAAAGACCGGTGATTCAAAGCAGAACTGTGCGAGAGGAAATGGAAAGCAATAGAATGTATTTCAGCTTGACATGCTTGCTTTATTTTTCTTACTTAAATAGACAATGAATAGACTTATCCTACCGGGCAGTTATGTCGACAGTGAGCTCAACATCGTCAATGTAAAAAAACGGTTTTCCTGGAGTGAGCTTGATCCCAAAGCTTGGTAGCACTAGATAAACAAAGAGAAGAGGGCCCAGTGTTTTTGGAGAGTTCATACTGAAATAGCTGTGCATTGACTCTACGATGCAGATTGACTTGAGATTTGAATTCACTCCTGATAAACTACTCTTAGAACACCGTCACCTTACCATATTTCTTGACCTCAAAATCAGAGGTAAAGTTCCTCTCTGGGGTGTTATGGAACCTGGATACCAGCTTCCAAGTCCCCACGCTGTTAACAGAAATGATAGGTGGTCAGGTAAGTGGATAGGAAGGTAAGGGTCTAGTGACGAATCTGGTGTTTTGAAAAACAAACCTGGAAACCCCTGGGAGTTTGTACTGTCCTGACTTGATGCCATTTTCAGGATGCACCACATCTTTCTGAACAGTGATTCCCTCAGGAGACTGAATGGGAAATGATAAAAAGTGTTTTTCATCATTGTTCAGTCTTATATATAGTATATATACAACACTGTGCAGATGTCAGACCACCCTTTCTTTTATTTACTTTCCAGAGAAAATAGTCATTAAGCACAAGCTATTTATTTTTCAGTGTCAGAAAATAATGCAGCAAGCATGTATTTAACAAGAAATCACATAAAACCTCCACAAATTATGTATAATGTCAAATCTTTCAGTATTCACTGTGTCCAATCTTTGCCACTTTCGCAGCTTTCATTCTTTTCAGAAGACGTGTTTTGAGTTTTTCAAAGAAATCTGCAGGAATATTTTTTCCGTGCTTCTTGTAAACACCCTCAAAGTTCAGTCTTAGAAGTTGGTTGCGTTTTCTCCTTCGCCCCATCCAAGTAATTCCAAACAGTCCATTGTGGGTGGCCAGTCCATTGTTCTGAGAATACCAGCAGCTTGATCTTTGTAGTTGTGTGCTTGGGGTCATTATTATCTCTGCCAGGCGGGAGCCTGAAGGGGATTATGCGTTTGGTCGCGTGTGTGTGTGTGTTTATGTATCTGTCCGCAGCTAATCTCGCATAATACTGAGCCGATCGGCCTAATACTTGTTGTGCATGCTGACGACATCCCAAGGACCTGAATTCTCGAATATTTTGCAAATCGGTCAACGACAAGTATTTTATTTGAATTAATTTCCATCATTGTCCATTGAAATACATTGAGTGCTAACTCCTCACTCCTCCTAACCGGCCGGTAGGGGCTGCAAGTGATCAACAACTGCTAATTGGAAAGAAACCGATGTAAAAATGTACAGTGTCAATTTGAACGTTAAAATGCCAACAAAATAATCCGCCAACTAATGGGATACGTTAATGTTTGAATCTGTGGCAATTATTTTGTTGGCATTTTCACATTGAAATTGATATTTTACATCGCTGGTCTTTTGTTCCTGTCCAGATTGTGCCTGTACAGATTTGAAACGAAAGTGCCAGACTATAATGTCAACGTTAGCTCTGTCTAACACATCGTGGCAGATATGAATGAAACTAGCTAACATGTCACCACCTTTAGCGTTACTTCACTGAATCGGCGTTTTTGGGATTTTCAGTGGCACATGGTAAATATTGTATTTGTCTGGTTGCATTGATTGTGTAGCCTCTATTGTTGCATCAGCAAAGCTAACACGCCTGGTGGAGATCTGCACTTTACTGAGTGCACACTTCTAGTGCTAAGATTAATTTGCTCCCAATCAAGCATTGCCTTGAGAGTATTGCATTGTCTGATAAGATTTCTTTGTATTTTTCAGCATTTATAATGACTTCAGTTGAAACCAATGGTTGTAGACATGGTTCCGAGAATATTTCATTGCTTCAACGGCTTACATACCTCCGAAAATCTCAAAGTTAGACTCATCATTCCATAAAACCTTACTCCACATTTCAGGTGTCCAGTTTTGGTGTTCTTGTGCACATTTTTTTCTCTGTTTTTTTTTTTTCTTTTCCTTTTCTCAGTCGTGGCTTTTTGATGGCTACACGTCCTTTCAGACTCATAGCATTGAGTTGTTGTCTCACAATGGAAGGTTTGACAGGAACACCTGTGGATTTCTTGAGATCTGAAGCAAAATTGGACCTTGATTTCCCCCCCCCCCATACCTGTCAAAATAATAATATCTTCAAGTACTGTCTTTGTGATGGAAACAGTTTTGGTGGTCAACAAGTTCTTGCCCGATTGTTAGGAGTTAGGATTTTTTCTGCATCTTGCAATTTTAACTCCAGTTCTGGAAAATTCTGTTTTTTCACTTGTTTTCCTTCAACTTTCACTTTCCTTGTGCAGTTCAGTTATATCAAATCAGAAATATCTCCTTTAGCCATTTTAGATGCACATGGCAAACAAATCTGCAAGGCAGATTTATGTTTGTTTGAATGTATGTTTGAATATTAGAGTCACTTTTAAAGGCAAAGGGTTCTAACATGACATCATTGACACTTTCGGTAACAACCTTTGTTGGGGGGTCATAGCTGTAACTTGTTTCTTGATTGGAAGAATGGAAGACTTAAACATAGTAGGGTGCTGAAAAGAAAGGGTGCACAAATACTGATAGATTTGATATTTTGTAGTTTCTATAATTTTCAGTTAAATAGAGTATATGTTTCATGCATTATTGGCTGACACAGGGAAAAAAAATATTGCTCCGAATGGCTGATATAACTGGAAATTGAATAGACAAAAGGCTGGTCCCTGACTTTTGCACAGTACTGTGCATATACTCATACATATACACATACATAGCATCTATGGACGGGAAATGTTTGACGGACATGAAGACTGAAGTCCTACCATTACTGCCAAAGAAACACCACTTGCAACAGGCTCCAAACCAGGGTTCAAGGCATAAATCCTGTAATGAACTAGATAATGAGTTAAACAATGAATCAGCTAAGCAATGAATTAGTGTCAGCAACTAAGATCATTTTAATGCAGCCCACTGGCATTTGAATTTGTTAAGTGCAGTGGCAAAGCTCCATTAACCATTAATGACCAGATTGATTGGTAATTAAGTTGATTGATAAATGTTGGCAAACAGAGATAAACGGTACATAGATAAAACATAATTCCAAAATATAGCTGCAAGCAGTGATGTCAGGGTGAGCCATTACGTGTTGGTGGGGACTTTGTCATTGACTGAAAATCCTAATCCACATACCATCCATACCAACATTGGTGTGTACTGGATCTAAAGTTCAGTTCAGACCAAAGGTTTGCGATGCAACAAAACTGTTTTTAGAATGTAGCAGAAGTAGAGTAGAGAATTTACAGCAGTGTGAACTTCCTCGTCTGATGTCAGTGCTTGCCGCCGCAGGCAATTCATCTTGTCTAATCGCAGGTGGTGAGTTTTAGAATGCAACGCACATCTTGAAAATCATTGTATTAGCGGGATTATGACTGAGGGGCTACACAATTACACAATTTGAATGCCTGACGTGGAGGTAGTAAATTCGCCTCGGACAATTTCCCTCAGCAAAGGGCATTCAAAGTGGAGTGCCCAGCCCTGCAGTCACTATCCCCTTTACACAATAGCTTACCAACATATAGCATAATTGTAATCATGAATTTCAAAATATGTATTTGCTTTATTTTATTCATATTAGATGAAAACATATCCTCTAATGTTTCTTTTTTCCATAGGTTAGCTTAATAAATTGAGCCAGCACATAGTTGTACACACATAGCCTTTGTGACAACATAAAAAAGACTGAGTAGGCATGTATCCAACGAGTAATCAAATGATCATTACTTGATTCTTACAGTACCCATCCTAGTTTCTGAAGCTCTAACTTAATTTTAAGTCTTTACAGATTGGTAAAAAATATGTATATTAACAATAAAGGGATTGTGAGGATCAGGCCCAACAAAGGAAAGGTCAGTTTCCCGTGGACTAGTTGGTTCTCTGATCCTCCCCATGTTGACGGATGACTAAGGGGTTTTTGCTTGTGTGTCACCTCTTATTAATTCCCCAGTGAAACAGGAAATATATATATTGTGGCGTGGATCAGGGCGCGGCCCCGCAGCGCCCCTCTCAGCCTAAGCAGCGTAAGCTGAAACCGGCCACCAGACAAGCGATTCAAGACCCGGGACAGCGCCGGAGTAAGAAACCCAGCCGCAGGACCCTGGAGAACGGCACGCTGGAAAATCACCAGCTCCCTGATTGCCAAGCTACACACCTGCAAGCACTGAGGAGACACAGCTGCCGCCACTCCAGGGAACTGGGCTGGGCACATAAAAGAGGGCGCCTAGCTCCCTTGGGGAGCGCCGTTAGGGCGTGCTGCGAAGCACCACGTTCGCTCCGTTAACCAGTATTCTCATTTTATTTCAGAATCCGGCTGAGACGCGGGAACGTCACCCTTCAGGAATTAAAAGAAGGACTTTTCTTGCCGTCTCCCGAACAAAGATAACCCCGCAACTTTTTTGTTAATTTGTTAATTGTTAAAAGGAAACTTTGTTTTTGCGCGTAGTACAGGGTTTCCCCGGTTGTACTACGCGTGTAGATGATAATATAAAGCCCGATTGGGTTATTTTTTCTAAAACCTCCGCTCTGTGTGTTCTCTGTGCCGCCCACCTGCACCGTCACACCCAGTACGGTGCCACAATATATATATATATATGAAAAAATAAATTATTTTAATACCTAAATTAAAAATGAGATTTTTCTCATTTTGAGTGTAAGGTCATGCTGATAAACATTTTTATAGCCTTTTTTGCTCCTATTTTCCGGCATTGGCAATAATTCTAGTGGACGCTGTATATATATGTACATGTACAGAATTTTGGCTGTGTGTAAATGCGGTCTGTTTGCAGAGCTTAATGCGTCGGCATCTTTGTAGCGGGCTCCATGGTGCCCTACCTGTGTCTTCTGGAGTATAGATGGTCTTATCTGTCTGCACAAATATGTACCCAGCAAGGAAGGAGACCAGAATAAGTTTCTCTAACTTTTGCTGGGGAAATTTTGCTTCCAGGTAGACATACCGTTTGCCATGTGTCCCTTCAAAAAAATCTGCAGAGATCTGTGAGGAAAACATAAATGCGTTTTGTGTCTTGCACGCTGTCCAAGAAAGGGGGTACTTTTTGAAAAGGAGTTGCAGTTCAACAATTTGAAACTAACAGGTGGAACAGGAACTTAGTGTAGGCATACTGAAAATTTAGTTGTGGGTGGGGGGGGGGGGGGGGGGGGGGGGGGGGGGGGGGGGGGGCGGGGGGGGGTGGGTGGGGGGGGGGGGGGATTGAAGGGGCGGGGGGGGTGGGTGGAGGGGGGGGGGGTTGAAGGCCAGATACTCACAAAAATTCCTTGCAAAGCCTGGAAGCTGTTGGTTGCATTCAGGCTCACTGTTTTGGAGAAAATCTCCCTGCTTTTGGTCGGGAAGTCTTTCACCTGGATTTCGACATCGAAACTCTCTCCCGTGTATTCCTGTGCCTCCACAAACACATTCTCCCAACTGCCCACCCGCAGCAGGTTTGGCGCGGTCAGAATAAATCTGTGAAGATATGAGGCGACAGTCACTATGACAGAGTAGCTTCAGGGTGGCAGTAAGATATGATGATTAAGGGAGGAAACTAGAAAAAGATGAAAACCTAAGGACGAGAGAAATACGTATCTGTATGTGAAACTAGTGGACTGAAGAAGTACACTGGCTGCTAGCCATGAAAACATGCAAACAAATCTGTTCAAATACTCGGCAGAGCCATATCAGTTTGAAAATGTACTTCCTCCCCCGCAGCACTCTTGAGCAAACACACCAACCCCCAAAAAAACAGTTGCTGCCCTACGAAACACGGTCGGAAAAATTTCACTACACAGCACTACACACACACACACGGTTGTTCTGTAAGCCCACACCTTTCCACGATAGATGTAGCGCAATTTGTGTGACTACAGGTAGCTAACGGAGGAACACTTTGTGTGTGGTGTGCAGTATACTCACAGTGGACCACATTGAGCGAGCGCAGGAAGAGCGAGGGCCAGAATAGCCGACCACACCATGTCCACGTGCATTCTGCCTGCCTGGTCAATGTGCCTGGCCTCCCCTCGCCACTGTATTTTCACATATTAACCTGCTCACCCAGATCCCCACGTCAACTCTTCCTGGCCTATGACACCAGTCTGAAATGTAAACAACGATTCTTCCCGGCAGTGAGATTGAGAAAGAGGCAGAGAAGATAAGGGAGGGGGAGGGGAGATAATGAGAGTTCTAAGGTCAAAAATCAGAGATTGCGCAAATGCGTGGTCATGGCTGTAATGGGAGTAAGCGGATCGGTCTTTGTAAAATTTATCTTGGGGTGGGACTAGCATCCTTCACATCTAAATGCCCCGATATCTCACAGTGGACAGAAATGCAGTCGGAATTAAGTGTGCAGGCTAGCATAAAAACTTTTTTATAATAAAAAAAAAAAAATTACTAATGAGACATAGAACAGTTGTTAAAGGCATTCGCGACAAGTACAGGCTGGGCCGTATGGACAAGATATCACCAATTTGTTTTACATTACATCTTAGTTACATTAAAACTGGGCTAGTTAAGAAGTTTTGTGTAAATGTGCAATATTTATTCAATTAAGTGTCCACAAAGTATGTTGTGCTATGTTGTTAGGCTATGTTTGCATCCATTTCATCACATAGGCACTCAACTGAATGAAGACAGTTACAAGGACAGCATACCTGCAGTCTTGACGCAAGTGGAATAGATGGCTAGCTAGCCATCCATAATAGAAAACATATGTGTAACCATTATGACCCAAGATCAAATTAAATTTTTACACAAGTTACAAAAAACCTAGAATAACACTGGCTTGCTGCTTGACTAGAAAGAGTAGAATGAGGGACTAATTGCTCGGTCTTAATTGTGGTTTGGGCTATTTGCTGGAATCACGAAGTAACATTTCCATTGTAGCGTAAACTAATGTTTATTATGGGATGGCAGTGGTTGTTTTCCAGATATTAGTCTGACCTTCATGTGTTGCCAGGAAACACTTGTTGCTTGTAACCATGTAATTTTTTGTGCGCAGAATGTCTAACAAAATTAAGTAAATCCTCTTCTCTTACGTTATTGGCGAGTGACTATGGTAGAAATGGGATAATCCATAACGAGGTATACAGAAACTATGCGTGTGCTGTCTCCAGATGGTCAACAACTGTTGCTCGTCTAGAACTACAGGCATTGCGGTGCTGTAGTAGGATGATATTCTTGAGAGATGCACCTCTCCTCCCGCTCATATCTATTAGTTGTGAGTGGTGTTGTGTAAAGCAGTGTGAAGCTTCCAGGTCAGTACATCAGAAGGATACCCATACTTCACTGAGCAGTTGCCTGTGCCATAGCAGTAACCAATGAGAGTTTTGAGACTGGTGCAAGATTCCAAACGGCAGGAAGTTCAGGGGTAAAGAATTTTGTTATTTTTAGGCATTTTTAAAAATTTCTTTCTTAACTTTCATTTTACCAAGTCCCATTGAGATGTCAAATCTCAATAATCTATTTTGCGAGGGACACCTAGACAAAATGCATGTACATCACAAATATTTTAAATTGACAATACAAAACACAAATCCAGTGTTCAATATTATACCTTCTGTATCCGGAATTAGGACAGTTCTGCTTAGAAACAATTGCAGCTAGGATAAACCCACCAGGCACACCCACAAGCATCCGTATCCATTAAAAAAAAAAAATCATCCTTTATGTGAGAGAAAAACTTCCTTTTCAGACTTGTGTTTAAAAAAAGGGGGCAATACAGAAGGGGTTAAAATGCAACCATTCATGTGATCTTAAATTGTGTCTGTTTTCCAGATAAAAACTTTGAACAAATTTACATTGGCAGTTTCCCTCTAAGATGGCCTTGTAGATCAAAACAAGCATTCGAGCCAGACTTTTACCTCATCTCTATTCCCGTATTTTGCACTGACACCTTTCCCAGAAGTCACTCATTAAATGTATTTCGTTTTTTAAAATAAGGTTATATTAAAGCAGGGGTACAGACAAGAGAGCTTCATGCAGAGCAAATATAAAAGCTAAACCCACATACCTCACTCCTAAACCTCTTGTAGGGCTGGTTTCACAGACACAGATTAAGCTTAGTCCTGGACTAAATAGAGTACTGAATAGAGAATCTCCATTCAAAATTGAATTTAGTTAAGACTAGGTTTAATCTGGGTCTTCAAAACTGGCCCGTGATGCTTAAGAACTGCGACTGTCATTGTGCAAATAACTCTTTTTAAGTAAGAATTTTAAAGAAGTTACACTCGCATTTGAAGACCTCTGTCTTTCTTTGTTAAAGTTTCATTTTTTGACTCAGTTTTAAATAAAGGTCTTCATGGGTCCCTTAAAACCCAAATACCCAGGACTCAACCCAACCCAGAACCTAAGTGGGTCTAAATTCAAACTTGTTTCGTGGGTACAGGTTGACACCTTTTTGATTGATGCAGGTCTCCAGCATGTGGTACAGCTGACATACCAATGAGGACCTAATCACACATTAATTTTATTTGCAAAACTAAACTTTAATAATGGTAATTAACTGTCTCCATTAACATTAGTGCTAGCTAATAAATTCCCTTTCACAATTTGTTTTGTGTATTTAAATTGTGTTACCAATGTGTTTCATTCATTTTTCTAGTAAGAGTGAAGCTGGCTGCTGTGCTCCTTGAGAATGTTTGAATTTTAAGCAATTTGGCCAGTGAGTACATGTTATTTGATGTATGGTGGACATATACTGGGCTGTAGAAGTTGTCAAAAATCTGTGCTGATAGACCTTGATGGACAGCAAGCTGATGTTAGCATTATGGCCGATCAATTTAATTTCCTGTCTTTTGAGGCTTTCGGCAAATGCAAACATTTCACATAAAATGTGCCTCGTAGTTTGACTTAGCATAGGTTAGGTGAGAGTAATGTTCACTGTGTGAACTGGACTGTAATGTGTTCATAGCTATGAATAACTACAAAATGAGTATTGTACCTTATCGGACCTGTGTTTTGTAGATGTTCCAATGACCTTTAGTATGCATTTATTGTACTTTGCTTTGCATAAAAGCGTATATAAAATAAATGTAATTAATTCATGTTGTGTTCAGATAGGAAATCCACAGGTCCAATTTGGGTTGAGTACAACTTTTTGAACCCATGAAGAATTCTAGTACTTAAGGGAACAATGGAACCCTACACACACACTATGCCTTATCACTCCAGTATGTCATTAAACTATATACACCATGTGGTGACATAATTCACTTGCTCAGGAACATTTTATTTGATCAGCTATGTGATTTATGAAGTCAAATTCTCCTTTAGAGTGATGAACAGAGTTGGCAGAGAATGCAAGAGATGTGCAACCAGTTAGCTGTGTGGAATGTGGTTAGTTGGGCAGACTGTGAAATTTGGTTAGGCTTTGTAGGAGCATGCTGGGGTTTACATTCAAATGCTAGTCGTTTAAGAGTTGTTAAAGACTCTGTGCTATCACTTTCTTGCATTTCAAGGGTCCATTAATTCACAAAATAAAGGCAAATAATTTGTTGTAATGTATAAAACTGGAAAATAAAAATAATTTACTTTAGATGTAAAGTATGTCGTTATTTAACACGAGAGCTTGTTTGTTATTTAACTGGCTTGTCTGTGCAATGTGGACAATACTTAGCAGTTTGACAGTTCTCTACGTTAATTCAGCAGTGAAATTGTTATATGCTGACAATAAGATAAACACTCACAGTAAAATATTGTAGACCTATAATAACCAACATGACAATATAATGCTAAAATAAATGCAGATAAAACTTTTCTTTCTTCAGTTGAGCCATTTTCAAATCAATATAACAGTTTTAAACTTGAAAGCCTACGCATTCATTTCTGTTTCCCTTGCCTAAAGTTTCTGTAGTTCATTGCTAATGAAATCTGCACAAAATGCAGGGTGGGAACTAAAATGCCAACTTACAAGACTCATTTTGATGTGCCTGACATAATTTTCAAAGGGTACATTTAATTACTTAAAAAATGAGACAAGGTATAGTAAGATTATTACAATTTAAAAAAAATCCCACATATGGATTGAATTTAAGCAAAGACTTTTACTTTACGGTTTCACCAGATATGCAAGAATACAATTTATTGTGATAGTGTAAATTGGGTAACAGAGACAGAATTCGGTTACATGAGTCACAAGATAAGACAGCCCGGTGATTCTGTGACATTTTAAACAGACATAGAAACGGCTGCGGGGTGGAATTGTCCACTGGCTAAGCTTAAATGAAAATAAATCACAAACTCTGGGGGAGCTCTGTGTTTACCGGTTGCTGAATGCTTCATATTGTTTTTGTTTTATGTACACCGTGGAGGGAACAATATCAAATTGAATTTATAAATGTAAATGGAACACATTTAGGATAAATTTCAAATATATATAAAACAAACAAAAAAAAGTTGACGCAAGTTTATGTGGGGCATCCGTATGTGACTAGGTCTGCTGTGGCTTCCTTGATGCCCAGACAGGGTTCACGGAATGCTGGCTGCTGACACTCCGGCTCGGTCGGCCAGTATTCAATCCAGGTTCCTTCACCCAGCATGTACATCATCCTGAAAGAAGGGACACACCAGTGAGGACTTGTACACGTATTAACTCACACCATCATGCACACACAGTCATAGTGACACAAACCATCATGGACACACAGCCTAAAGAAAGAATTTGAATAATTTAATTTAAATTTGTAGACTTAAGGAAGGCTACTGAACAATATTACATTATATAACAATCACATGGAAGATACTCTTATCCAGAGCGATGTTGAGTAGTGGAGAAAATCAGTGTTACTCTCACTGATAATGCAGTGACGCACTCAAATATGCACAACCGAAAGAAAGACAAATCAACAGGCAACTAGAACTCACCCGTCCTTATCTTTGATGAGGTCGTCAGACTTGCCCATGATCAGGTAGGTTTTTTCTTCTCTTAGAGCTATACTCTCTCTGCAATAGGGATGGGCCATAAATGTACGCTGTTTCCCCTTTACCGCCGAGTCAGTGCCTGGAGAAACATAATTACAATGAGTATTAGTGTAATTACTAAATAATTGCTCTGTGTTGCTCAAATTTCCTCCAGAAATAAACAAACGGCAAATTTAAAGGTCCAGACCTCATCGTATCTATAAATACCCACATGAGATTGTAAATGGTGCAATCATATTTTAATTCTTGCTTCTGGCTTAAACATTTTTTAAATCCACTACGTGCTAACCTTAAGCTCATCAACTGAGGGAAGGCAGAGCCTTTGGTAGAAATGGAAATGCAACACTCCAGTAGTAAGACTTTACCTTCTTTGATGACATCCTCCACAAGGACAGTGAAGCGGTCGATGGTGTAAGTCAGATCAGCGTTGACCACTCTGACTTTATACACTGCAGAACATTGACACAGTCAGTTTACATGAAATACAAAACTGTTTAATTGTTTAGCACTTGAAGCAACCAGTGCACCTTTCTCTCCACTACACGTCAAATGTACATCTGCGAATGAAACACTGTAGATTAGCTTCTTCTTGCAGGCGGCCATACCGTAATCCATGCCAGCTGAACAGGCAGTAGTCACACGGTCCATTTCTTCAGCTCCCTGTTTCCTCTGGTAGCTGCAGTTTTCTGTGAACAGTAGAGAAATACGAATGAGCACACATCATGCTGGCCTTCTCTGTGACATCACTTCATGCCTGATGGATGTGCAAAATCTACCTTCTGCACAGCGGCACACATCCTCATGGCAGATCCTGTTCAGGGTCCCGTTCTTCTTCTCCGGGTGATAAAACTTCATACAGCGGTTTTCTGTAATGAACAATGGTTTGGTTTTTCATTCTGGCTGCTGATGTATGACATGGGCAGAGGCTATGAAGACCTCTTTACCAGCAGTGAAGATCTGAACTCACCCATGGAGTAATACTCATACAGAGTAACTGCAGCTGGCTGAAGCAGACCCACATTGTTTATCTTATGTATCTTGAAGGCCACTCTGTCAGGCAGCTGATGGGAAACCTGTGGAAAGAGAGACAGAGCGAGAGTGAGAGAGAGAGAGAGAGGTAGCAAAAGACTTTGTCAGACTCTTAGCAACAAGCCATATTCAACAGGTCCAGGCAGACCAAATTCAAGTGCTTTTTCATCAAGGCCAGAGGAATACATTTGCACACCTTGTCCAGGTAGAGAATAAGGGAGCCCTTCTCTGAAAGTTGTTTGTCAGTCTCAACCTTCTGGACGTATCTGTCTCTTCCTGTGGTTAACTGTTGGAGTCAATACAAAATAAGGCCATGTGAGAAGGGTCATTCAGTCAGTCAGTGTGCCAAAGTTATGGTTATGATATGGTAGCATAAATTATGATTTACAGCTGTATAAAATTTTTTTTTTTTTTTTAATGCATCGTAGCCACTTGTGAATTATTTAATAATAATAATAGTAACAGATTTCAGGAGAATCTTGTTCAAATGGTTAAATAATAAGCACTATCACTGTCTGCAGTGATGGACCCGGTATCTTTCCTCACCGTCTCAAGGTCCTTCTTATCTGCAATGAAGCCTGTGAGCAAAGTAATATCCAGAATAGACATGGTGGCATCGCTGTTGGATAGGTACCTGGGAATAACACAGGAATTTCAGAAATGTACTTAAATATCAATTAGTTATGCTATTTAGAGCTGGTTGTATAGCTTTTGGATTTCAAGGTTTGTGACCAAAAAAACATTTCTACTTACAGCATATCAATTGTGAGTTTCCATGTTTCCAAAGCGTTTTCGTCAGTCGCTGTAAAACAACAAATCTTACTAAGCACAATTAAACAAGAGTGAATCCGCAATAGCTGCGACCGCACTCGCGCATCCATGTGTGCAGGCATCCACGCACACGCCCTCACACAAACACGTGACCTCTTTTTTGGCTCAAGACCAACCTTTCCACAAAATCTTGTGCAAATCTGTGAATCCATTCGGGAGATATTCGCCTTTTTGTGATAGGCTACGCCCATCTTGGTCAATCGGCCTGAAAGTTACTCAGCTCTACCTTCGGTCATGACCAACCTCCATGCCAAATTTCAGCTTCCTGGGGCGAAAACTGTGGCCGCTACAGGGTGGGACACTTTTGTGGACCAACTAACTAACCGACTAACCGACTGACCGACAGACAGAGCTATAGAGCTGCGGTTGCAGCTAAAAATGTGAAGTATTTCCGGAAGGTGATATTCAAAACTATGGCTGTGTTCCAATACGAAGCCAGCTGCCTCACTGTCTGCATCGAAGGCAGCTCCCTCTGAAGGTAGCGTCTTAACTGTACAGGAATCTCAAAAGGCAACAAATTTGGGATGCACTTTGAAAGCAGAATGGCGTCACAGAGAGTTCACAAAACCAACTGCGACAACGCGAATAATATACAGATTCTGTCGTTGTAGCTATAATTGTTCTGATTCTCTATTTAAGGGAAAACAAAATTAGTTTTATGTTTAGCTAACTACATAACTAGCCACTAGTTCAGCTACTTTTTTTGGTTTTAACCAGATTTCATGATTTCCATGATTTCAGTTATTCGCTGTATGTAAGCCAAGTTGGCTAGCTAGCTACGGTGTTCTATTGGGAAGTAACGTGATTACTAGAAAGTTAGCGGGCTAGTTCAGGTGAAACTGACTAAGGCTTAAAATCCACAAATACATTATTCCAGTGTATTAAATAATTCAAATGGACTATTAGCTGTGACTGCAACAAATAATAAAGTTTCCACCCCTTCTCTGGTTTGAGCTGCCATTGATTTAATGGAAGTGCAAAGTCTGAGGAAATCACAAAGACTGATGGGATATCCTTCTAGCTGAAGGATGCATCAGATGTTGCCTTACAATTTTACCAAAATAAGGCACCTTAGTAGGACGCATTATTTGATGCCTGCCTTCGGTTTGGGACATGCCTATGAAGGACAAATGTGGAAGAACTGTGAAAATAGTGAAAATGCTGCCTTCAAATGCTGCCTTCTAAGGTAGCTGATTTCTTATTGGGACACAGCCTATATATTCAGGCAAAAGTTCTGTTTATTTACAGAACAGTTTTCATTTAGTGCCCAATATACTGTACCTTTTTTTTCCTTGTCTAGCGTAACCTTCAAATCAAACTTCTTGCAGTCTTCTTTCTTCGCTTCAGGTAAAGCGTTGTATATGGTCACCACCTGTGACATAGCCATCAGACCGTATTCAGACTGCAGATTATGCCACTCTGACAAGTATAATCATATCATAATACATATCCATGCTGAACAGAGGGACTTGTGCACTGGGATTTACAAAAAATTAATTACTACATTGTAATAGTGGGGCGACATAGCTCAGGAGGTAAGACCAATTGTCTGGCAGTCGGAGGGTTGCCGGTTCAAACCCCGCCCTGGGCATGTCGAAGTGTCCTTGAGCAAGACACCTAACCCCTAATCCCTAACTGCTCTGGCGAATGAGAGGCATAAAATTGTAAAGCGCTTTGGATAAAAGCGCTATATAAATGCAGGACATTTACATTAATAGTGGGGAAAAAAACTCACATTTAAAGTATCATTTGCTCATATTTTAAAGGGCAAATGATGAGAACAGGGTTGGAATCAGTTCACTTTCAATTCAATTCAGGAAATGGATTGTGCTTCAATTCATGACCTGAAAAATGTCATGTTTTATGAAGACATTTGAATTAATTAATTTAAGTTTAATTTGTGTCTTTGTTGAAAAGGAGGCTTACTCTGCTACAGAGTATGTATCCAGTTCTGGGTGAAGCTTGGGTGTGTGCCTGTGGCTGGCCTCATTATTTCAGTTTTTTGGGATTTTTCTACCATGTCATCATTTCCTATCTGACTGTCCTTTATGATATCCCTGTGGCATATCTAATCTCTTCCCTGGCAAACCTCTGCCAAAGGCTTATATGACCCAAACACAGCTCTGATTATTTTCTTTTGAAACACATTTACCCTTCTACAGATGTTTTCATGCAATGCATGTAGTTGTCATCAGAAAAGTATGTTATTTTAGAAAGTGAAAAAGACTTGCTTCTCAAGTTTCTTGTTGACTGGCAGGTTAATATGGAACTTACCGACATGGTTCCTTGACCAGTTCCTTTGGCAGTGACAGTCAGGTCTTGATCAATCCTTGTCTGAAGACAAAAGCACAAGCTTCACATACTGACCCAAGAGTCTTGTATTTTGCACATGGGTTCACTTAGTACTTAGTACTTAGTACTTTTGTACTGAATTCCTGAAGAGTCTTAGTCCTGACCCTATCAGCCTCATGTCTCTCGTTTCTGTCTGATTTTCTTTCACGTTCTTTTATTACTTCCCCAAACAAATTTTTCTTGCTCTCCTCTTCATTATATTTTCTCTTTATTGCTCTTTCACACTTTCTTCCTTTCTCCAATTCTATTTTTGTCTCCCTCCCCCATTCTTCTCATTCTCTGGCTCACATTCTCCAAACAAATGAGGTAGCTGCTGTCCCTGATGGAAAACCTAACTCAGTTTCTCTCTCATTGTCTGTCTTCACTGTCCTTCAAATTCTGTCACAAAATCAATCTCTCCATCACATTCTATCTCCCCATATCTGTACTCTTCCACTATTTCTCTATGTGTGCCTGTCATTCAGGCTCCTTCTGTCAGACCCACCTTCTCTGAGCGGGTGAGGTGAATATTGTCCTTGTTGTAGGACCACTTGATTGGCTTTGAGCGGCCAGCCACATCAAGGCTTACTTGCAGGTCGACGTCCTTCACATCAGATATTTCTGTCATGTACCTAGCCACAGCCTGGAAGACTACGATGGTGGCCTGTGGACAACAGCAAGGGTTAGCTGATGTGGTTTGTGTGGTCCTGTTATCAGTGCAGTAGAGTCCTGAATAGCTATAGAGTTTGTCATCACTAGCACTCTACAAACTGTCAATCTATTATGATACCAGAGAAGGTTTAACTGTTTTAGAGTGTTGTGCCACACAAAATTGTGATTAGACTCAATTCTATGCAGTCCGTGGACTGGCTGAATTTAACACAGGTAAAGAGACTACCCAATAAGGTGATCTTAAGGTCAGGGAATCTGTGCAGAATTATATGCAGAATTCTACTTAGTACACCAATAAGTAACAACAAGGATTCTCTAAATCTAAAAACTGAAAGTCTTGCAGAATTTAATGTCTGCCCATCATAAATAGAGAGAGCAGAGAAAAACTGGACCTGTCATAATTGATTACCTGGGTGGACCCATGACCCCCTCCATAGAATTGCCTTTCTGTCAACCATTGAACGACCTCTCCAGCCTGGTCATACTTCTTGGCGTTGACCAGGGCCATCAGTGCATAACCAGTGGCCTCCAGGGTGAAAAAGTGACTCGCGGGTACTGGCCAGTGTGTTCTTCCTGCAACAGCAAATCAGTTTACCGTTATTTTAGCAATAAGTGTGATATGAAAGAATATTGTAAGTAACATTGAAATCCACTGCATGCTTTAGTATTTTGTAAGAAGGTCTGTTCAGTCACTGCCAAGTTGAGGGTTTTGAACTGTTTTATGTGTTCAATGCTAGACTTATTTTGATATGTTGAAAAGTTAGATTGTGGATAAGATGTGCAGTCTGTACAACAAGGTATTGCTTGACAGCATAGGTAACTGAAAATATCAGATTAAATATCAGATCATTTAGAATAAACAGACCACTGATGGATCTCTGGATATTTGTATGCATTATAGCATGGTTATCTGTGTGTAACATGATGTGAATGCAGTGTCATATGTGAATAGAAGTTAAAAGATAAGGCAGCCAGGTCATGTTGGCACTGTAAAGGGCATAGAGAGGAAATTAGTCTGACAAAAGAAACTGACTAGAAATTCTGAGAGACAGGGATTTGAAGCCTATCTAAAAGTTTGCCAATGTGTAAAACATAGGGCTTTAGGGGTGGATATTTGCAAAGAACTACCCAAATTTAATGTGACCCAGTCCCTCCTCGATTTATAACATCTCTGAATAAGTGGGATTACTCCTGCCTCAAGGACAAAACCAGGGGCCTCATTAATGGAATTTGTGTGGATTTTATCCAAAATGTAATCGTACGACCAGTTAAAAAATGCACATGCATGATTCATAAAATGTGCGCACAACTGAAAAAAGGTTTTGTAAATCACACACATATGCATGTTTAATTTATAAATAAATATTGTGAATGAGCTTTATGACCCACCCAGTGAATGCTCTCATTTATCCTTAGGCTATATGGTGGCCTCATACATCTTATTTCACTACTTAAATGGCTTGGAAATGGCAGTAAAACGCTGCTATATATCACAATTGTAATTTTAGTAAAATCTAAGAAAACACAATGGCAAAAAAGCAAGTAAAAAAGAGCGTAACTATTGTTTTGTTCCATTAGCAGTACTATATCAAGCAAAACAAAATATGTTGCATAGCAAGCTGTGCCAGGACGGCGCTGGGTGAACAATATCGACTCGTTCCTTGCACATGACGATGAAACGGCTATTCCTCCTCATGTGCAAGGAAATGTGGCCGGGCCCTGTAAAACACGCACGTGGTCTATCGCTCTGTTCCTGAGGTCTTCCAACAGTGTTAGTGCAGCATGGTCCTTCGAATGTGAATAGCTCACATAGGTTTTTATAGTCATGTCCGTAGTTAACACAATGTTTTAATGTCTTATCTCAATTATTAATGTGAATGTTAGCCTACATTTCAGGAGGTGCCTTTTAATTATTGTACTGTGTTTATGAATGTTAATACCTCCCTTATTAATTGCATGTAGGCATTAATGCCGTTGGAATTTTGCCTATATTATTCACCTTTTGCTGTCACTTTTAAACAACAGAACTGATGTGTTTACACTATGCCATTTGTACACATTTTATGCTCTTCAAATATCATGGCTTTTGAAGGAATGGGACATAATATCAGGAATAGTTCATGCGTGTGGTCTGGAGCTTGTGTAGAGGTATGCACACTTTCGCGACATTTTCAAGGTTTATAAATCTCAACATTGGCATGCATGGTGTATGCCTAATTTATTATGAAATCTGTGCACATGACTGTTTTATGCATGAGGTCCCAGGAGTTCAAATCAAACTTGTGTCTAACTGTGGTTATCGGGTCACTAGGCAGAAATACCTGAAAAGGGTGGTGCTTGTGAAGGAGCTGGATGCAGTGACTCGTGCTGATATTGTGATTATGACTGTGATCATGACTAAGCTGGTGAACTACAAGAAGCTGTAAACCTGCAAGCCTTTATGCTGTAGTAAACTCTGTACTTAAACATTGACCTAAGACAATGGCAGTGACAGGATTTATCTTTTTCATAATTTCTCTTCTGCTCTGTTCTTTATTATCATATTCTAACAATGACAGTTTGTTTGATTGGTTGAAGTACAGAACTGAGAGCCAGGCAACCCACTCTCTTACCAGATGAGAAGCGGTTCAGGATGTCCAGCTGGTGATTTCCGTCATTGCTCAGAGCGTAGGCAGTGAGGGCCACGGCGTAGGGGTTGGTCAGGCTGTGGATCCTGCCAGACAGGAACTCGCTGGCTTTCTTCATGCTGCCTGGCAGGCTCTGGAGTAATGGCAGAGGGGCAGAGGGACAATTATGAAGGCCAGATAGTAGGACAGGATTACCACTGCAAGAAGGGGCCAATGTTGGGCCTATATTTGCAAGACATCATAATGAGACAATAGCAGAGGTACCACTCAGTTTGTCTGGGCTTATAATTTATGCTGTAACACTGGTTATTGGGCGTCTGTGTTTTTTCTGCTTTGTTCTCTCTCTCTCGGCATTATTGACTTCTCATAGTTGCGTTGTTGTCTGCCATTGCCCAGTGTGCTGTGATGAGTCTGTCACCAGTGGTCCTGGGCATGATGTGATGGTGCACTCACGTTTACTTTCTCCACACAGATGTGACGGGCCTCCTGCATGGCGATGAGGACGAATGCTGTCATTGAGGCATCACTGTCTTTCCCCTTCACGTCACCCTGCGTGCCAAAAAGCGCAATGAATTTATAGCAGACAATGGGATACACCAGAAAGGTTCACATCTTTGGCCTTTAGTGGACCTTGTATTCCCTATCTGCTTGTCTATCACCTATCCAGGCTCAGAGGTTAGTCACAAGTTGATTACCATACTACTTTAACTTCCCTGATACCAGTTACTGCTTAATTCATGTTTATGTTGCAACTGAGTCTCTATGCAGTGATTTGACCTGGGTCAAATACATATTTATTTTGGATTCAAATAATTTTCTGCGCTCTATTGATCTTGCCTGGTATAATTGAGCCTGCCAGTATGACCAGAAGGTGGAATTTGCACTTTTTGAGAGTATTTCATTGGTTCCAGTACACCAGACAAGATCAGTAAAGCGTAGAAAAGTATTTGAGTCCAAAACAAATACATATTTGACCCAGGTTTGGCAGTAATAGACAGTGCAGTTTACTTTAATTTAATGCTGTTGTTCTGTGATCACGTCTTCTTTTTTGCACAATATAGTATCTGAATATATCCAAATAACTTATGGAATAGCAGTCACAATTCGGATGGAGGTCGCTTATGGTAACATACCACCATCTCTCCGTGGTAGACCTGGCCAACCTCTTTGAAAATGCCATCTGGCTGCTGTGAGTTCAGGACCAGCCATTTGAGGGCGCTGCACAGCACATCTTCTTCAATGAATATGAGGTTGTATGCCAGACCAAAAATTTTGGCTACGTACGCCGTCAGCCTGTTGGAGAGACACATGAGTTACCGCCACACCAAAGCACTGAACCATGTGCTGCTTTTAAATCACTTTGGACCGACATATCCAGTTAAATGGGTGAGGTATGAATGTCAAAGAATCTGCTGGAGGAGTTTTTCATTTCTTTGGTGATTTGTTTGGATGCATAGTAATGAGTTTCGAAGGCCTGTCAAAGTTTTTATGCTAATGGATATCAGGGGTGGGATTTACTCAAGTACAGAAGAGCTCACCAGCAGACTGTTAATCACGCAGAAAAACTGTAACCAAAAATCTGGCAATTTTTTTTTTTTTTGCCTGATGAAAACTATATAGCCTAAACATTATACAAAACTAAGTACATAAATCAGAACTGCTAAAGTCACAGTGTGTGTCTGCATTTATGGCTCACATGTTTTTATGTATAGGCTGTTTGCCAATGCATATATGTGGGGTATTCACATTTAGCCCTCTTCCCTGCAGCCCTTTTCAAATGTAATAGTTCCTATTTATTATCCAGTAATTCTCTGCCTTGTAATGAAGGAATCCATGCGCTAGCAGGAGCTGGAGCTGGGGTGTTCAGTTGGCTATTGGAAGCAGTAAAGAAGCCCTGCCCAGCGCAGGGCACTCATGAACATTTAAATGTTATGTCACTAACCTAGCTAAAATGGTGAAATGTCATAAAAATATGTTTTGTTCTTTTATCAATAGCATCCTAGCAGCAGCGTTAGTCATTAGCGTGTTTGCTATTGAGTGAATACTGTTTCATTATCAAAAGTCTACCTTCATTGTGCTTGGGCACATACATCTACAGTTCCTCATATTTTAGCATTTTCCTTCAATATAGCAGGTACAGACTCCAATTGTAAATTTCATACCTAGACATTGACTGTTGACCTTCTGCAAGCATTCTTGTGCATGAACTAAGACTGCAACACACAGCTGGCCAAGAAACACCTGAGCAGTCAACTGTCCAATTACATTTGGTCATCTAAAGTGAGGCTATATATTGTATAAATAGGGCTGTAATTCCTACACAGATCATCCAATATGCATGTACGTACTCTCTAATTAAAGCTGACAGTCTGCACTTGATAATTGTTTTGGTTTGAATCACTGTGAAGTGTAAGAGATGATTAACTTTATTTATATTCTACAGTTTCTCATATTTTAACATTGTTCTTCTGTGTCCTCTTGAGTGCAGTGCAAAGGAGAGATACAAAACTATTGGATTATGGAAAAGCTTTTTGTAATGATTAGGTCAATATTTCTAAGATGTAGCATAGATTTGTCCATTTTTATGTTCCATTTTCCAGAATAGCAAAATAAAATATTTATTGATGTATGTAGCCCATCAGTCTACAAATGCCTGATAATTACTGGAAAGGAGACAGGCAGCCAGGCACTCATTCACTCTTTCCTGTCCTTGCATTCCGTGTAAAGTAGAAATGCTGTGATGCCTTTAAGCGGGTCTGCTGCTGTAAAACTGGCTTTTGGCATACAAAAAAAATGAAACAACTTGAGTACACCAGTGATCGTAAGGACAAATCAGCTTTCCATTGCATCGAGAAAATCATAAAATACCCTACCCCTATTGGATAATGGTAGTTGTGAGACTGGACAGAAATAATGAGAAGTTGCTCACCAAGAGCTGGGCGGCTTGTCTTTCCAAACACTGTATGCACCCTCACTGTTCCGATATGCCAGCTGCTGAGTGTAGCCTGAAATGAAAGAGAAACAATAGAAAAAATTTCACATCACCAATAATTTACTCCCTATTTTGTGAGGGAGATACAGTGATCATCTTGAAAGGAGTACACTAAAAAACTATGTGATTGTCACAAGAATTTCTTAAAGTAAACTGATTAATGCCATGGCTCTTACACATCGCAGTTTGTATTTTACTTGTATTAAGCGATGATCATATGTTGGATACATTTCACATAGACTCAAGATATTCTATGTCTTAATGTATTTTTTACATGTTGTTTGCTGAATCTGCAGTGTCGTACCCATTGTGATGAACTTGATGGCTTCGGCCCGACGATCTAGCCCAATTTGCTCCCACTGACCGGTTTTGTCCAGGTAGTGTGTGGCGATGACAGGCCCAGTAATGCCGATCATGTTCTGCTCACCACAGCCTGCGGGCTGGTGTATGAGGCTGCCCATAGGTTTTCCACTGATGGCTGCCTGAATGGTCTGGCTCAGCAGCTCCCCTGTGCAAGCAAAGTAGACGGCACAGTCAGGGCTACGCTGACGTCATACACTGGCAGTTACATTCATACTGATTATCTCCCGAAAAACCAAGTATTTCCATAAGAATTCCGGACTGAAAAATGTGAGGAAATTCCTTTGTTTAAAGAAGAAAAGGTGATATCTCATTACCTGTCACACTGATGTAGGTCTGTGCAGGTGAGCCCGGCACCTGGGACGTAAGCTTCACGGCTTCAATCTTCTCCGTCTGAACGCCACCTGAATGGGCAGTTGCACACACCGCGTCATGCTCAGGGTGAGATACCAGGAAGCTTGCACTTGAGTTTACAGGTAGGTCAGTTGGAATTGGCCGGTCTGTTCTTCATGGTCAGAACACGATCAAAATCTTACAGGGAAAGCAGTCTCATACTTTATTCTAACCCATCTAGGTTGTGCTCAGAGCTGGGTCGGAAACTTACCATGGGTCGATGGATTCAGGACCACGGTGGTAACCTGCTTTTTGGTTTGCAGTCCTTCCGCCTGTGAGACATTGTGAGAATAAATGAATTCGGCAGCATATCCTAAGCCTCTGGTAAGCCATCTTGGTTTGTGAGACTTAATATTGTATTACAAAAAACATTGTATTTGAAAATAGGAATATATGCCTAATAATTGCCCAAGCTGGTTAAAAAAATTTAAATAAAATAACACAGTTGATTGTTGCACTAACAGAAGAATCATTCCATATAAAAACAACACTGGCCAAAATGTATACATCTTTTCAATAACATGTTTTAATAATATGTCATACCAGGTTGATATATGCCATTTGGAACAGCCGGGAGAGCTCTTACATCATAGCACCTCAAACAGTTCTTAGTTTTTATAACATTTTTTTTTTGCCCACGCGGTCAAGATGTTCACATCACCCTGGTAAAATTAAATGTTGGCAAATAAATATATATCCTCTTAATATGAATGCTTTTGAACATTCATAATTATACACAACATCCCCCCTTCAAAGTAAGATTAGGACTAGCTATAGTGCTGAAAGAACACATGAAAAATGGACACTGTCATTGTACCCTTGAGCAAGGTACTTCACTTGCATTGCTTCAGTATATTTCCAGCTGTATAAATGGATACAATGTAAATGCTATGTAAAAAGATGAGTAAGTTGCTCTGGATAAAAGCATCTCCTATATGCCTGTAATGTAATGTAATATTGGAGTAGGCTATTGGGTGGAGGTGAGGACAAGATAAGCAGAGAATAGTGGGTGAAAGTGACATCTTGAAGGAAGAGGGTGAAGGGACTTCACTGACCACCACGAGAAGGTCCTTCTTGACACCGTCTGTTTGGATGGAGTCGTAGACGGCGGCTTTAACCTCAATGGAGTGCAAACCCAGGGCCATCGGGATGATGACAAACGAGACAGCACGTGAGGACATGGGGTCCATTTCCACCTCTGGCAGGCGGTACTTCCTCTTCTTGCTGGCCGCGCTGCACACCTGCTCAGTCTCCATCAGCTCCACTCGAACCTGCAGCAGGGAGGGGAAACTCATGACTCCTGTGCTGAGGGTGCATCCTTCTCCAGATGGTAGGACTAAAGCACAGAACTAAAGTCTTACCTTTATGTGCTCCTCAAGGTAGTTGTAAAGCACCGCCTTAATTTCCAACTGCTCATTACGCACTGCGGCATAGGGCAGCTTCAGGTCAATGAAGAAGTGTTTCCTCACCGTCATTTCAAAAGGGTCTGCCACACAGATTCCTGCGGACAGGGTAAGTCACACCATGGTATAACAGTATAAACATTGGAACTGTATCTCTTGGGTGTGTTTGCATGTGAATATCTGATACAATGAAACACATAAATACTGGAGACCAGTCATTTAAACTGCAATTACACCTGAAATTAAAGATTGTGATGAGGTCAGTCCCTTGTCCGATACGTATCATTCCTAGCAATTTTTTCTGGAGGTCCATTTTTGATGGAGTTGACTGTATTTCTGTTTATACTGAACCTGAACCAAATGGTAACTGACAGTCCCCAAAAAAGAACTACAGTATGTATTCAGGACAGATGGGGGGGGGGGGGGGGGGGGGGGGTACCATGATCTTTGGACAGGCTGATAGCGGTGAATTCCCACGTGGTGATTGAGTCCTTCAGGAAACTCTTCTTTTCGATTGAAGTGGACGTGCTGGAGTACAAGACAACAATTACAGATAGTTACACCCCGCAGACAAAACTTTTCAGATACAGGCAGACAAGCACAAATGGAAGATAAATGAGAGTAGGGCCCTGACAAAGTGGTGCTAGACATATGCATTGTGGGAGAAATCATTTTTAAAAGAAGTATTATTATTATTATTATTATTATTATTATTTATTATTATTATTATTATTATTATTATTATTATTATTATTATTATTATTATTATTATTATAAATAATAATAATAATAATAATAATAATAATAATAATAATAAAAAAACTCATTTCTAGATTTGTTCATAACGGTTTTAGCCTGACCCAAGGTTAATAAGTAACTGTTCCTCAGAGAGCTCTTACCATCCCTGTTTGCCTTCACACATTGGTAACGTCACCTCCTCCCATAGCCAACTCTCAGGGAACTGTGTGCGGGACACAATATCTCTATCGCTGGTGTAGTCGCCATCCTCTTCACCTAAATACGAATAGATCACAGGCAAGTTATAATCAGCTGAGGCCTGGGACAAACTCTGTGCACTGACATGGGAACCAGCTACTGAAGTTTAACCGGATCCCATTTGGTAACTTCTAATGGTGCTCTGTCTGTCGTTAGTCTGTCTGTCTCTATAGGATATTATTTCATCTTAACAGTCAGAAGGAAAGGCAGCAGCCTCTCTGCCATTGTGATGATCATAACGAAAACAGAGATGGCCCTCTAAATCCGGCAGCCATTGTGTAACCTTGTCCCATTCTCCAGCCTGGAGAATTGGGCTAAGGATGACGGCAGATCTTACTGCGTGCAAGTAGCAGATCTTCGTCTCTGGCTTCTTGGGTTTTCTTTTCCACTACTGAGCAGCAGTGCACGAACGCTTCAACGCACTTTTGGCCGTCAATGATGTAACTTGAGCGTCTCTCACACGTGAACCCCCGCAGGTTCTCTCTCATGCCATCCACACAGCACTGCCTCTCCAATCCAGTGTAATTTGCAGCTGCAAAAAAACAGTGTACCAGATTCAGCACTGTGGTCCAGAAACACACAGGGCAAGAATTCCCTCACAGGAATAGTGACCCAAACCTCAACTCAGCGTCAGACTGAACTTGCGTGTCCCCAGGCATGGAAAAGCAATATTCAGACACAATCTTGTCAGCACTAAAAACTTTAGCGACAGCGACAGACAAAAAGGCATTTCTAGATTTATACATAATGCACACATTGACTTGGTATTTAGAAATGTAATCTCTTAGTTTTTAACATACTAAGTTGGCTTTTTGACCCATTTATTGACCCAGATGCAGAGGCTTTTACCTAGTGTGTGTCTCAAGTCTGCCAGTGTGAGTGAGCGCCGTCTCCGACGCTTTGGGCGTGCAGGGCAGTCTGGGTCTGCATGGGGACACACAGTGAAAAGGCATTTTCATTTGTTTCATGTGTTAGTGTTCATATGCTTATATGAGACTGACAGTGTCATGGCAGACATTTTATTAATTGACTATTGATTGCCTATGCCTTTTTTTATGCATTACATTGACAACCTGTGCTACCCTTGGAACCTCTTGAAAACGTAATGATAAAAATATCTCCTGCTTGTCTGTGTTCAAAGGTGGGCAGAATATTACCTCTACCTAGTGTAATTTCATACATGCACACACACTCACACACACGCACGCACACACACACACACACACACCAGCACACTGTAAAATGATTTACCACAAAAATGGACCATTTCCACATGTACAGACATGCTCCTTGTGCTGCACACCCATAAAAACAGTGCTCCTCACAGGCTAAGAAACCTTTGCACAATTGAAAACATACCTGATCTAGATGTGGTCCCAGCTTGCTTGGTTTGAAACGCCAGTCCAGCATCATAGAAAACTCCCATGCTGTCAGGACCACTCCCAGGCGTACAGCCAATATCATGCTTTTCAACGATGTCCCAGATCTACATATGAAAAGGCTCAAGTCAGTCAAGAGTAGCATGCATACACAGTACGGCCCCAAACGCCACTTACAAGGTGCTCATCCCTCCATAATTTTTACAGAAACGGGAAATGTAAAAAAAGTTCAACAAATTTTCTTCCCTTACCTTGGTCTGTGTCAGTCTGTTCTTATTGTTCAGGACATAGACACCCTTGTCCACGGCCACCAGGCCCACCTTTGCCCCAGGGTCACCGGTGATGGTCAAGCTGAAGGGCTTACGCGGCTCATAGATATCTTTCTTGACTGTGGATTCGACTTTAAGCTGTAGGCACAGACAGACAGAATGCACCTCTGACTCTGCATAGCTATAGCCCAGCCGTAACTCTGCATGACTCAGCCACACATGAGGACGAGAGGGGTGCAGTCAGGATTTCAACATTATGATTGACATCTAAATGTGATTCTTTCAGGCATACCGTTCCCATGCAGGTGTCCTTAACGTCCACCCACACAGAGTCTGACACCACTTCCGGGCCCACATGGTAGTACGCCACAAATCGGAAAGAGGGAACCATGTCTTTGGTCACTTGCAGTGATAAGGTCACCAGCGACTGTCCTTTCAGTCTTTGATATCTCGCTGCATGAACAAGCTGCCCTTTGTTCAGCACCTGTTCAGGAACAACACAGACAGGTGAACACATCTACCTTGTGAAGCACGAATGGTGCAGACAGCTACAGGTAATAGTGGATTGAATTTATATAGTCATTTTCATCTAATGATCTCAAGTAACTTTGCAGTGAAATGAGGAAAGTCCACCAACATTGTGCGGCGGCTATTGTACACCTGAACACTCACTACACATCCGCTGAGGTGGAGAGAGAGGAAATTACAGAGCCAGTTAAACTGGATGCTTACACATGGCCAGGTTATGAATTTGTCCAGGACATCAGGGAACCCCCCTATTCTGCCCTAGGATCTTTAATGACAACGGTGTCCGGACCTCAGGTTGACATTTCAGAAAGCTGGCATCTCCTGCAGCACTGTGTGCCACTGCACAGAAATGTTTAATGCTTTGACTCAGTTCAGAGGCCAACCCCACCTGCTCACCAGCACCGATTTTCGCAGGTCTCCCGTCCAAGTACTTACCAAGCCCACACCCACTTTGCTTCACTCATTCTATAACAGCAGGGTATATGGTGATTTAGGTGCTGACAAAGTAAGACTACAAACAGGTACACAGCACGTATGTGAAGTATGAAGACTACACAAATGTACTCGACAGGTATATGAAGTATGAAGACTACAAACAGGTACACAGAACGTATGTGAAGTATGAAGACTACAGACAGGTGCACAATACCTATGTGCAGTATACAGACAGGTACATACCAGGTACGTGAACTGCTTGTCCTGACCCTGGATACCTGGGCTGTTCCCAAGGTTGAGGTTGATTTGCAGGTTATCTCCAATCTTCAGTTCCGCTGCCTGGATGCTAATGTGCAAGTAGTTATTTGAGCTCGACTGTGTCCTGTACGGTTGGGCTGTCATATGTGCGACAGCTTGCCGTTCATCAGTCAGTTCAGGAGATTCGGTTTTCGCCTGGAGACAAAGAGGCAAACCCGAATCTACAGTATCACAGTAGCACCAGAGCTTCATTTGTGACAATGTTGTTTTCATGCTGAAGGAAGTATTTCAGTTTTTCTCAATGGTTTTGGGGGAATCAACTTGAACATATTACTGTACATTCCACAGCAGTTATATTCTCTTTGATTAGAAGTAATTGAATGGCAACTGGCATATTATTGAAGGTGATGTAATCAACCTATTATAGTAAATTCCTTAAGTGCTGGAAGATATCTCAGCAGTCACGTTTGGCATTCTGTACATTCCAGTCAGATTCCCGAAATAGTTATTTTTTCAGGAACCTGCATCGGGCAGAGATGAGCCACAGATTTACTTCCGATTGATTTGAGAATGGAGCTTACATAGATTTGGAGATTGTTTGCCCCCCCGTGGGTGTTGATGGTAAGCTTGGCGATCCCATTTTCCTGTGTCCAACCCAAAACTTCCCCTGGTGTCACCTTAATATTAATGCCTTGAGCAGGAGTGTCATCTGGGTTTGTGACATAGACCTATTACAGCAACATTGAAGGAATAATTATTATTGCTTAACACGTATAACCAGCAAGACACATATACAGTACTGTATAACACACAACACAAATTTTCTCAAAACACATAAAATGGAAACAAAGCAATAATGATATGAAATCCAAATTCAGACATTTTCACAAATGAGGGATTTATAGGTAAAAAATACTTTTTATTGGGTTCAACACAACTTTAAAAGGAACAGCACCAATTATAAAAGAAACTCAATAACTGGTTATAATATAACATACCACAACTTGAAAAGGCATTCCTGGTTTAAAATAGGTGGGGGTCTTCTGGAAGTGGATGGTGTAGGGTGATGTCACTATCTGGATCCCCGTTCTCTCTGCCTCCACCATTTCACTGCCTGACAGAGGAAGGAACATCACTCCAGTATTCATACAGTTATACTGTAGATATTGCAGTCAGAATGGAGCAACAGTGCAGTTCACCCGCCAACAAGTCATTGCTATTGGAAAGTGCAGCCTGCAGAAAGCTGAGTGAAATTCAGACATGGTCCAGTCCACAGTTGCAGAGGGTGATTAAAATAAAGGACCACAGGTATGGAAGTTTTTTGAAGCAAAGTTCACAAGCCTGTACAATGGATTCAAAAATTTGGAAATGGTTTCCCAAATCTGTAAATGGAATCACAAATCTGTAAATGGTTTCCCAAATCTGTACATGGTGTCATTTCTTAGTAGTGTTAGCTGTAGTTATAATTAGGAATCTAGGACGGGGTATTTCTATTGGTAGCTAAGTCAATTCTTGCTGATTCTGTAATGAATGTTAGCAAGTTAGCAAGATTCCTAAATCAAAGCGGATGGAGATAATACCTTGTCCTAGATTCCACTGCACACTCTGATTTAGTTATCCATTATATTGTTCCCTGTAGAAATATGACCCAACATGATGGTTCTCTGTGGGTGAGTTCATTGCCTTTTTGAGTTTTTTATTTTAGGATTTGACTGTAGATAACAGGTTCACTTCTTAAAAGTAAAGTAATGGTATTACATTGTTATCCCCAGTCCACTCTTCTGATTAGCTGAAAGAACATGCATGGACCCTCCTCACCAGAGCAATTTCATTAGCACAACTATGAATGCCATTTTACAAGTTTGCAAATTGGTACACTACAAAATTTGGTGCAAAAGTTGTCTTTGCTCTAGTTGATTTGAGAGGCTGTAATTATTGAGTCATTTTTGTACAAGTTGGAAAGTGCTATTGTGTGTATTCTCATATTAATTTCCAGACTTATCATCTATTCATTTATTCTACAGGTTTGAGAAAACCGTTACAGATGTGTGAATCCATCCTACAGATTTGTGACATTTGTTAGAAAAATGACTCCATACACAAGACCCAAGAACAACATACGCAACAAAAAGAGGCCTAAAAGTGTACTAGACAAAACACCTTTTTTTTGTGGTTTTATTTACTAAGAATCAAATAATCAAAAATATTGAGCAAGGTCCTTACCACTGTCTGTCAGGACACTGACAGACACATATAGGGACTGCTTGACCAGCCGTCCAATGTCTGGGAAGGTCTTTTGGATTTGATCTCTTGTTAGCTTGGCCTTTCCCTTTCCTGAGATAACCTGAATTATAAAGAAAGCACAGGTCACAAAACCAGCCATGAAAGGGGGTCAGTGGTGAGTTTGGGGGTGCTCATGTAGAATAGAGGGTGAGGCTGAAAAGTGGAGGTACTAACGTTCACTCTCTGCAGAGAGGCAGGAATACTCTTCTTCTCACCATCCTCTGTCAGCACGCCAAAAACCACAAACGCCTTCCCTGAAACATCCTTTCCATACAGATACCTGCAGAGCAAAACAAAGGAAGGCCTTCACTTTGCATGTAAGACAACTGGAGTGAATAACTTCCCAGGAACCGACACGAGATTGGCTGAACAAGAACCCCCCATCAACCATTTTGTGAAAACAAACTTGAAGCTTGAGGACAGAATGATGTACAATTACAAACAGTCACTGAAATCACTTGTCACTTGTAAATGCCAGGTTGGTCAAAAATATTCTCTTGAATATATGATATAAAAGCTTATTGTCCTACCGGGCGATTATGTTGACAGATAGCTCCTCATCATTGACGTAGAAAAAAGATTTTTCTGGTGACAGCTTGACCTCAAAACTTGGAAGCACTAGAGGAACCAAAGATAAAAATTATCAAATATTCCTGGAGAGTTCACTATATTAGCCTAATCAAATACACTCGGAGCAGGTTTTCATCTCACCATATTCTTTCACCTCGAAGTCAGCAGTAAAGTTCTTTTGTGGGGTGCTCTGGAATCTGCATACCACCTTCCAGGTCCCCACACTGTCAATAGAGAATGTTAGATATTATGGCAGAGGGCATGTCAGTACATGACCTAAGCAGATTTGGGTGCCTCTCAAAACAAACCTGACAATCTCTGGGAGTTGGTACTGTCCTGATTTGACCCCATTTTCAGGATACACAATGTCTTTCTGAACTGTGATTCCATCTGGAGTCTGAATAGGAAATAAGCAAAAGGTCATTTTTGATAACTCATATAATCTTGGAACATAAATAAAAATGCACAAAGAAATTCAGCCAGGAAACTCATGCTACAGCTGACCATTGGTCAGCCTCAGCATCTCAACTACATGTTCTCACACTCAACCAATCACATGCACGCATCTTTACATATACTCATGCTTAAGCAATCACATGCACACATCTCTAATGGTGCGCCTGTTTAAAACTGACAGTCAAACGTCCAGTGCTGCTCATTGCCTGTGCTGCTCTTTGAATGCTTTGCTTGCTGCTGCTCACAGAATTGCGCTCACCCTCCACCACCCCAGCTACCACCTGTTGTTTGGGTCTGCTTCTAACTACTGGGGGTTCTGATATTTCCCCTGTTAGTAGGGGAGATGTGCCATGCACAGAAGTGGGGTGGCAGTGTAGTATAATGGGTAAGGAGTTGGTCTTGTAACCTAAAGGTCACTGGTTCAGTTCCCCGGTTGGACACTGCTGTTGTACCCTTGTGCAACGTGCAAGGTACTTAACCTGCATTGCTTCAGTAAATATCCAGCTGTATGAATGAATGCAATGTAAATGTATAAGTAAAATTGTAAGTTGCCCTGGATAAGAGTGGCTGCTAAGCACCTGTAATGTAAGTACATACATCAGATCCATTTAGCGCCACATAAATTGTTTTTGCATTGCATATTCATTAATATTTAATCTCAATATGTGAGTCGTCCTGACTGAAATCATGTGATCAAGAGGGCATTCATGCTTGGAGGACAGCAAAGACTAAAGCCTTACCATTATTTCCACAGAAACACCACTTGAGATTGGCTCCAGTCCAGGGTTCAAGGCAAAAACCCTGTAAAGAACTAGAACATCGATCAACCGATTAATCAACTGTGCATTATGGTTTATATGTTAGTATACATATGCATGGAGAAGAAATGGGGAAACATGGAATCTGAACTACTTTGAAAATTGCCTACATGTACATGTTGATATATTACTGTACCTGTGCCTATCGGAGTATAGATGCTCTTATCTGTCTGTACAAATATGTACCCAGACTGGAAAGAGACCATGATGACTTTTTCCAATTCTTGCTTGTTTCCAAATTTTGCGTGTAGGTGGACATACTGTTTCAAACGCGTCTCTTCTTCAAAAAATTCTTCAGGGATCTAAAATAGAAGCATAAATTGTTACAGGCCGTTTCATCTTGAAATGGTGAATTATAGCACAAGCTAAAACAACCGTCTAGTTTAAATTCCCGAAAACTTGCTGAAATATCTGTAAAAATTATCTAGAATGTCAAGGCAAAAATATGTATAAAATGAACACCGGTTATTAACTAGATTTTGAGCTAAACTATTTTCTAATAAGAATACTCATAGAATATGGTTAAAAAGTAAGTAAGCCTAGAGAGGATTCAAAAGGAGTGTTCTTGTGAAATATTCTGTGTTTCTATAAAGTGGGCAGTTTTTTTTTTAATTTTTAAAAAATTTTTTAATAAGTACACTAAATGACAGAAACTGGCGGGACAGTAAGTGCCTGCTCTGCACAGGAAGTGTTATCTGGGATTTGGAAGTCCACCGGTCTCCTCTAAGAAGTGACTGACGGGAGCACCCACCAGAATTTCCTGTAGAGCCTGGAACTTGTTGTCTGCCTTCAGATCCACAGATGTAGAGAAGATTTCCCTGTTTTTGGCAGGAAAATTCTTCACCACAATTTCAACTTTGAGGTTTGGTCCTACATACTCCTGTACTTCCACAAACACGTTCTCCTTACTGCCCACCCGAAGCAGGTTTGGTGCAGTCAAAACAAATCTGTGAAAACAGAAGAAGGTGAGGGGCAAGGGAAGTAAGAAACAAAGTATTTGAACAGTTCCTCTTTTAGCACATCACTGTCTGTGAAACTGCTGGACAGAAGAAGCACAGTTGCTGTCAACAACCAGACTGGATTCAAACGAAAATGTTCAGTCAGAAAATAAATCCCATCCCACCATCAACTCCAGTTTCCATAGTCACACACACCAGACCTGGGTCAGATGTGTGTTCAAATAGTACTTTCAAATGCATTTTAATTAATTTATTTTAACTTACAACATTTGCAAACACAAAGCAATTCATTGGATTTTGAAATAGGTATAGAATATGTTTGTACATGTTTGACATACACCATTTACAGTTTACATTTACATATTTAATTTCATGGATCTGTTACTGCTCGCATATACTCATGTGCACTCTGTATGGAATTATAACAAACGCAAACCGGTCTTATTTCATATTTTAATTAAAACACAAACTCATGTTAACATATAAAACATATATTTCCCCTACATTTGCATTATTCAACAGTAAAATTAGCTAAAACATTTGGGTTTCAAAGCTTGTTGGATTTCTTAGGTATATTAAAAAATAATGTAATGTAACATTCTATTAAATAATCATAAATTTTAATTTTCCTTGAACTTTTATGCCAGCCTTTCTTGACTTCCTCTGACCTATAATTATGGGAAAATGATGAACATTTGTTGAATGTAACAGCATTTAAAATGTTTTATTTTTATTTTAAATAACTAGCATTTAAGGAACTTTGTACAATATCTCATTTCGCAGGGAATTATAAAATATTATTGAAATACTAAACAATTGTTTGTAGGAATACTTTAAACTAATCAAAATTGCATTTTCAAACAAAAAATGATTGAGTAATCTTGTTTTTTTGACCCAGGATTTATGCACCCAGACAATCTTTCAAGTCATTGGACTGTAAAAGCACAGCCCCTCCCCCCATACAAAGGGACCTTCACAGAACCGCCTGAACTGCGCACTCAGTTGTTCATTAGGCTTTTTGTTTGCTCAGTGCAATTCAGTGACCCCAGGCTTCGTACATTCTCTGGTTTTAAGCATGCATCATGCATGATAAAATCTCTGCCCTGTTCCCTGCTTAGTGGAAGGAGTCTGGCGACAAATATACAACAGGTTAAATGTTAAGATTACCAGCCGCCATTTTGAATTTGCTTGGCAGTTACTGTCACCCAGGGCAGCTCACAGAATAAATGACATCCAGTTACCATAGCCATATTTAAAATAAAAAAAACTCTCCGATTGTCTTGCTAAAAGGATACAATCCTCTCCTCTGGAAATTGAACCTTCGTTCTTCTGATGTCTAATCCAGCTGATTATTAATCACACTGTGCTTCACTGCTGTATGATAAACTTGTTCTGACCATTGATGTAGGTAGGATTGAGTCAAGAAGATTTGCCACTGATGTTCCGACTAGCAGTGTCCCTGTGAAGACTTGCAAAAGTGGTCCCCATTCACCTTTCCTGACTACCACGGCACCCACTGGTGCCTGCACGGCTATTTATCAGTTGATCTGCCGCGTCTGTGGTTTGTCTCAGACAGACTATGATCACAGTAGAGTGTGTGTGTGTGTGCATCTGCATGCGGTATACTCACAGTTCAGCACATGAGAGTGCAGGAAGAGACAGAGCCAAGGTGGCCAGCCACACCACATCCACACGCATCTTTCCCACCGGGTCCAAGTGTCTCTCTCCCCCTGGACAGCACTTATTTATACCCACTCTGTCAAAATTGTGTTCCCTCCCCAAGCCTGGAAACCCCCAGGCTCAAGACCTGAACTCCAATGCAAACACTGGCTGACCCTCTGGTGGATTGAGAAAGCGAGATGAAGTAAGAGAGGGAATGTCTGATAACTGAAATTCAAAAATCAATCACAGGGGGCGGGGGAGGGGGGGGGGAACTTGCATAACCAGTACAAGGGAGTCTCATGTCAGACAAGAAACCAAATCTGTGAGTTTCTTTAAAAATAAAAAAGTTTCATGGCCCGGGAGTTGCCATGAAATAGCCCCCCCCGCGACAGCTCGACAGGATGCAGAGACCAAGGTGACCTGAACTAGCAGAAAAATGAAAAATTGTTACAAAATAAAAAAAAATATATATTTATTTTTTTCAAAAGTAGGTGAGACATGAGGAATATGTGAAGCAAGTGCATGTTGAGGGAGAGCTCTGGAGCCGCAATGGGATGGGGGGGGGGGGGGGGGGGTGGGGGGGGGGGGGGGGAACCGTGTTGTGCATACAAGCTGTTTGTTTGCATTGCTTGAGCCAGACTGTTCCAGTATGTGTGTGTTGTGAAGGGGGTGCCCATCTCCTTTCCCGTATGTTACACTGACACATTTCCCAGAAATCAAATTTTTTCTTCCATAGCACATTTCATTGCACAATTCCAAATGTTCTCAACCCATTTTCAATGCAGACAGTGCTGTGCAGTAGGCACACACACTATGCCCGCAAATTATTAATCGCACATATGCTAGAAAAACTCGCAGACAACCTCTTGATTTGCACCAGTTGTGCTAGAATGCTCTCGGTGTCCCAAACATTCTGGTTTTATGATTTGTTTTTATAAAAATAAAAAAATTACCTGGGCATCCTATACGAGGGGGTAAGAATGCCCGACTAAAAAGATTAAATGAACTTTCAAACTGACATTTCAGTGTAACATGCATCAATCATCAGAGTCACTCAGAGTCCAGTCTTTTACATCTTTGTTTGCATTTTTTTTTTTACCTCATTTATTTGCCAAATGTTTTTGACAAGAAATAGCATATGCAGCTGGATGGTGAAGAAGACAATGACTTATTATTTTACTTGATGAGATTCATTGTATCAAAGTACTTTGCAAACCTGCAGTATTTACCGATGGCAACTTGACCAGAGTAACAGAGTTTAAAGGGGAATTGCACTTTATAATACTTCTAGGCTCATTTTCACACCAACCTGGGGTTTTGTGTGCATTCCAGACGGTTTTTAGGTTGCTTGCTTCAATATTTAGATATTTGTAGATTTTTGATTCCCGTGTGAGCACACCACCCCCCCATCCAATAGAAGCCCATTCAACATCAAACTCCACATTAGACTCATTGTAAACACACGTCCCTGCTTCTCATGACTGATATGCCAATGACACCCAACTCTTTCTCTCCTTCCCCCCCTCTGACACACAAGTCTCCGCTCGCATCTCTACTTGCCTGAGGGACATCCAGAGCTGGATGGATAACCACCTTACCATCTTAAGCTGAACCCAGAGATGATCTTCATCCCTGCTCCATCCTCTAACCTCCTTGACTTTTCCATTTCCCTAGGGGACACCGTGGTGTCATCACCACCCACCGCAAAAAACCTTGGAGTGGTGATGGACAACAGACTGTCCCTCTCCCAGAACATCACGGCGGTGAGTTGAACGTGCAGGTTCTTCCTGTACAACATCCGGAGAATCTGCCCCTTCCTCACCACCTACGCAAACCAGCTCCTGGTTCAGGCAATGGTCCTGTCCCGCCTGGACTATTGCAACTCGCTGCTGGCTGGTCTGCCAGCATCCACCATCAGACCCCTGCAGCTCATCCAGAATGCTGCAGCGCGTCTGGTCTACAACCTCCCCAGACATTCCCATGTCACCCCCCTGCTCACTGACCTCCACTGGCTGCCTGTTATGGCTTGCATCAAATTTAAGACTTTGGTGCTTGCATACCAGGCAGCTAAGGGGTCAGCACCAGGATACATCCAGAGGATCATCAGACCCTATAACACCAGCCAGACCTCTCCGTTCTGCCACCCTGAACGCTTGGCATCTCCCCCTCTTTGTGTCTGTACTTCCCGCTCGCGTCTGCTGTCTGTCCTGGCCCCTCGCTGGTGGAATGACCTCCCCGTGGCAGTCAGAACAGCAGAGAATCTGACTACCTTCAAACGCAGACTAAAGACTCATCTCTTCAGGCTGCACCTCTCCCCACCCCTCCCTAGCCTATAGTTTAGCTCAATGTACCTAGTTAGGCTAATGCGATCGCGATAGTTTTTATTTGACAGGATTGTTTTTGTCTGATTCTGATTAGGCAAATGTGATTTCAGTGCTAGTTTGTACTTGGCAGGATTGTTTGTTTGTTTGTTTGCTGAACAGGTTACACAGGGTTGGAGTCCTGATCTGTGGTCACTTCTGGCACTACGATCTTTACTTCACTGTAGTGTGTTTCTTTTGCACCTCTGCACCTTGAACTAATGCACTTGTTGTACGTCGCTCTGGATAACAGCGTCTGCTAAATGCCTGTAATGTAATGTAATGTAATATTGTCCTTCTAATGAATTTGTCGCCCTTTGGAGAATTTGGAGAATTTTTAAATAGCTCCGGGGAAGGTTGTTCGGCACACACTGATCACATCAGAGGGTAATGACTGGTTAATAGGACTGTTGTTCCAGGAACAACAATAGTGATGTTGATCCGGGAGTATATTCTACTTGCATTAATCACATTGTGCTAAATCATGCCATTCTCCTTATGTATGCACTCAAAAAAGTGCCCGAGCAATGCTTAAATGTAAATGTTTGTTTTTCGTCAGAGGAAAGAAAAAACACACACACGCACACATACAGGTTTTCACCAAAAGTAGACTAAATGTTTATTCAAATTTACCGAACAGGTCTGGGAAAAATTGGCCATGGTAGGGCACAAGCAGAAAAAAAAACAACTGATTGATGCAAAAAGGCAATCCTTTTGAAATTCTTGCATTTTATTGGTACCTCAGATGTAAAAGTGTTACATATATTTATTTGACCAGGTGTGAGGCCTGAAGGCACTGCCTGTGCTGCCGAAAAGTAATATACTTTCAACAAAATAAATGAAAAAACAAACAATAAATTTGACATGGGTTTAGCTTGGGCACCCAAACGTGGACAGATCATCTGTATCTTCAAACAGGCTCAGACAGGTCTGCCGGTTTGCGGACTCCTGGCACTCCGTCTCTGTGGGCCAGTGTTCAATCCAGGTGTCTCCACCTAACATGTACATCGTCCTGAAAGGAGGGACACCAGTGAGAACACACACACACACACACACACACTCACACACACATTAACACGCTATAATACACACACCTTTTTTTATTACACAAACTTTATTATTTGCAAGCATACTATCATCCCACAATACATAATCTTTCAGACAAAGCCATATTTATTCTTAGTTTTCTTGATTTGGCTCTGCACTCCACAATTTTAGATTTGCAATCAAATAATTCAAATATTTTTAAAGTGCAGATTCTCAGCTTTTATTAAAGGGTATGACTTTGTTTGGCTACATGTTTGACCTTATTTTGTTCTATTCTGATTCTTGTGTAACCCTTCTGGTTTGTTTGCCAATTGGATTTTGTGTTTGACCACTGACTTGTTCTATTGTATTCTGAATCTTGTGTAACCCTTCTGGTTTGTTTGGCAATTGGATTGGCTGAAGCAAAATCAGTTTGCTGATTGGATTTTGTGTTTGACCATTATTTCATTCTACTCAACCGTGACTCTCGTTTTGCTGCTCTGCTTACAGTATAGTGATTCTGGTTAGTTAGGATTACAAACCCTTCCATCGAGACAATATTTTTTTGTTTTGCTTTGTTATTTTTCCTTTATTATTTTTGAAGGTAACTCTGGGAGGAATTTTAAATCTCTGTTGGGGGTATGCTATTCAAAATCTTGGTCTCAGCCTGCAGATTCATTGTCCTCAAGCTCAGCGTTCAAAGCTGCCCTGTGTCCAGTAAGCCTTCAAAGTTCAGGTTTTAGGTGCTTTTGGATGGGCAGATAGGGACCGGAGATACTCGTCAGTCAGCAATATCATTTGCCTTCCCATTCCCCACTCATTTCCCCATCACACTGTTACAGTCGGACATAGACCGAGTCATAATACATGCTGCATCAGCACTACAGAGACTAATTCCTCGTTTGAGAGGTCAGAGCTCAGGGCACATTCATTCTTTCAATGTTGTGAGTACAACAATCTAAGCATTAAGATGCAAAAATATGGTGATTCAAAAAAAGAATTGCATCATAGTTAGATTAATAATCACCCAGTAAAGGTCATTTTAAGGCAGGACTTGCTCCAAATTGAAAATAAAATATAGCTGCAAGCAGTGATTACGGGGCCAAGCAGCAAGCACAACACGCCATTGCAACATTTGAGCTACCATGTGGTCACTCAGAGTGACCTTGGAATGACCTTCAATCATTATGCAAAGTTTTGTGACACCAGAACGGGTGGTTACGTAGTGTTATCAAATCATACGGGATTGGTAGCATTTGAAGCATTTTTAAAAAAGCCTAATTTTAATCTAATGGGCGGAGCTTATGGGTCCTTATGGGAAATGTGTTACGCTTGACGAGTTGCACACATGTCCAAAATTTCATGACTGTAGCTCAAATGTGGCAGGAGATATGCTTGTTCAAAGTTGTCCAAAAACCATACCTATTAGCTCATGATAGCGCCACCTTATGGCCAATCGGCTTCATATTTGCTCCCTGTCCATTTGGAGTGCCCCTATACCAATGTGCCAAGTTTCGAAAAAATCGGCATAGTGGTTATGCCTAAATCTGAAATGAGCTCTCTAGCGCCGCCATTTTGTTTGATCGGGCCAACAATGGTGGGTTAGCCTCCACTTATGGGTGCTCATACGCCTATGGAGTTTCGTGGTGTTCACGTGGTGGTCAAACCATCCAGAAGTTATACACCTTTATGTGAAATGCCATGCCCTCCGCAATATTCATTGGCTCATAGTGGCATTGTTTTTTAACTTTTCAAAAATCCGATATGTTAATTAGTAGACATTGCTTTATATATTATGTATACCAAGTTTTGTGCAGATCAGTGAAAAATCCTAGGAGGAGTTTGATCATTTATAGTTCTGCATAAAATTCAAAATGGCGGAAAATCCAAGTAACCGGAAGTGATGGGTCCATTTGTTCCTCATGAGGAGTGGCATATGTGTGCAAAATTTCATGATTCTAGGTCAAACGGGGCATGAGATATGCCTGTTCATATAAGTTTTCTATTTCAATTGCTTGCTATAGCGCCACCCTTTGGCCAAGCGATGTAAAATTCGTTTCATGGCCTGTTGGCATAATCCTCTACCATTCTGAAAAGTTTTGTAAAAACCGACCAGTCGGTTATAGGGGCTGCCATAGACTTCCATGGCAGAAAAATAATAATAAAACTAACAATAACAAATATTAGCTTGTGCATGCATGGGTAGTCAAAAATCCCAAGCTAAAGTTTCAGTGCAACCTTAATCATGAATGCAGGTTGTTGCTCTTTCCATGTTTTGGTCACAACTGCCTAATGAGCGAGGTTCATGAAATTACAAAATGCATATTTTAAAGACTTGGCTGTCCACAGGAGTGCTGGAGCTCACCTGTCCTTTTCTATCACAAGACTTGAGTACGAGCCCATGATCAGGTAGGTCTTTCCTTTGATCAGACTTATCGCCTCTCTGCAATAAGGATGGGCTAAATACATTCGCTCTTTGCCCTTCACATCAGTGTCTGTGCCTGCAGAAAGAGACACATAAAACCAGCTGAAACAGATTTCCCCAGTAATAACACAAACTTCCACTTGAATAAAAGGATCAAATTCAATTGCACCCACAAAGTCTTAAGAGTACAGGGCGTGGTGGCTAATTAACTACATCAGGACAAAAAGGAACGATCACACTTTACTCTAAAAAACACAACTTGTCGAGGCAGAACTTATCACATAGAACAGTCTGATTTTTACAGTCGAAAGAAAGAGCTGAGATCTGAGTGCTCAAAGCAAAGTCAGGCTTTACCTTCCTTGACGGTTTCAGTTACCAGAATGGTGAAGCGGTCGATGGCAGGAGACAGTTCAACCTCGATTACTTTGGCTTTATACACTGCAAAACATTGTAATGATCAAGATACGCAAACCTAAAATGTCTGATTCTTTTTAGCATGTCAGAGAAGTGAGAATCGTTTTAAATTGACAATTTTCAAATCCGGCAGTTTTCACTTTTCATTTTACCCGTTTAATGTTCAGCACTGAGTATAGAACACAAGTGGCAGCAACAGTTTGAACTCCTCAGTTATAAAAAAATATATATATTTGATTTAATTGGCTAATTATTATCAAAGATATCAATTATGAATTAAATTCCATAATTAATTGACAGGCTGGTTGGATCAAACTTCATCATAAATGTGCAACTCACAACCAAATCAAAATTAATACAATTATTAAAGCTGGTAACTTTTTCAACAGTCACAATGTCGTGAAAACATATTGAAAATCAAAACACCTGTGGGCCTTGTTGAAGGGACAAGCAGAAAGTCCAGGTAAATTACTGTTACAATTTAAAATACATGTCCAGCAGAAACAAAGTGAGCTCCACTTCTGTCTTCAACTCCAGCCACTTCCCTAGCAGGAAACTTTCCTCTTGATTGTAATTTTGTCTCTGATTGCATACAACCTGTAATATTTCCAAAACATTTCACCGCACTTGGAGTATTGTGCTGTTCTGAAAACTGTACTACAAGAACGATATAGAGACTCTGGAAAAGGTTCAACGAAGGGCAACCAAATTGGTTCCTGGTATGAAAGATAAAATCTATGAGGACATTTAAGATGCTTAACCTCTTCAAGCTTAGTAAAAGGACACTTAGGGGTGATTTGACTGAGGTTTTTTTAAAGCTCTGAAAATAGCAATTTGCCATATACTGGCCTGTGACTTGTGCCATAGACCTGATCTGACCAAGTGGCGGTCGAAGGCATGAATCGCTGCTTGATATTCACTGACACGCCCCCAACAACACCTCTGCACCCACTTCAGAGCACAGATTGGCATTCAAACTCAAAATAAAAAAGAAACCATGATCCTTATAGTATTGTGTGGCCACACTAGTCCCTGACCCCACAAACAGCTTTGTGTTCTGGTGTCTCTTCAGAGGCAGTTAAACTCTCCAGGAAAGGAGACACCATGACACCCTAGATTTTATGCATAGATAAGGGCCACAGCATGTCTTTTAATTGCCTCAAGACATCCACGTTGATGCCTGTGGACAGGTGAGAGACAGCAAACAGGCAGAATTCCTACAGTAAGGTCACCCATAGCTGGCCTTAATAACAATGTAATATCGCACGGACTATGAACAAGTTTGCCATATAAAACTGTATTGTCTAGAAGCACTAGAAGCCGACGCTGCACTGTTCTCTTCACCACACATCAAAAAGACTGAATGCACATGTGTGAATGAAAGGGCACTTTGCAGATTTAATCTTTGCTCTTGCAGTTGTCCATACCGTAATCCATGCCAGCTGAACAAGCAGTAGACACACGGTCCAGCTCCTTATTCTCTTTCCTCTGGAAGCTGCAGTTTTCTGTGAGCAGTAGAGAAATGTGAATGAGGGCACATCATGCCAGCCTCCTCTGTGACATCACTTCCTGCATGATGGATGTGCACACCCTACCTTCTGCACAGCGGCACACATCCTCATGGCAGATCCTGTTCAGGGTCCCGTTCTTCTTCTCTGGGTGATAAAACTTCATACAGCGGTTTTCTGTAACAAACAATGGTTGGGTTTTTCGTCCTGGCTACTGATGTATGACATTGGCAGAGACCATGAAGAACAGCAGGGAAGATCTGAACTCACCCCAGGAGTTATACTCATACAGAGTAACTGCAGCTGGCTGAAGCAGACCCACATTGGTTATCTTATGTATCCTGAAGGCCACTCTGTCAGACAGCTGGTGGGAAACCTGTGGAAGGAGAGAGAGAGAGAGAGAGAGAGAGAGAGAGAGAGAAGGAGGTAGCAAAAGACTTTGTCAGACACTCAGCAACAAGCCAAACACAGGTGCAGGCAGACCATATGCGAGCGCTTTTTCATCAAGGCCAGAGGAATACATTTGCACACCTTGTCCAGGTAGAAAATAAGGGAGCCCTTCTCTGAAAGCTGTGTGTTCATCTCAATCTTCTTGACGTATTGGTCCTTTCCTGCAGTTAACTGTCAGAGCAAAACGTGAGATAAGGTCTTGACACATAAAGAAGTTGCATTCAGTCAGAGTGCCAGTAGGACCAGGGTAAGGATGACGCAATCACGCCATTATCCTCAAGAAAATCAGCAAAAGAACAATGCAAATAAAAATGTAAAAGTTTACTCTAAAGAAGAGGCAAAGTGGAAATGTCAGTCTTATAAGATAAGAAAACTTCATTGTCCATTACATTTACATGAAATGGAAATTTGCCTTTGGCATTCTGGCAACACAGTGTAAAACAGTAAAAAACAGCTAAAATACATAAAATACATTTTCAGCAGCAGCAATGCTCATGGGCAGTGGGGAGGGTTATTTTATTATGTCTCTGTTCAGAATGGCCACAGCAGAGGGCACAAAGGACTTCTTGTGCCCATTTTTCCTGGTTAGTGGGACCTTGAGTCTCCTGCCAGATGGCAACAGCTGGAATGCTGAGTGAAGTGGGTGGGTGGGGTCATTATAGACCTGGGTTGCCTTTTTGGTTATGGACCGGTTGTATAGCTTCTGGAGTTTCAATTGTTTGTCTCCAATGATCATGCTGGCCTGGCTGACCACCTGGGTCAGCTTGTTCCTGTGTTTAACTGAGAGGTTAGACACCGGAACATTATTTATTTAAATAAACATGCTTTATTTTGTGAGGGCTCTACTGTCTATTTGGGTAGTCTCTCTGAAGAGTGCAGGTATATATTTTTGCTATATGCACTGTCCCATACTGAGAGCACCTTTTCTCTTTTATAAGCTTTGACTGTAGCGTGGGAGTATCCATTTCAAAAATAAAAACTCATTGTGCTAGTTTGACAATGACTGAGGTGATACAAGACAGGGGGCTGTTTTATCTCAATGGTGAAAAAATGTATTGACATAGCTGTCTGCAGTGATGGTCCCAGGATCTCTCCTCACCTTTTCAAGGTCTGTCTGGTCTGCAGTGAAGCCCGTGAGCATGGTGACATCCAGGATAGACATGGTGGATTTGGAACTGGAGGGCTTGTACCTTGGAAACAGACAATAATCCTAGAGTCCTGAAGCCAGCTTTGGGTTGGAAAATAGCAATATTCAAAGTTTTCTCCATAGATTCCACTGGAGCTTTCCTATTTAATGTGGAAGACTTAAAAATGTCCACTTCACTCTAACAAGCTAATTAACTAAATCAAGTTAATTCAACCTCCCCAACAGTGTTCTGCACTTGATAATAGAGCTTTTTAAAAAATGAAATACCTTGGTGTTTGAATATTGGATCTGCTAACACCTTATTCTGATTTCAAAGGTTCACAAAAATTAATTGTAGAGTGTCCAATTCACACACATCACAATGGCCAATGGTTTATTAGCCCTTTGGAAAGTGATACAGTCTTTTCCATCTTAAATGAGGTATAACTTATTTGTAGGTTAATTGTAGTGTACCTTGCTTGCCATGACTAGATGCTTATTCGTATTTGAACTAACACTAGGGAAGTAACCACTGGTAACCATGCAACCATCTAAAATCATGACCAGCAGTTTGCGTGCTAGCTAGCTAACCTAGCTAGCATTTGCACTAGCCAACGGTGATGAACAGATCATCTGGAAGGATGTAGCTGGTAAGTAATTTGATTACCTCAGTTTTGGAAAGATTAAGTTTATGATTGATCATCCAATTTGAAATGTCAATAAGACAATGTCTGCAATGTCGTTAAAGTGGAATTTGTACAATTAATTATTATTCTTTGATAAAGTTAATTTAAAAGACTGAAAAGGAGAAATCATTTTTTTAGCATTGATTAATTATTTATGTTCTTGTTAGTACAAGAGGCAAGAGGCTGGAGTATGTGGCATAATTTTTAAATATATTTTTACATTTCAATAATAATTTACATGTCCCACCTGCCAATTTTGCCGATGCTTCACAAAATCAATTGTGAATTCTGCTAATACATATAATCAGAATGCTCATAATGCCACAAATTTGGGCAAATTGGAATTGTCGACTGCATTTTCTGGTTTAATGGGTAGGTGAATCATTTCATTTCCGACTGCCATCTGGTAGATTTTAAAACTAGGCCAAAAAGCCACAACCTTTGATTTTCTTCACCCACAATTTAATCTTAAAAGGAGATTGATTGGACGAGAAAACTGCAGCCCAGGCAAACCTACTCAGTTGATGACATGCAGTAAAGATTTCCAAGCTCTGTATTACAAAGGTAAATTAGCATGTTTTTAAAAAGTTGTCATTAAAAACTACACATCCACTTACATCATATCAATTGTGAGAATGTACGTTTCCAGTGCCGTTGGATCGGAAGCTGAGAAAAAAGAAAACATTCATACTCACTAAATTGCATCCTTTAACAAAGTCAAAAGCAACTTCATGTCATCCTGGAACAACCACTATATTTTCCCAGGGTTCATGTTCATTTATGTAAAATGCAGAACAGTTTGTCTTTGGCCCCAAATATACCGTACCCTTTCTCTGCTTCTGTATCGTAACTTCCAGCTCAAAGTTTTTACAGTCTGCTTTATTTTCCTCAGGCAAAGCATTGTAGATCGTCATCACCTGAAGTGTAAGTACATCACAACATGGGCAGAGCGTACATTATTGTGGCACTCAGCGACATATTTAAATGCACACATGCTGATTCAGTATTGCATTTGTAATGCTACTGTAAAATTAGTTACAAGCCGCAAATCAACATTATATGAGGTCACAAGTCCATTTGTTACATAGTGAGCCTGAAATCTGGATACAGTAATCTTAATGTTCTTGACATGTTTGCTAAACTAAGTTTGGTTGCTAGCGAGATAGCAGGGATTAGGTTTAGAAATGTGGGTAAATTATCCATGGTAATCATTTCCACTTAACTGCCAGTTTGGAATTCTGAAGCATGCTGAGTGTTCCACAGATTTTAAGTCAAGAGATAACTGTAATAATTTAACAAATTTAAGTAGTCATTCATTTTTCTTTTACAGAACTCTAGGGTATCAAAGTTGTGGGTTTATATGGAACTTACTGACAGGGTGCCTTGGCCAGTTCCCTTAGCAGTGAATGTCATGTTTTGATTTAGTGGAATCTGCAGACACAAAGACAACCTTCCCTTAATGATCAGAGAAAGCTTGTCAAGTTCACAAAAGGTTGACTTACACTGGATGTTGGATCCTTTGACTCACAATTTTACCCTTAACACTGTCATCCTCACGTCCTCTCTATGACTCTCCTCTTCTCTCATTTTCACTTGATTTTCTCCTCCCTCAATATCTCTCATTGTCTCTTCCCTCTCTTTGTCATTCTGTCATGTTTCATCTCATACCATCACACTATGCTCATTCCTCCCCTTTTGTTCCTTCTCTCACTTTCCACCCTTTCATTCCCCAGCCCTCCTACTGATTCTGCCTTCATTGCACCTTTGTTGAGCGGGTGACATGCATCGTGTCTGTGTTGTAGGTCCACGTGGTGGGTCGCTGGCGTCCAGACATAGACATGGTCACGGACAAGTCAGTGGGACTCTTTTCAGGTAATTCCGTCATGTACAAAGCAAGGGCCTGGAAGACTATGACGGTAGCCTGTGGGTAAAAAATAGGGACTGTAAACTAGACATTGTATTTATGCAGCAAAAGGTAACATAAACCAGTGCTTGATATGGGTGCATTGGTTTAAATCGAAAATTAAACATTAAAAAAACATAAATTGCAACCCTCACATCGCTGACCTACAGAGGCAGTTCTGCCTCTAAATAAAAAAATTTAAAAAATACATTTTCACATTGTTTGGACAAGTGCTCTAGTGCAACAAATTAAAACGGCAACTATTTGCAAACTGTATTAGAGCAAAAATAAATTACAGTTTTTTAAATGTCTTTTAGGGGTAGTCTGCTTTTTGGAGTTTTTGATATTTTATTTCAGTTTTAATGTATGTACTGTACTCAATTGGCCCAGACAGTTTTTGTGTGCAAAAGGTTATGTTATGTTATGTTCCATCCAGCCATTAGCTATACACGCACATTTCTGGTCATGGTCGCGAGATGTTATGTTATGTTCATAAATATAAATACATAACAGAAGTATTATATATGTTCTAGGAATCTGCGTAAGTACCGTTAACAGGGTGCATAGTGCAGGGTATCTAAGGGAGAGTCAAGCTGATCACTGACCTCCCCTGTAGCCCGCCATTCCTGACCCCTGAAAGCCGTACCTGGGTGGACCCGTAGAACCCGCCATAGAACCTCTGTTGTGTCAGCCACTCGACCACACGACCAGCCTGGTCGAACTTTTTGGCCTTGACCAGGGTCATCAGTGCATAGCCAGTGGCCTCCAGAGTGAAAAAGTGTTTGTTGGGGACGTGCCAGTATGTTCCTCCTGCAACAGATGATCGAGATCTGCATTTTATTATTATATTTTTTTTACTGAATGGATGAAAGGGAGACCAGCCATTGAAACTGTACGTTACGTTACAAGAATTTAGCAGACGCTCTTATCCAGAGCGACTTACATTGTATACAGGTATACAGCTGGATATATACTGGAGCAATGCAGGTTAAGTACCTTGATCAAGGGTACATCGGCAGGGTTCTAACAGAGAATCGAACCTGCGACCTTTAGGTTACAAGACCAACTCTATAGGGTTGGTTGTCTGGCGGTTGTCTGGCAGTCGAGGGTTGCTGGTTCGATCCCCCGCCCTGGGCATGTTGAAGTGTCCCTGAGCAAGGCACCTAACCCCTAATTGCTCCCAACGAGCTGATTGGTACCTTGCATGGCAGCCTTTCACCGTTGGTGTGTGAGTGTGTGTGTGAATGGGTGAATGAGAGGCATCAATTGTAAAGCTCTTTGGATAAAAGCGCTATATAAATACAGTCCATTTACCATTTTAACTCCTTAGCAATTTTACTACGCTGCCTCCATTTGGCTGCCGGTGGTCTACAGGCAGGTTGCATGGAAACTGGGGTTAGCTTAGCAGGTCTCTGACATTGTGTATGGGCAATGTGTCAGGGCCCAAGGGCGTTATTCAGCCCTGGTGAAGGTGTACGAGCTCACCACCAGACGAGTAGCGGTTCAGGATATCCAGATGATGCTGTCCCTCTCTGGCCAGAGCGTACGAGGTCAGGGCCACGGCGTAGGGGTTGGTCAGTTTTCGGATATTCTCAGACAGGAATTTGCTGGCAGAGTTCATGCTATTTCTCAGGCTCTGGAGTAATGTCAGAGTTGTTATGACTTTCTTGTGATGGGAACACTTGTAAAGCAACCGTGCAATAATAACACCAAATGAACATATGGTAGGTGCGTACCTGCAGTGTAACTGAGAAAATAGGTAAATTAGAAAAAAATAATAATAATAAATTTCCCACGTAATGAGTATTTCCGTAATGTAATATGGCGGCCATCATGGCACAACACAACCAGTCATGTATTCACATGTGCTCGTCAAGTTGTGAGCTATTTCCTTGTTCCGAATGTTGTGTGATTACAGCTATAATAAAACAATGCAAGCAAAGGCACACAAACCATCATAAAATAACGGCAAAGGGAGTGGCACAATATGGGCACCAAGCCATGGGACCCAGCCAAAATTAGAACCCCCTTGCACTGAGCTTAGTGTTGCAGGGTACACCGGTTCTTTGATCGTAGCACAATACCCTTATTTTGAAGATCAGTTAAAAATGTCATTTTAAAAATTGATTGTTCTATCAAAGAAATGTCTCATGTTGTATTTTCTGGGAGCTGAGTGGAATAACAAAATGTATTCATGTCGTTTGTCTGCACCATCACAAGGGATAGTGCTAGTGCCTTACTAGTGTGTGTGTGTGTGTGTGTGTATGGACTGCACAGATGTGCATGTGTGGTAGTACTAGCACACTACCTGTGTGTGTGTGTGTGTGTGTGCATGGACTGCACAGATGTGCATGTGTGGTAGTACTAGCACACTACCTGTGTGTGTGTGTGTGTGTTTGTGTGTGTGTGTGTGTGCATGGACTGCACAGATGTGCATGTGTGGTAGTACTAGCACACTACCTGTGTGTGTGTGTGTGTGTGTATGGACTGCACAGATGTGCATGTGTGGCAGTACTAGCACACTACCTGTGTGTGTGTGTGTGTGTGTGTGTGTGTGTGTGCATGGACTGCACAGATGTGCATGTGTGGTAGTACTAGCACACTACCTGTGTGTGTGTGTGTGTGTGTGTGTGCATGGACTGCACAGATGTGCATGTGTGGTAGTACTAGCACACTACCTGTGTGTGTGTGTGTGTTTGTGTGTGTGTGTGTGTGTATGGACTGCACAGATGTGCATGTGTGGCAGTACTAGCACACTACCTGTGTGTGTGTGTGTGCATGTGCATGAGTACTCTGCAGATGTACATGTGTGGTAGTACTAGTACACTACCTGTGTGTGTGCATGTGCATGAGTACTCTGCAGATGTACATGTGTGGTAGTACTAGCACACTACCTGTGTGTGTGCATGTGCATGAGTACTCTGCAGATGTACATGTGTGGTAGTACTAGTACACATGTGCCAGAAAAAATGGCACTACATGGGGAACGTGTGTATCAAATAATAATGTACAGCAGTTTCTGTGGTTCAACTAGTTTAATTGTAGTGTTGCACATTCTGTCACAGTTGTTTTCAGGCAACACTGTTTAATCAGATTTATCACTCTAATACTCTTCTCTCCACATTACATGTATTGTTTGTAGTATGTGATTGCATGCTGAGATTGGAAATTTTTTATGTACCTGTCAAAAAAAACAAGAAACTCAAAAAGCTAAATGTATTTATATTGCACATTTTTCAAAGTCATACCTTGGGCTAAACTCCTCTGAACGCAAGTCTAGGGCAACAGTGGCAGACAAACCTCCCGATGGTGGGGTATAAGCACTGATGACTGTTCGCTGTTTTTCTAGGGTTTGGCGAGAAAAAAGAAAGGCACTCACGGGTATTCGCTCCACACAGATGTGAGACGACTCCCGCATGGCGATCAGGACGAACGCCGTCAGCGCTACTTCGGGGTCTTTATCCTTCACGCCGCCCTACGCGGAAAAAAAAAAACCCACACGCAGTGAATGCAAGTCCCATTCAGAGACAGGCTTCCGTGAGCGGGACTTCCGTCATGGCTCAGGAGGTAAGACCGATTGTCTGGCAGTCGGAGGGTTGCCGGTTAAAACCCCGCCCTGGGTGTGTCGAAGTGTCCTTGAGCAAGACACCTAATCCCTAACTGCTCTGGCGAATGAGAGGCATCATTTACAGCATTGTAAAGCGCTTTGGATAAAAGCGCTAAATAAATGCAGTCCATTTACTATTTACCGTCATGGCCAGTGACGCTGGTGAAATAGCACTGGCTACATTCTAAGCAAATAACATCTCTGAGACTCTGTTGACTATTGAATCTGTCCGTTGCTCGTAAGTCATTCTAAGCAAATAACATCTCTGAGACTCTGTTGACTATTGAATCTGTCCGTTGCTCGTAAGTCACCTACAGGCCAGTCATGGATTTTGGTCAGCAGTGTGTATTACATTACATTACATTACAGGCATTTAGCAGACGCTCTTATCGAGAGCGACTTACACAACTTTTTTTTTTACATAGCATTTTACATTGTATCCATTTATACAGCTGAATATATGCTGAAGCAATTTCGGTTAAGTACCTTGCTCAAGGGTACAACGGCAGTGCCCTACCCGGGAATTGAACCTGCGACCTTTCGGTTACAAGTCTAGTTCCTTACCCACTGTGCTACACTCACACTCACACTTGTACAGTGTGTACAATCTGTAATGTAAATATTACATGTACCATGTAATATTCTGAACAAGAAAACAAAAAAGTAATACATACTCATGTTATGTTTTGCAACTGTAGCCTACCTTTCTCCTTTGTTTAACTGAAATACCTCTGTGGACACTTTCATTGACTTTTACCATTTTCAAGTGGAAACTGTCACATGGTGTCAGTGTCCAAAGGTAAGGTCAAACAAAAAAAGTTCTGTCAAACTGTTAAATGTAATTTTAAAAAATTATATGCAGGATTGTTTTCTGAGGGTAAATGCTTATATATTTCAGTGTGGCAAAGGAAGGTATGTAGAAATTATTTGTATCCATGTTATGTCCACTTTAAAATTTCTGCAATGTCATTCAACGTTAACAGGTATGAAAATGCCATTTTGGACCATGTCAGCTGACCAGACATGGGAATACTGTTGAAAATATTTTGTTATGTCCAAGCCTGTGTATTCTTGAGAGAAAATTCCATGTCATTCTGTGTAACTTCTGAAAATGTCTGTGAATGTTAGGACATTAACTCATGCCTTTCATATTTAATGATTAACATGTCAAACTTTTTTATCGCAATTAATAGTATTTTTATATCTGCATATGTACAGATCTATGAACTGATTTCTCATCTACCATTCCTATAGTGAGCAATAATTTTTCAAATTATTTTCAGATTTTTAAACATTTTGTTTTATGTAAATGCTGATCATACATACTAGATAATTTAAACATATACCATTCACTGTAAACCAGCCATAGTCACGGTGTAATAACCAAAAATTTATATTAAAGTAAAAAAGAACAGTAATATTATTTAATTGACTCTGTCTTCAATATAAAAAAATAAAAAATTTCCCCTACATTTCAGCTTGCTTCCATTTCCTCACAGGAAGTAGTAGTTAGTTGAAGATCATAAATTAAGATTACCTTGTGACAGTCACAAAAATGCTGAAAGTAGACTATTTCAAAAACATTTATGATTGCCAAATAGAATTCTGTTGGAGTAACCTAATCAATCTTTTCTTGTTATAATCTTGTTAACATTTTTATTTTGTACTCATTTCACATGAATGTTTAGGCAGCATTCAAGTGTCCATAAAAATAACTTTTCAAATGATCTTGTTCCCTTTTTAAGTTTCTGTCCCTTTGAAAACCTTTTTCATCGCTTACTCGTAAACATGGATTCTGACTGTCCTGATTAGTAGTCCTGACTAGGGAATGCAAACAGTCAGAACCAAAACCACCAAACCACTATATTCAGACAGATATGTCTATATACAGTATTCCTGACATCTCTCGCCTCACCCCAACAATATTTAATGTAGCACACATCATTGCTAGCTGTTGGTTGCAGGGCTGCTGGGTGGCTCACCCAGGCACTGTTCTAGCGCATAGGTGAGCCGCACGGTCTGGTATTAAATTCAGTCATGCCAGTGCTGACTGTGGCTGTCTGCCCTGCTGGGGGACACACAATTGGGCTGAGCATCCAGAGAGGGTGTCTGGTGCCCATGATTGCACTGCCTCGTTGCACTCCATCAAGCCCCACTGTCGGGTGCACAGAAGTCCTCCTCTTATCCCCTTTCATATGTGAGATCACAAATATGTGATTAGAACGTTCTTAACTAAACATTGTAATGCTGATGTGGCAATCATTGCTGGTAATTGAAAGCAACAAAGTTCTAGAACACTGATTTATATTTTGGAAAAAAAAAATCTCAAAAACCTACTCTTCAAAAGGTTAAGCTGTGAATTAAGTCTCACCCAGGTTTTGTGGGTGCCTGACTCCTGAACTGAGGTGCGATAAGAAGCGGTGTGTGGCATCATCATATTCTTCGAAGAAGGCCACATGCTTGTCTGCTATGCTATGTTGTGTCAGGCAAGTCCATGTTGGCAACCCTATTCCTGAAGTTCATCCTTGTGCATAGAAACGTCAACTCGTTGACATAAATGTTTCATTTGAAGCGTTTTGGCCCTATTTAAATTACAGGAACTACAAATCATGTCTTCCTTAACGGATATGAGTTCATACGCCAGACAGCTCTATTTATATTTCCTACTTGAAATAACATACCATCAACTCTGACTGGTAGACCTGGCCAACCTCTTTGAAAATGCCATCTGGCTGCTGTGTGTTCAGGACCAGCCACTTGAGGGCACTGCACAGCACATCTTCTTTAATGAATATGAGGTTGTACGCCAGACCAAAAACTTTAGCCACGTATGCTGTCAGCCTGTTGGAGGCAAACACAAGTCCACACAACATCAAAGCACCACACCTTGAGACCACGTCATGACTCCTTTCACTCTGGCAAATCCACTCAGATCAATCAGGATATGGTTCTCAGTTTGATTTTATAATTTAATTAATATTATTTGTTGATGATACACTACAAAATGGTACAGAAGAAAATGGGTTAATGATGTTATAAGGTGATTAAAGAACAAATATCTGTCTTATCAGTGTAACACACATTTGAATATTTAAAGAGAAGACAGGTATCTGTTGGCTATGCATACTTTTAAAAGCACTCGCGTAATAATCATTTGATATTATTTGAGTGATGCGAAAGGAGTAGTGGATAAAATGGACAAGGCTGACTCACCAGGTACTGGGTACATATGGTGCTTGTGGATAAATTCTGTAAGAACCATCATTTTGGCGATACGTCAGTTGCCGTTCATACCCTGAGCAATGGAGAGGTAAAGAGGAATACATATTTTCAACACCAAAAACAACAATATGCACTTATTTTTTTGGAAAATATAATTTTAATGCAAATGTAGTTTACTTTGGTTTATTGTATAAAATGAAGTACTTAAGTTGAAATATTTCAGAGATGCGGTTTGACCATTATTTTTAAAATCTAAAATTAGACTATTGAGAAATAAAAAATATGTGGGACTAAGGGAATAGCCTACTGTTTTAGTTAGTTAGTTACTGTATTTGGAAATGCATAAATAATATATTTGTATACAGATTTTCCCCTCAAAGTTGGCCAATAATATTTGGAACATGTTCTGAAGAGATTGGTGTGAAAAGTGAATTTTAAAGGGAAAATGAAACAACGGTAATTTGTAATGTGCAGCGGTAATGAAAGCGTTACAGAGTTTCTCCTGACACGCTGAGAGATGGGCTAATTGGATAAGAGTGCAAGAGGAACAGATGGATTCGCAGAAGCTATATGCATTTGGTGATGTTTGTATTTATAGCCCCTTACCAGTTGTGATGTGTCTGATGGCTTCGCCTCGGCGGTCTAGCCCCACTTTATCCCATTGGCCGGTTTTGTCCAGGTAGAGCGTGGCGATGAGGGGTCCAGTAATACGCATCATGTTCTGCTCGCCGCAGCCCGTGGGCTGTTTTATCAGGTGGGCCATATTCGTCCCACTGATGGCCGCATCAACGGTCTGGCTCAGGAGCTCCCCTGCACACAGGTGAAGCAGGAGACACACTCGCACCGACATCATGCTCTGCCCACAGTTCTGCATAACCCGGCAGTAGCCACTCCAGAGTTCCCATCATTGGTGCAGCGTGGAAATTTGCGGGTGGACTGGGGGATGAGATTGCGATTGCGGATCGAGGGGGTGGGGGGGGGGGGGGGGGGGGGGGGTGGGGGGGTTGGACCTCAGATAATTTGGGGTGTACTGATCAAAAACTGGGTGTGCCTAGGACAGCCGGGTCCTAGCGTGTCGCCACCAGTGTGACCTGGAGCTCGTTTTTTAACGCCTTTTCCCCTTCGCCTCTGCTGTTGGAAATGCCCAGTCACATACATTTTGACGCTTGTTGCGGCAGCCTCCGCTGTGGATGTGGGAGAGCGCCGATGAGCACACACTGTCCTCTGAAGCATTCCATGCCTAGTGCCGCTTCCTATCGCAAGCAGGACTCACAGAGATTTGAGTCTGGGGAGTACTTTCCTCTGAACAGCTCAACAGGGGTACTGGCGGCTAGACCTGTGGGTGTCACTAGTGCACAATGAGATGGTCTCACCCCTGGCTGAATCCTGCCCTTCCCTGGCTTGTACACTTTCTGAGGCCACCACATGCAGTGAAGAAATCCAGTGAACTCACCGCCAACCCCCCCCCCCCCCCCATCCCCTAACCCCCCCCCCCCCCCCCCCCCCCCCCCGCCCCCAAAAAAAAACCACCAACGTCAACACGAGCGGTTAAAAGTGTCCTGACACTTTGGCGTTAAATTTGGGGAATGGTCATGTCTCCTTACCAGTCACGCTGATGTGTGTCTGTGGCATTGAGCCAGGCACCATAAACCTCAGATTCACTGGGAAGATGGTCTCAGTCTGGACTCCGCCTGCCGGGACAGTAGGGAGGAACGGCGTGCACAAGCGGAGGAAATATTAACATGCATTAGGCACCAACCCAGACCACTGTTCTTGAATTAGTAGATCAGTGTCAACCTTCCACATGAATAAAGTTTTTTTTTTTTTTTAATTAAACATTTATTTGAATCAGGACAGATAGATAAACAGAGCATTAGAGTCCGATGCCGTGGGTCATAACATTTACGGCACACGCTGATGTTGTGACGCTTGTCCCTAGATGGGCCTTCCCTACAAATGCACAGACACACAATATTAAATATGCACCATCTCATTTGGGTCGCGATGAGAAGTAGGCAGATGAAAGGCTATAGTACAGGCTGGGCAATGAGCGTAAAGGGTAAACTCACCGTGCCCTGCCGGATTCAGCAGCACTGTAGCGCGCTTCATTTCGGTTCGTTGCCCTTCGGCCTTTGAGACACACAGCGAGAGTACAGGGAGCATACAAGATCTACTAAAACAACTTCAGCTCAAAAAAGCAGTGTTTTGGGATATCTCAGCTCAAGGGCAACATCGGGGTGTTAGTCTGCTAGCCAGCTGACTGCCTAGATCAGGGGATGCCCAACCCTCTGATGGCAGAACGTGTCCAAATGCAACATCAGTTTTACGTACACTTTATCTTTATCTATTAGCTAACTGGCTAAGTAGATTGAAAGACACCAATCTCACGAACGGTAAATTGCCTTTCCAGACGCCCCGCAGATAACAAGGTGTGTTTGGGTGAGATAATGGGTAGAGGGTGCTCTCACCACCACGCGAAGGTCCTTCTTGACGCCGTCTTTTAATTCGAAGCCAACGACGTAGGCCTTAACTTCGATGGAGTGCTGACCGAGGGCCAAGGGGATGATGACAAACGGGACGGCCCGGGAGGACATTTTGTCCACCTTCACCTGCGCTATGACATCCATCCTCTTCTTGCTGGCTGCGCTGCACACGTGCTCTGTTTCCAACAGCTGAACTCGGACCTGCCGACGGGATATACTTTTTTCAAATACTTTTCTGTGCTCTGTTGATCTTGTCTGGTGTAATTCTGCTTGCCAGTGTGACCAGAAGGAGAGGTTTTCACTTTTTTGAGAGTATTCCATTGGTTCCAATAAACTAGACAAGATCAGTGAAGCGTAGAATAGTATTTGAATCCAAACCAAATATGTATTTGACCCAGGTCTGCTAGTACTGTACAATATAAGGATGTCTCTCGTTTATTGCTGTCATGCGCTTATGTCGATTGAATTTTGTGAAAGACTTGGCTTGCAATTATTTAAGCACCTGGGCTGATTAGCTAACGCAACCCAGGTGCGTGTGCTCTCTCCGCCAGCCAGCGCAGCCGAGACCAATCCGCTTCTCCGGCGGACCGAATGCTACAGTAAGCCTCACCGTTATTTCTGTGTTGATGTAGTTGTAAAGCACTGCTTTTAGTTCCAGCTGCTCGTTGCGCACCGCGGCGTAGGGCAGCTTCAGGTCGACGAAGAAAGATTTCATCACCTTCATCTCAAAGGGATCCGCCACACAGATTCCTGCGGAGAGAGCACAGCCATTGTGTGGAAGGACAGCTTCTTAAACGCCCTGTGCAATCAAAATCATAATACAAAATAAAATAAAAGTTGCTTTCATAATAAAGACCCAGAGGAAGTACTATGGCACTGTTGAGTGTTTTTTTTTACCCTGAAAGCAAATAAAGTTCTTATATTTCCCACTTCTGGAGGATTCAGTATTAGTTATTGGTCAAGACTTTGTTTACATCAGCAGTGATGGGAAACTGGCAGGTCCAGATTTACTTCCTCTCTGTCACCGAAAATACAATTTAAAACAAGAGATTTAAGTTGGTGATGGAGTGACATATGCTTAGATATAGGTCACAGTTTTAGTACAAACTCGACCATGAGTTTATGCAGACAAACTCGATGCAGCAGGACAAACAGGACAAACGGACAGGAGTGACAGTACCATGTGTTTCGGACAGACTAATAGCGGTGACCTCCCAGGTTGTGATGGAGTCCTTCAAGAAGCTGTTTGTTTCTATTGATGTAGACTCACTGCAGTGTAATGGGACACAAAGTCGCCAGATAGTTAAATTCCTGACACAAAACCACTCAGCTGAAACAAAGACAGAAGCAATTTATAATCAGCGAGATAGCCAAGATAAAACTGGCCATGTCACACAAGTGTTTAGTACTGCATAGTGTGGAGAAAACGGGGAAACTCCATGCAGTAGTCAATGGAGGAGTTTATATATTTGTATTTTATATCCTACATTTTCTACATTTGAATGTGACTCTATGGTGTCAGACTTTATGGTATGATCATCTGTTATTGAGTATGCGATGAATGATCCAGGTTATTTAACAATTCAGTGAATTGGTGTAAAATGACATGGATTACATGTTCAGAAGTCCAAGAGACCAGTTTTTCTTCAAAGCTTATCAAGATGATTGAATAACTCAAAAGGCAGAGGTTCAAATCCTAGGATTTCAGTAAGTCTACATTGTAAGTCACACTGAATAAGTGCATTTGCTATGGCTTTAATGTCCTGAAATGTGAAAAATGTTATTTATCTACAGTACTTGCAATGTAGAACAATTGGGAACCGTCTGGTTCAGTGTGGTCAGAGCTCCAGATGATAGTTTTCAGCAATAAATTACAGAATTTCTGTAATTTATGGGAATACAGTTTGTTCTAGGTGTGCACTGAATTTTATTCAAAGGAGAATGATAACAGTGTTTGGAAAAAATTACATAATTACACAAATGACTTGTGGCAGCACAGAGAGCCTATAGAACAGTGGTCCTCAATCCTGATCCTGGACAGTCAGGGTCTGCTGGCTTTTGTTGTTACTCAGCACTTGAGTAACACAGCAATTGATCAGCTAAAGTTGATCACAGAGCTAACTCATTCACCCGGTTTCTTGGGTCTGAATCGGTTGCTGATCTTAAGGCGAAAATAAAAACCAGCAGACTCTGGCTTTGCTGTACCAGGACCGAGGATCGCTCCTGCAGAATAAAAGAGACTGAACATCCACAGTAGTAGATCGGATAAAGTGGGTAACATTTAATGGCCAGGCCTGTGTAAAACAATTAGGCTGTTTGAGATAATTTAACCCCAAAGACACAAGCTAAATGCAAGAGCCAGGTGCAGATTACTGTCAAAAAGAAACTATTTTTAGCAATGTTCCAAAATGAAATTCTTCGTTTTTTTTAGAACTGTGCAATCCTCTCACCAGTTATGCTTTGATGAGGGGGTCTGTGGGAATATATTCAAATTTTACTGGCATCAAAAGAGTCGTGTTTTGCGCATAATTAATTGGCCCAGGCCACGGTAGTGATGCTTCAGTGGCAGCTCTTACCATTCTTCGTTGCCTGCGGGACACGGAGGCAGTTCGAGGTCGTCCCACAGCCAACTCGCAGGAAATTGTGTGCGGGATAATATATCACTGAATTCATTGAAGTAACCGTCGTCTTGGTCACCTATGTGTGGACAAATAGGCAGACTAATCATAATCAAGTCTGGGATGCCCTTTGCCATAGCGCCCAGCCATAGCAACTATATCTACATTAGTCTGGTGAGAAGGATAGCATAATTGAACAAAGATGGCTTTCAAAACAGGATGAGCAACCAGTCCAGCTATGGAAATGCAATCACTGCTCGCGAGTAGCACAACGCAACCGCTGATCTTACTGCTCGCGAGTAGCACAACGCGACCGCTGATCTTACTGCTCGCGAGTAGCACAACACGACCGCGGATCTTACTGCACTCGAGTAGCACAATGCGACCGCTGATCTTACTGCTCGCGAGTAGCACAACGCGACCGCTGATCTTACTGCTCGCGAGTAGCACAACGCGACCGCTGATCTTACTGCTCGCGAGTAGCACAACGCGACCGCTGATTTTACTGCTTGTGAGTAGCACAACGCGACCGCTGATCTTACTGCTCGCGAGTAGCACAACACGACCGCTGATCTTACTGCGCTCGAGTAGCACAACGCGACCGCTGATCTTACTGCTCGCAAGTAGCACAACGCGACCGCTGATTTTACTGCTCGCAAGTAGCACAACACGACCGCTGATCTTACTGCGCTCGAATAGCACAACGCGACCGCTGATCTTACTGCTCGTGAGTAGCACAACGAGACCGCTGATCTTACTGCTCGCGAGTAGCACAACGCGACCGCTGATGATACTGCTCGCGAGTAGCACAACGCGACCGCTGATCTTACTGCTCGCGAGTAGCACAACACGACCGCTGATCTTACTGCGCTCGAGTAGCACAACGCGACCGCTGATCTTACTGCTTGCGAGTAGCACAACGCGACCGCTGATCTTACTGCTCGCGAGTAGCACAACGCGACCGCTGATCTTACTGCTTGCGAGTAGCACAACATGACCGCTGATCTTACTGCTTGCGAGTAGCACAACGCGACCGCTGATCTTACTGCTCGCGAGTAGCACAACGCGACTGCTGATCATACTGCTCGCGAGTAGCACAACACGACCGCTGATCTTACTGCGCTCGAGTAGCACAACGCGACCGCTGATCTTACTGCTCGCGAGTAGCACAACGCGACCGCTGATCTTACTGCTCGCGAGTAGCACAACGCGACCGCTGATCTTACTGCTTGCGAGTAGCACAACGCGACCGCTGATCTTACTGCTCGCGAGTAGCACAACGCGACCGCTGATCTTACTGCTCGCGAGTAGCACAACGCGACCGCTGATCTTACTGCTCGCGAGTAGCACAACGCGACTGCTGATCTTACTGCTCGCGAGTAGCACAACGCGACCGCTGATCTTACTGCGCTGGAGTATAAGTTCTTCGGCCCTGGCCTCCTGGGTTTTCTTTTCCACCTCCAAGCAGCAGTGCACAAAGGCTTTGACGCACTCCTCGCTGTCCACGATGAACTGGGCGCGTCTTTCGCACGTGTACCCCAGCAGATTGTCCACCATGCCGTCCATGCAGCACTTCCTCTCTGCGACTCCGTAATTCCTCACTGCGACACAGGATGGGGGGGGGGGGGGGGGGGGGGGGCAGTGGGGGTGGGGGTGTCTCAACATGGCGGTATGGTAAAAACATACCAAAGCAAAGGTTTGTAAGCTCAACGCAGCCGCCCGTCCCCACCCACCCCAGGACCAGATAACAGTGTCGAAAGATACTAAAAATGTACACAGAGAAAGTAGCAGCACCTGAAATGTTTTATAAGACCTGACACACGTGTTTTGACATGATAAGACATATCCCCCCCACCCTTGCATAAACTGACGCATTCAGTGTAATACCCAGACGCAGAGGCTCTCACCTAGCGAGTGTTTCAATTCCATTAATGTCGGCGCTCGCCGCCGGCGACTCGTGGGGCGAACAGGACATTTGGGTTCTGGAGCCACGGAGGGGAGAGAAAGTCACCAACGGCAGCAGCATTTTTTCTCAATATGGACAAACATGTGTGATGCTCCTCTCTACAAACCTTTAACTGAAAGCATCTTAAAAATCTGCTTGGCTCTATGGTATTCAATTTAAGATCATCACTTTTAATAAACATACTCAGCAATCTTTTCAGTCTCAGCAGCCACAAGTTCTCTACCTACCACTACTATTTCAACAATTCCCAAACCACAAATGTCTCATGTTGTGAATTTTAATCAGAGCATTACTATAAACAGTAATTGTGTGTTAATACAGGAAAGATGTACCAATTTTTCATTCATTTTTCAGAGAATGTTTAAAGAGCTAGTTAGCTGTGATATGAATGAAAAACTTTGGCTTGAATATTTTTATTTTTATTTTTTTTTTGCTTCTTTTCTTTTTTGCTTATGATTTGGCAATGGCAAAAAGAAGGTGGCAGATGATCAATGGAATGAATATAATGATATACTGCATAACTGCACTTCGTAATAAGTTTGTTGGTAAAAATATTAGAAATTCTGTGAAAGATTTTGGAACAAACAGACAACTTAAAATAAAAAAAAATAAAAAAACTTGCACTCCTGAACCTTTCAAAGTGGTTTTGGTTCTGTTAATTTATTTTTTGGTTCTCGTTTGTTTCTGTTCCCTGAAGCGCATCCAGTCCCAGCTTTGCACGGCGGCAAGCCCTATTGTACCTGCTCTGGCAACGGTCTCACCAGCGTTGGATACAAACAGCAGCCCAGCATCGTAGAAAACCGCCATGCTGTTAGCGCCACTTCCCGTGGTACAGCCGATGTCCTGCTTTTCAACAATGTCCCAGATCTGTGAGTAAAGAGGAATGTGTCAGAATCACTCTGAGCAGCAGAATTACACAGAGGAGCAGAATCACACAGGGGAGCAGAATCACACAGAGGAGCAGAATCACACAAAGGAGCAGAATTACACAAAGGAGCAGAATTACACAAAGGAGCAGAATTACACAGAGGAGCAGAAACACACAGAGGAGCAGAATCACACAGAGGAGCAGAGACACACAGAGGAGCAGAATTACACAGAGGAGCAGAATTACACAGAGGAGCAGAATCACACAGAGGAGCAGAGACACACAGAGGAGCAGAATCACACAGAGGAGCAGAATTACTCAGAGGAGCAGAATCCCACAGAGGAGCAGAATTACACAGAGGAGCAGAATCACACAGAGGAGCAGAATCACACAGAGGAGCAGAGACACACAGAGGAGCAGAATCACACAGAGGAGCAGAATCACACAGGGGAGCAGAATCACACAGAGGAGCAAAATCACACAGAGGAGCAGAATCACACAGAGAAGCAGAAATCCACAGAGGAGCAGAAACACACAGAGGAGCAGAAACACACAGAGGAGCAGAAACACACAGGACCTCATCACAAATCACTCCCCCAAGGCCCAAAGGCCACTACTGTAGGAACTCCATCATTTTTTAAACAAAAAAATGAAGGGGGGGGGGGGGGGGGTGAGACACCAGGTATATCTTCCTTACCTTGGTCTGTGTGAGTCTGTTCTTATTGTTCAGGACATAGACACCCTTGTCCACGGCCACCAGGCCCACCTTTGCCCCAGGGTCACCGGTGATGGTCAGGCTGAAGGGCAAGCGTGGCTCATACCTTGGCTGATCATGTGAGGCCACTTTGAGCTGTGGGCAAGGACCGGACACAGCCAATCACAAACACGTCTACACTGCAAAAAATAAATAATAAATCAGTCTTAACAAGTATTTTTGTCTTACAGTATGTTTGACTCATTTCATGATTTGCCAATGTGCTAAGACAATTTCACTAACTTAAAAACGTAACTTAAAACAAGCTGATATAAAAACACGATTTTAAGTCTCATGACACGATTAAAACACTTAAGACAGCATTTTTTGCAGTGTAAACAGAAACACGATCATCTCATTACTGATGGTCTATTCGCCTTACTGTTCCCATGCACGTGTCCTTAACGTCCACCCAGATGGAGTCCGACACCACTTCCATGCCCACATGGTAGTACGCCACAATTCGGAAAGAGGGGACCATGTCTTTGGTCACTGGCACATTTAAGGAAATCAGTGACTGTCCTTTCGCTCTTTTATATCTCTTTGCAAGAATAAGCTTCCCTTTGCTCATTACCTGTTCAGGTGCAAACACAAGCAGGTAAACGCCAGGAGGTGTTCAGGTACAAACGCAGGCAGGTGAGAGGATAGAACAGAGTTAAACATTCAATGTGTGAAGTGTGAGTATGGTACAGGTACAGGTGCAGGTACACACCAGGTATGTGAGATGCTTTATCTGATCCTGAACTTGTGGGCTGTTCACGAGGTAGAAGCTGATGCCCATGTCGCCTCCAGCCTTTATCTCAATCGCTTGGAGACTGATGTGAAGGTAGTTTTTTGAGCCCAGCTGTGTCTTGTAGGGCTGGGCTTCCATATGCTGCTTAGCCTGCTGCGAGTCAGCCAGCTTAGCAACCTTGGTTACCACCTGGAGATGAAAGGCCAAGCTCAGTAAAATGACCTGGCTGGTTATATAAAGCTAAAACAACAAATAAAACTCATTGTGAATCCACCAACATTAGAGCAGCACCGGACTACCTCTCTGGATAGTACTTCTCAGTGGACATACGGCTGCAGCAGTGTTCTGCCTTTTTTTTTTTTTTTTTTTCGGCGGGGGGGGGGGGGGGGGTGTTGGCTGGGGAGTGGACTCAGTTAAATTACAGAACTGTATACTGCACGGTCAGGGGTCAATTCAGATTCTGTTTGGCCAAAAAAAAAAAAAAAAAAAAAAAAAAAACAATGACATTATATGAAGATTAGCTGGATGGATTTTCAAATAAATTTTCTTCAAACGAAATGGAAACTCTGGTAAACCCGATACCAGTGTAGTGTCAGAGACTGTTCTGTTCTGAACTCAACTTAAAGAATATCAGGTATACAGTGCTGATGAATATTGTTGGGCTGAATGGCCTGTTCACGTTATGGTGTTATGTTATGTAATGTTATGTTGAATATAAACAGTACCTATTATCAGTTAAGAACACAACTTTGATGGCACTGTACATCACCATCATTACCGTCATTAAAGCGTGCGGCTGCTGTACTGCGTACGTGGGTCGTATCATTACATTACAGTGACGTTTGCAGGAAGGGTAACAATATAGACTGCTAAGGGTGAAAGGCTTGGGGGCGGGGCTCACATTGATTGACAGGGTGCTAATTCCATCCTGGGTGTTGATGGTAAGCTTTGCTACCCCGTTTTCTTTCGTCGTGGCCGAAACTTTCGCTTTGGTTTCCTCCACGGCGATGTCTTTGGCCGGGGTGTTGTCCGGGTTTGTGACGTAGACCTATCAGAACCCCAGGTGAGATAGCGTCATCACTGTGGGGCACGAATGCACACACACACACACACACACACACACTCTGCAGTAATATCAGGGGTGTTGTTCGGGTTTGTGACGTAGACCTATCAGAACCACAGGTGAGGTAGCATTGTTACTGTCAGGCAGAAATGCTCACACACACTCACACAAACTAGAATATTTGAGGGTAATAAACATATTTTATATTTTTATATACATACACATTTCCAAAAGCATGTGGACACTCTTTATGATAAATGGTTTCAGTCGCACCCATTGCTATCAGGTGCTGAAATCAAGCATACAGCCATGCAATCTCCGTTGACAGACATCGGCAGTAGAATGGGTCGTACTGAAAAGCTCAGTGACTTTTAACATGGCACTGACATTGGATGGCATCTTTCCAACAAGTCAGTTTGTCAAATTTCTGCTCTGCTGGAGCTGCCCTGGTCAACTATAAGTGCTGTTATTGTGAAGTGGAAACATAGAAGCAACAACTGCTCAACCGTGAAGTGGTAAGCCACACAAGCTCACAAAATGGGACCGCCGAGCGCTGAAGCACGTAGTGCGTAAAAATCATCTGTCTTCGGTAGCAACACGCTACAGGGACTACCGTTCCAAACTACCTCTGGAAACAACATTGGCAGAAGTACTGTTCATCAAGAGCCAAGTGTCGGCTGGAGCGGTGTAAAGCCTACTGCCATTGGTCTCTGAAGCAGTGGAAATGCGTTATCTGGAGTGACGAATCACGCTTTGCTATCTGGCAGTCTGATGAATCTGGGTTTGGCGGAATACATAGTGCCAACTGTACTGGCACAAATTTTGCCAACTGTAAAGTTTGGTGGAGGAGGAATAATGGTCTGGGGCTGTTTTTCATGGTTTGGGCTAGGCCCCTTGATTCCATTGAAGGGAAATCTTAATGCTACAGCATACAATGACATTCCAGACATCAGCAAATCTGTGCTTCCAACTTTGTGGCAACAGTTTGGGGCAGGCCCTTACCTGCTTCATCATGACAATGCCCCAATGCACAAAACAAGGACCATAAAGCTAATGGTTTGCTGAGTTTGGTGGGGATGATCTTGACTGGCCTGACCTGTACCCCATCAAACACCTTTGGGATGAATTGGAATGCCAACTGCGAGGCCAGGCCTTACACCCAACATCAATGCCCAACTTCACTAATACTCTTGTGGCTGAATGGAAACGAATCCCTGCAGCCATGTTCCAAAATCTACTGGAAAGCCTTCCTAGAATAGTGGAGTCGGTTACAGCAGCAAAGGGGGTCCAGCTCCATATTAATGCCCATGGTTTTGGAATTAGATGTTCAACAAGTACATAAGGGTATGATCTTCAGGAGTCCGCATACTTTTGGAAATGTAGTGTACAGTACATGTATTTAAAAATCTTAAAAGTATTGGGAAATATTAATGATTTTTACGTATTTAAAAATGTGATGCACAAGTACAAGTTACTGGTGATGAATACTTCTATCCAACAAATCCATCAATTAAAGGAAAGAGAAAGAATGATTTTTAAAAGTACCACAATGTCAAAAGGCATTCCTGGTTTAAAATAGGTGGGGGTCTTCTTGAAGTGGATGGTGTAGGGTGAGGTCACTATCTGAATCCCCCTTCTCTCTGTCTCCACCATTTCACTGCCTGACAGAGGAAGGAATTCAAGTATAGTCACATTCACAGCGTATGCAGTTACAGTGAAGCCACTATGATGAGAGTCAATAAATATCAAAATGTAGGGGAAGGGGGGGGGGGGGGGGGTATTATTACCAGTGCTTGTCAGGACGCTGACAGACACATAGAGAGACATCTTATCTAACTCTTTGATGTTTGGAAAGGTTGTCAGGATTTGCTGTCTTGTTAACTTGGCCTTGCCCTTTCCTGAGTCAATCTGAATGAAAAAGAATGTACAGGTCACACAAAACCAGCCATGAAACTGAGCCAGCGGTGGGTTTTAGAGGTGCTCATGCAAAAGATCTGTGGGTGAGACTGAAAAGTGGGGGTACTGACGTTCACTCTCTGTAGAGAGGCAGGGATACCTATCTTCTGACCATTGTCTGTCAGGACGCCAAAAACAACAAATGCCTTCCCTGAAACATCCTTTCCATACAGGTACCTGCAGAGCAAAACAAGGGAAGGCCGTTAGACACAACAGACCAGTACATGATACAAGTACATGGTCTGAGGGGAGCTGTTTTTTAAATAAGTGAAATCCTTTCCTTAAAATGTGTTGAAACAGAGTGTATACCTGTAGCTCTCTTGCTAACGTTAAGCATGCTGCATCTAGTTAAGCTCAGTAATTACTGGCAGTGGGCCAGTTAGTTTGCAAGCATTAAATTGCCTGCTTTGTTGCACAGCTAGCAAAGATTACTCAGATCATCAATCGCTTTCCACTAGCTCTAAGGGTCCTGTGGAACAACTTCACACACATAAATAAGCTTTACCTATATAGCTAGCAAAATGGCTAGCTTGCAGTAATATACAAATACTGTATCAGACTAAATGTTTCAGTGTGTGACACATGTGCTGATAGCATTTAGTGGTTAGCCAGCAACTAGAGCAAGCAAAGAACTAATACACTGCATGATGTACTATTCTAAAATACAGTGCAGTCTGTAAATATTTGGACAGTGTCACAATTTTTGTATTTTAGGGCACTGACACGTACTGTCATGAAAAAGTATTTGCCCCCTTCCTGATTTACTCTATTACTGCATATTTGTCACACTTGGATCTGAAACTATTGGGTGTGACACATATGCAGTAACAGAGTAAATCAGGAAGGGGGCAAATACTTTTTCATGACATTGTACGTGTCAGTGCTAGTAAAGCAGGCCATCATGAGGTGGAAAAATAAAAATTGATCACAGACATAGCCAAAACATTGAAAATGCATAGGAAATACTTTTTCACGCACTGTATTTGGTCCTCATGTTCTGGGACAACAGCAGCAGAGTCCAAATGCAAATTCCACACCTACAATCAACTCTAGACCATTCTTTAGTTTTCTTTTGCATGTACTAATGATGGAATGACACACAACTGGGCAAGAAATAGCCAAGCAGCCAATTGTCCAGTTGCTTTCACTCCCCTGACATGGGGGAACAGTATATGAAAAGGTCTGTAATTCCTACAAGGTTCACCTGACATGGATGTAAATAAAAAACTCAAGTTAAAGTTGAGTCTGTACTTCATGTAACCTTATATTCCCTGTTTCCTTTCTAGTCCAATGTGCGAGAGTACAGACCCAAAAGAGCACCCTAACTGTGTCACTGTCCAAAAACTTACAGAGTGTGCTGTATACAGTATGTTCAGTCATTTATTTAAGTAATTTAAGTAATGATTTCAATCATTAAAGGATTTGAATTTGTGTATTTTGACATCACTTTCAAAAAAAGCTTGAATTTGATACAACAAATTAAAATTCTGTTTTTTTCTTGTTTTCACAAAGACAATCGCATATGAAAGAGGAGTTGCCCTAGCTTGCACAAAGATCATGCAAGTGTGAATCAACTGTACTGTACTCCTGCAAAAGTTGGAACATCATCAGGCTGTTAATCTTGGTCGGAAATTGACATTCATATTTGAATATAACCATAATGACCACGAATAATCAGAAAACAATCACATGTACAACAAATAATCTGGATATCCTACTTGGCAGTTATGTCAATAGTCAGTTCGGTATCGTCGACATGGAAGAAAGACTTTCCTGGTGTCAGCTTGACCTCAAAGTTTGGCAGCACTAATAATCAATGAGAAAAAATCGCAAACATTCTTGAACAGACAAGATTTATGATCATACTGCAGATATCAAGGCTCTCTATTGATACATTTATAGGGGTCTCAGCCTCAATGTTGATCTTCTATACATGGCACTCAGAAAGAGAAAGGGATAAAACATATCAGACATGAGGTATCTGAAGTAGTCGCTGAGATTTCTCAATATACTTAGACCAATGAACTCAAAGAGGACATTCATCTTACCGTGCTCCTTGACCTCAAACTCTGCAGTAAAAAGGTTCTGTGGGTTTTTTCCAAATCCGCATACCACCTTCCAGGTCCCCTCCCTGTTGTTAGGGGTCAGAGGTCAGGAGTCAGTGGATAGGAGAGTATGGGACGGTAATACAATTTGGAATTTTACCACACGAACCTGACAATCTCTGGGAGTTTGTAATTTGAAGATATGATCCCCCGAGTAGGATACAGAAAGTTTTGTTTGACTGTGATGCCATCAGGGTTCTGGATGGGAAATTAACAAAAGGTTTTGTCTTTATCTGGAGCCAGTCTAAGGTCATAGCATAAGTGGTCAAATGGGATTTGCATGTTTGTAACGGAGTAAAGATTACCATGATTTCCACTGAAACGCCATTTGAGATTGGCACCAGATCAGGGCTCACAGAAAAGATCCTGTAAAGAACTAGAACATCAACCAATTATCAGTTTCAACTTGGTAGAGCCTGGGCATCTTGAGTTTAATGCTTGGACCGGTGAATTAGATATGGAAAAAAACAGAACTTAAAAATGCCTGAAAAAGGGAGCATCATCAAAGAAAAAGCCCCATAAGCCTTTGCAAGACAGCTTAAATGGCCCCAATACAGTGGTTCCATACAGGTGTAAGGATATACCGTAACATTAGCGTACAGGTATAATGACGCTGTACAAGTATAATAGTATTGTGCAGTGGAGGTATAGTTAACAGAAATGTACTGCACAGGTATGATCTATCATCATTACATCTGTGCAACACATTGCCAATATACCTGCATTGTATGAAATGATTATAGCCGTGAACTAATCTATTATAGAAATAATATATACTGCAGAAGTATGACGAAGCTGTAGTGCTGTGTAGGTACAATAATTCGGTATTGTAATACAGAATATTCTAATTTGGTATACTAGTAATGTAATGCATTGGTATAGTTATGCAGTATGCTGATCCTGTAGAATAATAAGGCAGTCTACAGCAGGTATAATGACACTATAGTGCAGCACTGATGAATTGTCGTTTCCAAATGCAGATGCTATCTTTTGATCATTACTACTACTACTGCTACTACTGCTACTACTACATCTATGATGACCACTACTGCTCTATTGAACCCAGCAAAATTCAAATTACAGTGGAAAATACCCTCCCTATTCAATCTGTGATGCTGACGACAACTCCCTCTGGTGACATTTATAGCAGCCAAGTTAAGGCTTCCAAGCCAAGATTTAAACCAGATTTGTTCCCAGGTGGTATACAGTATAAGATAAAGACATAAGCAGTTATTTTCCATTTTTATATTTGACAGAAGCAATGTGAATAATTCAGCACGGTTTGTCATTGCATTGAGCGCAATGGCCGAAAGACACGGCAACTACAGCCAGCCTGGATAATGCAGGTGGGGCAATTTGTATGCATTTAACGCCATGTTCCAACCCATTTTCAATTGCTCAATCGCTATAGATTCACCCAAAAATACATACATTGAGGCTAATATGCAAACAAATCAGCTGCCCCTGCTTATGTCAGAATTTGGCCAGTGGGCATGTCCAGTGGGCTAACTAAAACTTAGTTGGAACATGCTGCTAACTTTGAGATAAACAACTGTGCAAAGAAATTTATTCTTGAAAAATGCTGTGCGCTCCCTAAACATACCCTCAACCCTCATTGTAATCAACTTGATTTTCACTGGTGATCCCCCCATTGCCCTTGTCAGATCGAGTGATAGTCTGCAGAAAGGCCTTTGATTTAATAAAAAATTTTTTCACATATTTGCTTTGCCGTATATATGCGCATATTTATATTTAGCATAGTAAGTACAGTTCTCACAGATTTACTCATGGTGATTTTTGAAACACGTTCCCAGCCAAAGGCTCAAGGCTACCCTACCTGTGTCTTCTGGAACGTAGATGGGTTTATCTGTCTGCACAAATAAATACCCGGACTGGAAGGAGACCAGAACGACTTTCTCCAGTACACGATCAGGAAACTTTGCTTGCAAGTAGATATACTGCTTGGAATTTTTGTCATTAACAAAATATCTCTCAGGGATCTGGAATGTAGACAAAAAAGTTTGTTATAGACTCTGGCACTGCATTTTAAGAAAACACGGGTAGGTTTCTTGGATTTTCATTACCAAAATGGAGATGTACATAATCCCAGGACCTGGAAAAATTAGAACCAAAAAACTTGGGAATTGTCACAGGGGATTGTCAGTCTGAAGCATTTTCTGCATTTCAGCCAGATACCATGTCTGCTGAGAGCCCTTAAGCCCGCAACCCAGCCCTTAATCCCTCTCCTTTGGCTTTTATGTTTAGATCAGTGTTATCTTGTTGCAGCATTGCCCAAAATCGACAATGCCCCAGAACCTTCTGATCCAATGACGGCAGACCTTGGTCAAATACGTATTTGTTTTGGATTCAAATGCTTTTCTGTGCTCTACTGATCTTGCCTGGCGTAATTTAGCCTGCCAATATGACCGGAATGAGTTTGCACTTTTTGAGAGTATTTCATTGGTTCCAATACACCAGACAAGATCAGTAAAGCGTAGAAAAGTATTTGAATCCAATAGAAATATGTTTTTGACCCAGGTCTGAATGACGGTGAGGGCTTGAGGCCAGTTCCCACCTTTACAATACAGGCATTTAGTAGCCGCTGTTATCCAGAGTGACTTACACAATATTTTACATAGCATTTATACAGCTGGATATATACTGAAGCAATGCAGGTTATGTACAGTGCTCAAGCGTACAATGACAGTGTCCTACCTGGGAATCTAACTTGTGACCTTTAGGTTACAAGACAAACGCCTTACCCATTACACTACACTACCGCACTTCAAATAACTACTGACCCTGCAGACAGAAGAGCGCACGTGATAGCCCAGCATCTTTTCTTCTCTGTGGTTGGCACCTGCATTGGCTACAGAAGAGGCCTGCCGGTGCCACCTATAGGATTTGGGGACAAACAGCATCTGCCTTCCGTGCCCTTGCTCTGCTCACATGGAGCGGTTGAAAGGAGGTGCTGAATTTTTTTACTGGAAGTCTGCTTCTACAGCGTGGGAGGGGAAGAGTGGCCGCTCTTTATCTAGATGTGCTTATCCTGGGGCGCTTACAATGCAAACGCAAAAGGGCAAAGCCCAGGGAGCAAAGTGCAACTCTCCTGCGACATTTTGCCAATGCAAGTGTTCTATTTTGTCATCTTTGAAAACATTTACTTTCCGTTGTTTAACACTTCCGTGTATGTAGCCCACATTCTGATTTTTGAAAACTGAAACTTTACTATGTGTAGCTTTGTTCTCGGGGAATGGGTTTAGGGGCTGAAATTAAGCACTTGTGAGTCTTAAGCCTTAATATTGCTACTCAGACCCCCCCATTGTTTTCAACCTTTAAAACCTTAGAAAAACAATTTCGTTGTCATAACTTTGTTGTACATAAGTTTTCTTCTCCCCCCTCCAGAACAGACACCATTTTAATAGGGAAGCTGTTTGAATGTTGGAAAAGGTGCTGGTCTAAGGAGCTCCCATTCATTTCCAGTAGTTCAGTCAGATGCAGTAGCGCTTGAAAGTGCTCGGAGAGCTATGGACATGGCTTGAGCACCCACCAGGATTTCCTGAACAGCCTGAAAGTTGTTGCCGTCGCTCAGGGTGACTGATTTGGATAAGATTTCGGTAACTTTGGCAGGAAAATCTTTCACCAGGATTTCAACCTCGAGTGGCTGTCCTGTATACTCCTGCACTTCCACAAACACTTTCTCCCTTGTGCCCAATCGCAGCAGGTTTGGCGCGGTCAGAACAAATCTGTGAAGAGAGGCGACAGTTCCTGTGTCACAGGATGAGGTTTCTGGCAATAAAAGCAGAATGATCTGGGATAAAAGGATTGATGACGATGATAAGACTGATAAGGATGATTTAACATTCAAATAGACTTGTCTCTAGAGCTAGAAAAGCCACGTCTCTTTGAATAAGAACCTTCCCCTAAACCCCCCTGCCCCCCCCCACATCCCACACAAACACATATTTAATACATTAACCACAGACGCTGTAAACAGCCTGCATCAAGGATATCCATCCATCCATTAGCTATACTCGCTTATCCTGGTCAGGGTCACGGGGGGTGCTAGAGCCTATCCCAGCGTGCATTGGGCGAGAGGCAGAAGTACACCCTGGACAGGCTGCCAATCTATTACAGGGCGCACACACAATTCACTCACCATTCACTCTCGCACTCATACCTATTCTCCAATCTTTACCCTTCACCCTTACATTGGTTCTCACCGTTTAAACTACATTTTGCACTAGAACATTTACGTGTATTATGACATGGTGGCAGATTGATTAAATATAATTTGAAACAGTCTGACATCACCTGTTGCTGTTTGCTGTCAGGCATACCCATGTTTTGATTGGCAGATGGATGCCATTATTGAGGATAAGTGCAATACTTGTTTTTGTCTTATGTGGTTTCTTCAAAAAATAAGCATATGTAACTCCTATAATGTATATGTAAGGTATACACTGAGTTTAATTCATTTTGTGTCTGAAACTAAACAATTTGTGCCACTACATCTCAGAAAAGATAAAAAACAAACAAACAAAACTTTTCTGTCACCTCAAATAACACCCTCGGAGAAGAGGAGAGACATTTTCCCATATGGTCCTAGTGCTGTTTTCTCATACACAAGTTATTTTTAAAAATATATTTGACATAAAAACAAGCGTTTTTATTTTGGGGACAAAATCAGCCTTTTGAAAATGACCAGGTAAATGCCCGTGTTGGAAATTATCCCTATTGCTGTAAACAAGGGGGTCCCCCAGGACCGAGTTCAAGAGCCCCAGAGATAGAGCGTAGGGTGGGTCTGCAGGGAGCAGCCTATACTTTTTAATTACTTCTTTCTTATTTTTCTGTACAGCACATTGAGCTGCACCACTTGTATGAAATGTGCTCTATAGATAAAATTTGATTTGATTTTGATTTGATACTTACAGTGGGTCGCATCGCGAGACTGCAGGGAGAGTCAGAGCCAAGGCGGCCAGCCACACCACATCCACACGCATCTTCCAAAATCCACACGGGTCTGAGTGTGCACTCCTCCCCAAGGCGCCGCACTTTTAAACAGTGCCCTCGTACCCGCCTACGTCCAGCTCCACATACCCCATGCGGGGCGTCAAAGGCTCAAAGGCTGATTCCCAACAGAAACCCTGAGTGACCTTCAGCATGAGCGGGAACAAGAGATAATGGGGAGGGAGGTGGTTCTTACGGGCAGCCCCAAGTAAAAAAAAAAAAAGAAGAAAAAAGCAAAATAAATACACCAGATATCCCAAAATAGCAAATCCAAAAACAAAAAAAGTAAACGTTAGCTCAGAATCTCTCTAATTGACTCTCTGTTGTTAGTTAAACGCATTAGTGAAACTGTGAATGAATGAATTTGATTATTATTGTGTCATGCATAAAATCGTTGCCCTGCCCACATGGGCTTACATGACACCAACATTTTGCATATAAAAGATCCAGAGTAAATCCTAAACCTATTAAAATGCTACAGACACATATCTGATACATATGCCCTGTACAAAAGAGTATAGCCTCCATAACCAATCCTTCTTATCTTCTTTTCCAAGTTTTTGCAACATATACAAAATCATTTCATAAATAATAACACCTCATTAGAGACTAAACAAACAATACATCTTGCCTTCTTTTTCAGGCTTTTGAGACAAAGTTAGCCATTTTTTAAAACGTAAAACTTAAATAGCCATTCCAATTTTTCATCATGCAATATATCATTAGACCACTTTTCTTCAAAGTTGAATAAAAGCTTATATTTAATCATGTTAATATTACACCTTAAGTTATTTCTGTAAATATATTGTTAATCAGCCGTTGAGTGTTGTCCCATCCATCCACTTATTTATCATCCGCAGACCAAAATGCTTAACTAACAACAGTAGCGTACTTGCGGAGGATATAGGACGGTGGTCCAAAAGACAGACTCAGTTCCAAAACTCGTTTCATCCATAAAGTTCATCCAAACATTCCAAAACACGCTTCTCACTTGATTTTTCACACACTACCGCCAATGCAGTTTTCAGCACAGCTGATCCACCTTCCTCATCAATCCCATTTGGGCTGAGTAGCCAATCATGTGGCCACATTGAGAAGACATGTAGCGTCATACACACTGCTTTTAAAGTGACATCCCCGGTGCTCATAAAGAATGAATGAAAGATATGAAATAATAATAGACAAACGTAATGAAAGGGTATTTTATCCTATGTAACAATAGTGAAGGAGAGGTCTGCCAGTGGTGAGGACTTGCCAGGATTGTACAGAACCTCAGACTTAGCCGGGCTCAACATTACGGGATGTTCTACCTTCCAGGTGGAGACGTCTTTCTGGCAAGTTGAAATGTGAGACACATTGTGAGTGTCCAATGGAGGAAAAAGAGAAAAAAAAGGATTTTCTATGTAGAAATGGTTTGATTGTGTAGAGATGACAGACCCAAGATATTGCATATAAACGGAAGGGGGGCAGAGTAATAGCCTTGAGGGACATCTGTAGACCCATCACAAGGTCATGGGAACTAGACGAGCCATCAAAAAAGCTTTGAAAAAAATTCCTATTATCAAAGAGTGGCCTGACTGAAAAATGTTTGGCAAGCACTAGACTGATTTAGCACCTGCAATGAAGTGCAAATGGGCTATGTTAAACTGTATCCAAGGTTTAATCCTAAAATCAAAGTACAAATTTGTTATCTTTCTGAATTAGTTTACCTATATTCAATTTAAAACTACACTTATTGTCAAGTCAGATCCCTAGGTATTTATGGGACGATACGCTTTCAATGCACTTGCCATCAAAAGTGGTGATTTTAAATACATCCAAAAAGTAAGAACGCTGAAAAACACTAGACATTGTTTTGCCTGCATTGAGGACCAGGTACAGATCCAACAGTGCCGACTGAATATAATTAAAAGCAGCTTGGACAACAGTAGGGGGCACTGGATTAAAGTTCTCCAACATGAGAAAGTTTATTGATATAAATAATAAATACAAGACCCAGGATGGAGCCTTGGAGGACTCCTTTGTGTATAAGTCAACTTTCTTGGAAATAGCATCCACAAATACACCGTGGGTTCCTTTGGAAAGGTAATTTAAAAGCCAATTTATTTCTTCAGACTCAAAGCCAACATCCCATAGTTATTCCTTTAATTAAGATTATATAGTCATCCGTATCAAGGGCCTTGGAAAGGTCAATAAAATGGGCAGCACAGTATTGTTTATTATCAAGGGATTGAACAATGTCATTGAGTACCAATGAGGTTGCAGTAAACTACTATGAGCAGATCTGAAATTAGATTGCACTTGACTAAGAATATTTTTATCAAGCAAGAACTGCTTGATCTGAGAATAGCCCAGGGATTCCAAAAGTTTTGTCAGAATAGAGTTACAATTTAGGGACGGTAACACAATGGGACTGTAACAATGTAGATCAGAGGGATTACTACCCAACAAGGGACGCACACAGGCTGCCTTCCAATCAATGGGAAGAGTGTGGGTTAAAGGCATATTATGCAGGGTTTTTTAGCCTTGTTGTGGTTTACAATCAAATAAGCCTCTTCCGTCTTCAGCACCGCCCACTCACCCCTGAGTACTCGATAGCATCACTGACCTGCAAATTCATTAGAAACTACTGCTAAATTTCTCCCATCAATTACTTGGACCGGACATTACATTGTCATGTAAGGACCACAAACCATAATTTTAATGGATGCCTGGCAACCATGCCATGGCCTGAGATAACGTTACTTACAGGTCTAACAAAAAAGCCAACTGCACGTTACGTTACTTTTCACCCCCTTGTTAAACTTCCGTTGACACCACAGACGAAAAGCAATTCCAAGGTTATCTAGTTCTTGAATGAGCCCTGTCAGCTTGTCATTTTGCTTCGCTGTATCTGGGCTTCTTCCGCCATTACAGCAGCTAGCTACGGCTGGCAACGAACACCCTGTTGAAACTGATCCAAAACCACAGGCTCTGTAGCCACACCCACCCATTGCCACAAAAAAGAGCACCACACCCAGAGATGTCCCAAACACACTTTTTGAATAACAAATACAGGTAAAGGTGCACACATTTTGCAAAAGTGGATTAATACTGATATTTCTAGTGCATAATAGATGCCTTACCGTGGTTATTTTATGATATTGTCAAGGATACAAATCCTGCATAGTATGTCTTTAAATACAGATTAAAAATGTGAGTGAAGGATTTGCCAATAACGGGTGCATCAAGATTCAGGAGGTCAAGACGATCTGCTGAAGTTCAAACCAAGCATCAGAATGGGGAAGAAAGGTCATTTAAGTGACTTTGAACGTGGCATGTTTGTTAGTGCCAGACAAGCTGGTTTGAGTATTTCAGAAACTGTTGATCTACTGGGATTTTCACACACAACCATCTCTAGGGTTTACAGAGAATGGTCCGAAAAAGACAAAATATCCAGTGAGTGGCAGTTCTCTGGGTGAAAATGCCTTGTTGATGGCAGAAGTCAGAGGAGAATGGCCGGACTGGTTCGAGCTGATAGAAAGGCAACAGTAACTCAAATAACCACTCGTTATAACCGAGGTATGCAGAAGAGAATCTCTGAATGCCCAACACATCAAACTTTGAAGCAGATGGGCTACAGCAGCAGAAGCCAACTGGGTACTTGTAGTCTGTATTAGTATCTGTTTGCTGTTAGTGTTTATTTTATGTTTCTGTAAGTTTATTATTTTTCACATCCTCCATCCCAGTATTTTCATTCTCCCGGTCACTTGTCTCCCCAGTGCCGTCTCTGTGTCTGTGTTCCCCGAGCTGCTTCACTCCCCTGTATTTGCGTGATTTCACTATTCTGGTGGTTCCGGGTTTTCGTGGTTCCCCCCTTCTTTCCAGTCTCGTTTTACTTACTTCCTGCTTATATCTAGTTTTACTCGTTTCTACTAATCCTTACTAATTTATAGATTGTAAAGTACTAACCTCATTAATATACTAACATGTTAATATTACTAATGGATTAACAAACACTATTTTTTTAAAAAATTTGATTTAAATCACTATACTAATACATTAACCATTCTCCCCTTTTCCATGCTGCGCTGTAGCTCCACCCCTTTTCTTTATAGTCTGCCCTAACGCTGAGTTCTGCAATTGCCTGCACCTTTCTCTTGCTCTAACTGCACCTCTCTCTCTCTGCACGTGTTTTACCTGCTAAACCCAGGCCGTCTGTTATCATTTTTGTCTATGTGATTCCAGTCCGCGTTTTGTCAGTCCCCTGTCATTTAATTAGTTATCCTAATGTTCTTCACCTGGATGATGTTTGTTACTCTGCCCTCACTCATGTAACCCCGCCTTGATTGTTACCTTCCCCAGTGTATAAATGTTAGTCTTTTCCACCAGCTCCCTGTCAAAACGTTGATCGTGTTCACTGGGCTGATGTTTTGTAAGCCTTTGTTTATTGAGATTTCTGCGACGCCTTTTCCGTACGACTTTGAGTTTGCCTCCCCCTTTTGTTTGATTGCTTTCTGATTTGACCTTTGCTTTGACTTCTCTTTTGCCTGTTCCTTTGTACCTTCGCCTATCTGATCTCCTGGTTTTTGATTTTGCCCGTTTACCACTATTCTTTTGGAAACTCTATTTTGTACCGTCCTATCTCTGATTACCTGGCTTTGAACTTTGGATTGAATAAAGACAACGTTTTTTGGATTTCCCTCGTCTGCGTTTGGGTCCTTGCACAGAACATTACAGTACTAGCAAGGTGTACCTAAAAGTGACCGGTGAGTGTGTGTATATGCATACATGCATACATACTGTACATACATTGTTCTCCAAAAGCAAAAGGTATGGAAAAGGTAGAGAAATTAGTCAGTTTTGCTATACTTTATTCTTCAGGCATTTGGATTTGAGATCAAAAGATAAATTGAGACAAAAGCTGATTATCTGTTTCTATTTCATGACATTTATACACGTTTTACCATTTTATAGAAATAGCTGTTTTTGTGTTGAGTCCTCACATTTTCAGCTGTGCAGAAGTAAAAAGTTTGCACAAGTCACCATACAAAATAAAGATTCAGAAACAACAGAGCAGGGTTTAGATGGGGCATCCAAACATCAATAGATTGGTTGTATCTCCAACAATGCTCAGACAGGTTTCACGGAATGCTGGCTGCTGACACTCTGGCTCGGTCGGCCAGTATTCAATCCAGGTTCCTTCACCCAGAATGTACATCATCCTGAAAGAAGGGACACACCAGTGAGGACTTGTACACGTATTAACTCACACCATCATGCACACACAGTCATAGTGACACAAACCATCATGGACACACAGCCTAAAGAAAGAATTTGAATAATTTAATTTAAATTTGTAGACTTAAGGAAGGCTACTGAACAATATTACATTATATAACAATCACATGGAAGATACTCTTATCCAGAGCGATGTTGAGTAGTGGAGAAAATCAGTGTTACTCTCACTGATAATGCAGTGACGCACTCAAATATGCACAACCGAAAGAAAGACAAATCAACAGGCAACTAGAACTCACCCGTCTTTATCTTTGATGAGGTCGTCAGACTTGCCCATGATCAGGTAGGTTTTTCCTTCTCTTAGAGCTATACTCTCTCTGCAATAGGGATGGGCCATAAATGTACGCTGTTTCCCCTTTACCGCCGAGTCAGTGCCTGGAGAAACATAATTACAATGAGTATTAGTGTAATTACTAAATAATTGCTCTGTGTTGCTCAAATTTCCTCCAGAAATAAACAAACGGCAAATTTAAAGGTCCAGACCTCATCGTATCTATAAATACCCACATGAGATTGTAAATGGTGCAATCATATTTTAATTCTTGCTTCTGGCTTAAACATTTTTTAAATCCACTACGTGCTAACCTTAAGCTCATCAACTGAGAGAAAGAAGAAGACAGAGCCTTTGGTAGAAATGGAAATGCAACACTCCAGTAGTAAGACTTTACCTTCTTTGATGACATCCTCCACAAGGACAGTGAAGCGGTCGATGGTGTAAGTCAGTGCAGCGCTGACCACTCTGACTTTATACACTGCAGAACATTGACACAGTCAGTTCACATGAAATACAAAACTGTTTAATTGTTTAGCACTTGAAGCAACCAGTGCACCTTTCTCTCCACTACACGTCAAATGTACATCTGCGAATGAAACACTGTAGATTAGCTTCTTCTTGCAGGCGGCCATACCGTAATCCATGCCAGCTGAACAGGCAGTAGTCACACGGTCCATTTCTTCAGCTCCCTGTTTCCTCTGGTAGCTGCAGTTTTCTGTGAGCAGAAGAGAAATACGAATGAGGACACATCATGCTGGCCTTCTCTGTGACATCACTTCCTGCCTGATGGATGTGCAAAATCTACCTTCTGCACAGCGGCACACATCCTCATGGCAGATCCTGTTCAGGGTCCCGTTCTTCTTCTCCGGGTGATAAAACTTCATACAGCGGTTTTCTGTAATGAACAATGGTTTGGTTTTTCATTCTGGCTGCTGATGTATGACATGGGCAGAGGCTATGAAGACCTCTTTACCAGCAGTGAATATCTGAACTCACCCATGGAGTAATACTCATACAGAGTAACTGCAGCTGGCTGAAGCAGACCCACATTGTATATCTTATGTATCCTGAAGGCCACTCTGTCAGGCAGCTGATGGGAAACCTGTGGAAGGAGAGAGAGGGGGGGGGGGGAGGTAGAAAAAAGGAGGTAGCAAAAGACTTTGTCAGTCACGCAACAACAAGCCAAATGCAACAAGTGTAGGCAGACCAAATGCGAGCGCTTTTTCATCAAGGTCAGGGGAATACATTTGCACACCTTGTCCATGTAAAGAGTAAGGGAGCCCTTCTCTGAAAGCTGTGTGTTCATCTCAATCTTCTTGACGTATTGGTCCTTTCCTGCAGTTAACTGTCAGAATCAATACGAAATAAGGCCAAGACAGGTGAGAGGGGACATTCAGTCATTATGCCTAAGTTATAGTTACAATATGGTAGCATACTGTAAGTTATGGCTTATAGCTGTATAAAAGAATAACAACCCTTTAAGATGTACTGTAAGACCACAAACGTGTAATTAGAATGATCTTAATTGAACATTCAATGCTGATATAAAAATCGCAACTGGGCATTGGAAGCAATGGAGTTCTAGAACACTGACTTAGAATTTTGAAAAAAAAAAAACATTCCAAAAAACATACTTTTCAAAGGGTTAAAAGTACAAGCTGCAATACTGTCTGCACTCCACCCCCATTTATTACATATGCATGTAGTTATGAGTCTAAAAACAAAACGTTTGTAATGTATTTAATTGACATATTTAAATATCAGAGGGCGAGTGCTGAAGAGAATGGATGAGGCTAGCATGTGTCTGGATCCTTAATATCCTTAGCTGGCTCTGGTGGAACCAATTAACTTTTCAATTTCAGGGGTTGGGCAGGTATAGGGGCAGGGGAGTAAATGTGTCTCCCCCGCAATGTCAAACTCACTCCTATGCCCCTTGTAAGCCTATGAGATGTGAGAAGAGACGTTCAGTCAGTCAGTATGCAAAAGTTATAGGAATGATATGGTAGCATACATTGTGGTTTACAGCTTTATAGAAAAAAAACAAGAGTTAAGAATGCATTGTAGCTGCTTGTGAATAATTTTATGTCTATAATAGTAGCAGATTTCAGGAGAATTTTGTTTAAATGGTTAAATAATTAATGACATCACTGTCTGCATTGATGGACCCAGTCTCTTTCCTCACCATCTCGAGGTCCTTCTTATCTACAATGAAGCCTGTGAGCAAGGTGATATCCAGAATAGACATGGTGGCATCTCTGTCGGATAGGTATCTGGGAAAAACACAGGAATTTCAGAAATCTACACAAATATAAACCATGTGCTATTTAGAGCTGTTTGACTCTGGTTGTATTACTTACAGTTTTGTAAGGTTGTAAGAAAACAAAACATTTTTATTCTACTTACGTCATATCAATTGTGAGCTTGTATGTTTCCAGAACATTTTCATCAGTAGCTGCAAAACAATAAATCTTACTACGGAGATATTCAAAACCAATACGTCTGGACAGAAAAAACAACTGTCACCATCTTAGCAGGATTCATATACAAAGCTTGTTTTCTCAAGGAATCATGTTTATTTATTGTAGTTAAAACACAGAACAGTCTTCTGTCTGTGTCCAGCATACTGTACCATGTGGTTCCTTCTTTAGCTTCACCTCCAATTCAAAGTTCCTACACTCTGGTTCCTTTTCCTCAGGCAAACTGTTGTATATCGTCATCACCTGTAACATACCCATCAGACGTTGTTCAGGGAGGGAATTATCAGACAGATGTAACTACAATACGTCCCTAACCTGAAATTTTGCTAAACTTGCACAAAACTTGCACTACATTTGGGAAACATTTTTATAGCATCTCTTTGGGAGGGTTCAATTGCATGAAATACGTTGACTCTAAATTGCCCATAGATAGGAGTGTGTGTGAATGGTGTGTGAATGGTGAGTGAATGGTGTTTGTGACATGTGATAGATTGGCGGCCTGTCCAGGGCGTATCTTGGCTCTCGCCCAATGCAGGCTGGGATAGGCTCCAGCACCCCCGCAACCCTGATCAGTGGTTAGCGGGTGTAGATAATGGAAGGATGGATAGTTCAAAAGCTCTCAAAGCTCTCATGAGTTTCTTCCAGATGTTCTTCCCTTCTTAGTTTTCCAAAAGAATTCGTTCTCAGACAGATCAGGCTGAGGCGGAACTCACCAAAAGGGTCCCTTCGCCTGTTCCCGTTGCAGTGACAGTCACATTTACGTCAGGCTGAACCTGCATGCAGAAAGAAAGGCCTTTCGTCCGAGTCTGTTTGACGGTTTCACGAGACAGTTTTGTGGTGCAAGTCTTCCCTCTCTTGTTTTCCCATTTGTTTTCCTTCCATTCTGTCATTCTCTCTCGTGTTCCCATACTAATAACACAACCAATGATTCATGCAAAACAAATACCACAGCCAATCACTGGGCATGTTATTGGTTTTGCATGTGCAAAAAAGGTTTTTGTAAATCAGGCCCTCCATCTCTCTCACTTGAATCCATTTAAATCATATTTACATTTATCACATCTCTTCATGTGTGTCAAGGATAAAATATGGTTTTACAATGATTTATTATTTTGTTGTGTGATGCTGATATAGATGTTGAAGAACAACGCTATTGCAAGACTTGATCAAGACATCACTCGCATCACTAGATAGTGATGATGTATGTTCCTGGCTGTAAATAGTTTTTTTTTTTTTTAATTTGGGTCATTTTCAGACTTTTCCCAAAAAATTTCCAGATACTATTCCATCAATCTTTAAACACATAGTCAACAATTTTTAGGGACTTTCAGGGACCGCGGGAACCCTGCTGAATACATTCTCATCCTCCTACAACATCATCTTTCACCCTTCTGCTCCATTCTGTTCTTTCTCTCTTTTCCTCTCGCTCTGTCTCCGTCAGACTCACCTTGTGTGTGCGAGTGATGTGAGCAGCATTCCCAGCAAACATCCAAAGGATGGGCCTCCTCCAGTTCCTCATGGTCAAACGCACTTGCAGTTCAGTGTCTTTCGTATCGGATATTTCTGTTACGTACATAGCCACAGCCTGGAAAACTATGATGGTGGCCTGCGGAGAACAACAGGGGGCAGTAGTGACATGTAGTCTTGTTACCAGTAGTGCACGTGCATTACATTACAGGCATTTTAGCACACACTCTTATCCAGAGCCACTTATACCACTTCTGACATAGCATGTACATTATGTCCAATTATACAGCTGGATTTATACTGAAGCAAAGGAGGTTAAGTACCTTGCTCAAGGTATCCAACAGCAGTGTTGAACCTGCAACCTTTAGGTTACAAGACCAATTCCATACCCATATATCCATTATACCAATAAAAATGTAGGAACTGGGCTGGTAACCAAAAGGATGCAGGTTCAATTCCCAGGTAGGTCACTGCCATTGTGCCCTTGAGCAAGGCACATAAGGGTGCAACAGGTTGCTTCAGTATATATACAGCTCTATAAATGTGTGCTATGTCAGAGCTGTCTCTCTGGATAAGAGCATCTGCCAAAGGCATAAATTGTATCTGCCAAAGGTATTGTAATGTCAAATATCTAGGGTGCCACAGAAAGAGTAATTGCTTTAGAGTGCCATGCTACACAGCATTTTCGGTAGACTCATTGATGCACATTGTCTATGATGTGGTTGATGTGGACACAGAGAATGGGATTACCCAATAGGCTAATCACTATATGATAGGTCACTGTAATCTATAAAATTTGTGAAGTAGGGGGAGCAGTCTCTGACGTTTTGGTCAATGTTTCAACATAAAATATATATTTCCAGTATTTGAGCATATTTAATTTAATACTTCAATGACTTATAAAGAATTTGTATCATAAATTAAATATCAAACACATATATTTTTTTAACTCAGGATGCAGTAGGCTACAGCTTTGTTCAGCAGAAAGCCGTACCTGGGTAGACCCGGGGCCACCACCATAGAACTTTTGCTCGGTCAGCCACTCGACCACACGACCAGCCTGGTCAAACTCCTTGGCCTGGACTAGGACCATCAAAGCATAGCCTGTGGCCTCCAGAGTGAACATGTGACTGTCGGAGACTGGCCAGTGTGTTTGTCCTGTAAAAGCACATCAATATATCAATGTTACAGCCTCCAGAGTGAACATGTGACTGCCGGAGACTGGCCAGTGTGTTTGTCCTGTAAAAGCACGTCAATATATCAATGTTACAGCCTCAAGAGTGACATGAAAGAATGATGGAACTAACACCGAAATCCACTGCATGCCTTTACGTTTATCTCTGAAACTCAGTTTCACTCCCAAGAAGCACTGGTTTTGAATTAGTTCATGTGTTGCACACGATATGCTGAAAAGTTAGACCTTAGACAAGATATGCAGTCTGTAGACAAAGGTACTGCTTAACAACGAGGGTAGCATAAAAATATATTTTAAAAAACAAAGATCACTTAGGAATAGAAAGAATCCACTGAGCAGAGTGCAGACCACTGCCAAGTCATATCAATCCCCTAGTATGAATGTGCACAGTAAAATGTATTGGCAATCTGGTGGTTACTTTTTGAGGTATATTTGCCTGTTGATGGCACAGAAGGAAAGGTCATGGGGACAACAAAATCAAAAAAGTTTCTTCCACTTGGAAACATATACAGTATTTGCATAGCAAATTTCATCTGAATAAAAACACATTTTCAACAAATAATAATGACAAGTTGCTCACACGTACGAAGCACTGTCCATAAGTCGTTAATTCAAATTTGCTAAATCTAGGTTTGCCATTAAAAGTATTGATTGATATTAATATTGAAAATTCTAGAGGTGCGCAACAATGAAAAAAAATGTAATGCAACACATTTTTGCTTTGAACATATGTCATTTTTGTCATACAACACTTGTCGAAAGAGTCATGTGATAAAATATAAATCAGGCTTAAGACAACAGTAGTGACAGTATTACAGGATTACAATTTTTCTCTTTCATAATTTCTCTTCTGCTCTGTTCTTTATTATTCTATTCTAACATGGATAGTTTGCTTGATTGGTTGAGCTACGGAACTGAGAGTCAGGCAACCCACTCTTACCAGATGAGAAGCGGTTCAGGATGTCTAGCTGATGATTTCCCTCATTGGCCAGAGCGTAGGCAGTGAGGGCCACGGCGTAGGGGTTGGTCAGGCTGTGGATCCTGCCAGATAGGAACTCGCTGGCTTTCTTCATGCTGACTTGCAGGCTCTGGAGTAATGGCAAAAGGGCACAGTGACAGCTAGAAAGAATGCACTCAGAAGAATACAGACCTTCACAAAGCATTAATATGTACAGCAAATGTCTTGGCAATTTGGTGGTTATTACTTTTCAAGATATGTTTTGCCTGACGGTGGCACTACAGGAAAGGTCATGGGGTCACCAAATTAATGGGTTGCTTCCTCTTGGGAACTTGAATGAGCACATCATGCCTGGTTTACTCTTGAATCTTAGGCATGGTTTGGATGGTTTGCTTTAAGGGTATTCTCCCCACTGGGAGTTTTTTTTTACCTCATATACTTGCTATTTGGGGTTTCAGGCCTGGTGCTTGCTCTGTCTCTTGCCTTGCTACTCTGTAAAGCATATTTGTGACAGTTCTCTGTAAAAAGCGCTATAGAAATACAGCTGAACTGAATTGTTGAAACAACACTAACAAGAGCAACACTAAGAGCTGTGGTGGAAGATTACCATAAATCCTACAAGGTCCTGACTTGCTAAACTGTGAGAACGTCTCAGAAGGAAAATCGACTCCAGATCTGTTCACATGACACCAACGTGCAAAATTGGCGCAACAATTAAGATGCCTGCTTGAAAGGGGCCTAAGTTTTTTTGACATTGCTTCATCCAAGAGGCATTATTGACTTTTCATAGTTGTGTTGTTGTCTGCCATTGCCCAGTGTGTTGTGATGAGTCTATCACCAGTGGTCCTGGGCATAATGTGATGGTCCACTCACATTTACTTCCTCCACACAGATGTGACGGGCCTCCTGCATGGCGACGAGGATGAATGCTGTCAGCGAGACATCACTGTCTTTCCCCTGTATACCGCCCTGTGTGCAGAAAAGCACAATGAACTTATAGCAGACAATGGGATACACCAGAAAGGTTGCCATCTTAGGCCTTTAGTGTACCTGGTGTTCCCTATCTGCTTGTCTATCACCTATCCAGGCTCAGAGGTTAGTCACAAGTTGATTACCATACTACCTTAACTTCCCTGATACCAGTTACTTCTTAGTTCATGTTTATGTTGCAACTGAGTCTCTATGCAGTGATAGACAGTGCAAGGTATACTAATTGAACAGTAAGGAAACCCAGGCTTGTTGTTAATGCCTAATTCTTTCCACAATTTGGTATCTGAATATATCCAAAAGAACCTGTGGAAAAGCAGTCACAATTCGGCTGGAGGTTGCTTATGGTAACATACCACCATTTCTCCTTGGTAGACACGGCCAACCTCTTTGAAAATGCCATCTGGCTGCTGTGTCTTCAGGACTAGCCACTTGAAAGCTCTGCACAGTACATCCTCATCAATTTTGATAAGATTGTGTGTCAGCCTAAATACTTTGAGTATGTACGCCACCAGCCTGTTGGAGAGACACAAGTTCCCATCACATCAACACATTGAACCATGTGACAACCACATCTGTCTAGTACCAGGTAGAACCCTCCTAGCCTGAAGAACAGCCTGAATTCTTCATGGCATGGATTCAATCAACAAGGTGCTGGACACATCCCTCAGGGAGTTTGGTCCATGCTCACTTGATAGCATCATGCAGTTCATGCAGATTTTTTTGCCAACACATTCATGCTGTGAACCTCTTGTTCCACCTCATCCAAAAGGTGCTCTAGTGGACTGAGATATGGAGGACTGTGCGGGCTATTGGTGTATACTGAAGTCACTGTCATGTTTGCGGAACCAGCTTCAGATGATGTGCGCTTTGTGGCATTAGTGCATTATTCTGCTGGATCCATATGAACAAGGGTAGTCTATAGCCATAAAGATGCACATGGTTAGAAAAAAAATGCTTAGGTATGATGTGGCATTCAAATGTATTTGTACTTATTGTTATTGGCCAGTAGTGTTGACACAAGGTAGAATGAATTTATGGATTCCTGCTGTTTATGCCAAATTCTGACCCTACCATCTGCATGTTGCAGCACAAATAGAAATTTGACAGACCAGGTGACATTTTTATAATCTTCAGTTGTCCAGTTTTGGTGATCGTGTGCCCACTGTAATGTCATCTTCCTGTTCCTGAGTAGAACCTGGTATAGTCTTCTGCTGCTGCAGCCCATCTGCTTCAAGGTTTGACGCGTTATGCATTCCGAGATGCCCTTGTGCACACCACAATAGCTGTAAACAGCTGTTATTCGATTTGTGGACTTCATGTTAGCTCGAACAAGTCTGCCTATTCTATTCTAAATTCTCTCATTAACAAGGTGTTTTCAGCCACAGAACTGCCGGTCCCTAGATGTTTTTTTTGTTTATTGCACCATTCTCTGTAAACTTTAGTGGACTATAGTGGGTAAAACTATGCCTTTTAAACTGTGATGCCTTTAAGTGGATCGGCTTCTGTAAAACTGGCTTCGGGGCACACAAAAAAACAAAAAAAAAAACTTGTGTGCACCAGTAAGGACAAGGGCAAATCAGCTTCTCATTGTGCAGAGAAAGCCATAAAACACCCCACCCCTAATGAACAATGGTAGTTGTAAGACTAGACAGAAATAATAAGAAGTTGCTCACCAAGAGCTGGGATTCGTGTCTTTCCAAATGCTGAATGCACCCTCATTGTTCCGGTATTCCAGCAACTTAGTGTACCCTGAAAAGAAAGAGGTAAGGAGAAACATTAGAAACATTTCCACATCACCAAAAATTTCACACAACCAGCAATATTTTTGTGAGGGAGCTAAAGTGACTAAATATATCCTCTTGAACGCAGTACACTAAAAAAACAAAAAAAAAAAAAACCATGTCATTGTCACAAGAATTGCCAAAAGTAATTAATATTAATTCCAAGGCTCTTACACATTGCAGTTCATATTTTAAGATGTGGGCAAATTTGCAGTCTCTTACCCATTTCAATGAAGTTGATGGCTTCGGCCCGATGCTCTAATCCCACTTTCTCCCATTGGTTGGTTTTGTCCAGGTAGTGTGTGGTGATGACGGGTCCTGTGATGCCTATCATGATAGTCTCAGCATTACCGTTAGGCTGAGCTATAAGGTGACCCATGGGGGAACCACTGATGGCTTTCTGATTGGTCGGCCTCGGCAGCTCACCTGCGCAGTCAAAGCAGACAAAGCAGTCAGGTCTCCACTGACATCATGCACTGACACTGTAACAGTCATACAGCTTAGAAACCCTTGAGAGTTTGCCACTACCCACAGAAAAAAAGATTTATCCATCACTAGGGCGACATAGCTCAGGAGGTAAGACCGATTGTCTGGCAGTCGGAGGGTTGCCGGTTCAAACCCCTCCCTGGGCATGTCGAAGTGTCCTTGAGCAAGACACCTAACCCCTAACTGCTCTGGCGAATGAGAGGCATCAATTGTAATGCGCTTTGGATAAAAGCGCTATATAAATGCAGTCCATTTGCCATTTACCATTTACTTGCTCCCACTACCCCAAAAAGAAAACAACAAAAAAACAACTTGCAATTATCACAAAAATATCACAATTCATGTTTCATCATGTTTCCAAAATTGTTTCCTTACCTGTCACACTTATGTAGGTGTAACTAGGTGAGCCTGGGACCTGAGATATCGGCTGCACAACACTGATATTCTGTATCTGAACCCCACCTGACGGGACAAAAGTGATGCTGGCAAATGAACTACACACCAAGCCTACGGACGGTCATCAAGGTTCTGGTGCGGTAAGAATACGGACCGTAAGCTTACCGTAGTTGGACGGATTCAAGGGTACTGTCACAACCCGTCTGGTTTGGAGTCCCTCAGCCTGTAATGGATGCAGAGAGCACACATCTCACCTTAAATTTGCTATATAGTCCATTGTCGTGTGACTTTTCTCATGGGCAAAAGTGAAAAATTGTATTTCACAGGAAACTGATGTAAGCGAAAAACCGTGGGTGATGGGAGAAAGGTGGAGAGATGTGTGAAGGGTTGGGCTGGGTAGAGGAGAAAGGTACCCTCTAATCGGAGGCTGTGATTCAAGCCAGTTCAACCACTGACTAATGACATGGTCCAGACTAAAGCTTGTTTGAACCAGTCAGATAGCAGAATATCAATTTCACAAACCCTAAACTTCTCTTTCCAGGCCCTCCAAAGTTAAAGTGTCTGATGCTAGAAGGAAGACTAGGAGGAAGGCTGCGCACCACATGGCACAAAGAAGACAGGTGACTAGGAGGAAGGCTGCGCACCACATGGCACAAAGAAGACAGGTGACTAGGAGGAAGGCTGCGCACCACATGGCACAAAGAAGACAGGTGACTAGGAGGAAGGCTGCGCACCACATGGCACAAAGAAGACAGGTGACTAGGAGGAAGATGGTGGGGAGAGAGAAATAATGGGCAGCGGGGCTTCTCACCACCACATGAAGGTCCTTCTTGACACCGTCTGTTTGGATGGAGTCGTGGACGGCGGCTTTAACCTCAATGGAGTGCAAACCCAGGGCCATCGGGATGATGACAAACGAGACAGCACGTGAGGACATGGGGTCCATGTCCACCTCGGCCAGGCGGTACTTCCTCTTCTTACTGGCCGCGCTGCACACCTGCTCAGTCTCCATCAGCTCCACTCGAACCTGCAGCAGGGAGGGGAAACGCATGACTCCTGTGCTGAGGTGCATCCATCTCCAAATGGTAGTGTTGGGTGGTCTTACAGAAATGTGCCTCTTATCAGACCCTGAGGTGACCGGGAGTCAGCAGGGCTTGATAAAAAGGCGATGGCAGTTGCTAAACATTCTACTGGATCAGCATTATATGAACCTTAAGTTAGTGTCTTTGATGGTGTGGTACAGTGGGTGCTGACTAAAGATCCTGGAACACCAGTCAAAAGTGAGCCGGTCAGCACCCAGCTGTACTACAAAGGTTAACCCGGTTGGATAGGCTTACAGAGATTGGACAAGCAGGATCAATAATGTTACCATTTTGTTATGATTGTGCCTTTATTTGATGACTTGGGGTTTTCCTTTGATCATTGGGTATATAAGGGGAAAAGTGGAATGTTTCGAGGAGACTCGACAACATGGTCTTCTGTGCACTATACATGGATAGCCATTCAACTACATGCACCATTGTATATTGCCATTATTGAACACACTGTAGAATAAATCACATTCACTTTATCCTGACATTCCTCCTTGAGTCTCACCCCTGCACACCTAGCAGATTTAAGGTCCTAATATACACATAGAAATCAGGATATCTGCACCTCGTACTCACTTGCCTATACACTAGTGTCGTAGCAAGACACACAATTGTCTTTCTACGACACTACATACTCTAGAGACATGTCTGCGTCTACCAAGATAGACAGCGAGCCATATACAGCCACACAACCGGCAGATCATTTGCAGTCTCTTTCTATGTAAAACTACTAGCACTGTTAGAAGAAAGGTTAAAACAATATTTTGGCATCAGATAACCGAGATATCATTAAATTAATCCCATCTCAGTAGCACCGGGTAAGACTACACACATTCCTTCACCACTCAGATACTTTTTTTGTGTGTGTATCTCTCACAGTAGGATTAAAGCTAAGAGCTAAAGGCTCACCTTTATATTTTCCTCAAGGTAGTTGTAAAGCACCGCCTTAATTTCCAACTGCTCATTACGCACTGCGGCATAGGGCAGCTTCAGGTCGATGAAGAAGTTCTTTCTCACCTTTATCTCAAAGGGATCAGCCACACAGATTCCTGAAGGTAGCGACACAGTCACGGTTGCTCTATAACTGCTGTATTATAACCCATTAGGTTCTCCTGTTCTGCTGCATAGTTCTGCTGTTTGTTAATTTGTTTTTTTGCCTGTTATTCAGTTTTCAACTGTTCAAATATTTTTTTCCATAGCCCATACACATCAGCATGAAATATTTTTTGGGCACTGTATCTCTTCAGTCTCTTCAGTCATATGAATATCTTGATAAAGTAAAATGCAATTAAAAATGGAGACCAGTTATTAAACTGCAATCACAAGTGTGATTACGGTGTGTGATGAGGTGGATTCTGCATCCGATACAGATGATTAATGTTAAAGAGTTGATTGGATTTACATTTATTTCTGTTTTTTTTTTTTTAACTGGACCAAGGGGATAAACTGATAGACCCAAGTAGGAAAGAACAACTCATTTAGGACAGACGGGCAGAGGCACAATACCGTGAGTCTCGGACAGACTGATAGCGGTGATTTCCCAGGTGGTGATTGAGTCCCTCAGGACACTCCTCTTTGTGACTGATGTGGACTTGCTAGAGCACGAGACCACAAGTGCAGATAGTTACACACCCAAGCACACGCCCCCAAGTTACGCCCCCAAGAACAAACCTTTTGAGATCCAGACAGTGTGGGAGCACTATGCAGATGAAAGATACAGGGGGAGAGAATCCTCAGCACCAGAGGTCACGTTTTAGGGCGTCACCTGTGCCCTTTCACTGAAACTGATAGCACGTGGGTGAAGAGTCACTTCAGAGATGGAGAGATGGAACTTCTGGATCCTGAGGGGCTCAGTCGGTGAAAAACATACATTTAAAAAAGTCTTGCCAACTGTACTCATAGGTTCAGGCCTAAGCTCAAGATAAACTCAGATACGAGTTTGCAACTAGCCTGGTCTCTGTCCGAATTGGTGCCTTCGTTACACAGGCAAAATTTGTAGTGTACTTAAAATCCCAAGATCATGTACTTATTTTTGCTGAGTACATTCAGAACTCCTCATGTTTAGGAAGTAAACAAACATTTTGGTCCTATAAATATGACGCACTTCATTGCTTTGAAAATGAGGTGCAGTTTTGATGATGTTTTCTTTCAACAACATCAACAAGATTTAAATGGCAACTACAAGGGCAGGACGTCTTACAACACTTCCACAGTATGGTTGGAAAATAGTAGGGTATTTTTCACATACAGTATGTAGCAAACAGTATACAGCATGCTAGTACACAGGACACTGTAGATAGGCCTATGAATCGGACAGGGCATGATGGGTTTCAGTCAGAGACGGTTCCTCAGTAACTCCGCATTAGTTCCTTCCAAAAGCATTGGAGTCCACCAGTTGTTATGACCGTGAACAATATGCTTCACCTCTGGTCGGGGCTAGCCCTCACCTGTAGTGAAATGCATCTTACAGGCTGTGAAACAGGCACTGATTGGCAGATGAATGTACAAGTAACCAGATGAGTAACCATTCCAATAAAGTATTCAAATTAAAATTGGCTGTGGCAGGGCTCGATTTGTGAGGGAGAATCTGGGTAATCAGAGACCGCACACACCTGGATAACATTATGAATCAGTCCAGGGTTAAAAAAGTGTGCATTAGAGGGGTATAGGAGAAGCCTTTACAATTTATTTATTTTCTTCCCGTATGGAAAACCACTCTCTCTCTCCATTTAAATAATAAATTGCTGGTGAAAACCATAATTTGTCTATGTCCCTGTGTCCAGCTCTTCTGTCTACCTGGGGGTGTGTCACAGCATGTGGCATTGCTCTCTTTGGACTTCCCCTTCAAAGTTATAAATGACCCCCACTCCCTACGTGTCCTTATTGCTAAGCTGTGACAGTACTACTAAATTCCGTTTGTAGATCATTTCCCCCATTAATCTGTTACAACCCCTGGCTCTTAGGTTGCAACAAAGAATGGGGGACACAAGAAATCGTTAAATAATCAAATAATTTATTAACAAAAGTAATGAAATTAACTACATCAAATAAGTTACGTATATGAGCTTCAGTAGAATCAGTGGTGTAAGTGGGTGTGTGTGTGTAGAATATGTTGTGTGTGTTGCAAGGTGTGAACCCAAACAATAACCAAAGTAATTAAGTGTGCAGCGGACTGGAGAGAGGCCGCACTGGGATCTGGCAGCAGCCTATATGCTGGAGGACACGCCCAGATCCAGGTGTACGCACAAATAGTGCGGGTCACAGATATAATTTCATTCCTGATTTTAAAGAATGAAAAATGTATATTTGTATTGAGAGAGCGAGCAGATAACAGCGATGACTAGTGGTGTGCCACAGAGAGCTCTTACCATTCTCTATTTTCAAGGGGACACTCTGGCAGATGAATCACCTCCCATAACCAACTCTCAGCGAACAGTACGCGGGAAATGATATCACTGTTGCTAACGTATTCGTCATCCTCTTCACCTAAATATGAACGGATCACAGACCAGTCATAGTCAGCTGAGGCCTGGGACAGCACTGACATCGTGGGAACCAGCTATTGCAGTTTAACTGGATGCCATTCAGTAACTTCCGATGGGGCTTTTCCTATCATTAGCAGGTTCCCTATGAAGAAGATTACTACATTTGACAGCCAGTGTTCTCTCCATCATTCCATCCACTGCAAAATTGACAGCAACAACAACAAAATAAACAGAGAAGAATTCTCAGGTATTCTAAGGTTTGTTGGCATAAGTCTTTAGAGTACCGTTTTTTTTTGTTTCAACTCTGATCATACACCCATGAATCCAATACGGGATTCACATTTTCATGAGTTCAGGTGGGTCCGTGTACCTCTCAGTCAATCAGCATCAAACGCTGATATTAGAGTAATACCCAGGTGTAGAATCTCTTACCTAGGGAGCGCCGTCTTCGACTCTTAGGATGGATGGGACAGTTGGGGTCTGGACAGATATGTGCACAGAAAAGACCACTTGTTTCATATGTCAGTGTCAGTACGTATAAGGACATACACTGTAATAATAGACATTTTCTGAATTGGGTAAGGTTGTTGGAAAATGATCCCTATCTGTTCGGTGAAACTGTTCATCTACACACACATACTAATAATAATAATAATAATAATAATAATAATAACAATAATAATAATAATAATAATAATAATAATAATAATTATTATTATTATTATTATTATTATTATAATTTACCACAATGTGCAGAGGCATGCCCTCGTACTACACGCCCATGAAAACAGTGGCTGAACGTGAAACATTATACCTGATCGGGATCTGGTCCCACCAGCGCTGGATTCAAACGCCAGCCCAGCATCATACAAAACGCCCATGCTTTCAGCGCCACTCCCAGGCGTACAGCCAGTATCGTGCTTTTCAACGATGTCCCAGATCTGCATGCAAATGAGCATCACTAGAGAACAGCGGAAATATACATAGCCTGTCCTAGAGGTAGCCACTGCAAGGACCTCACCATTCTAACAGTCTCAGACAGTCTCTGTTTTTAAATGTAGGTTACAAGACATGCATTTAGCTAAACCCAATCTTCACATTGCATTATATTTCATTCTCTATTGTGTTTGTATCGACTTATTGCTTTTGCTAAATCTTCACTGTTATGTCTTTGATAAATCTTATTGTATTTGCATTGACTTGCTGTTGTAACGATATATTCAAATTTCATGTCTTGAATCCATTGCAATGCAAAATAATGGACTGGGCTGCAAAAGGGGCTGTATGACAACACATTCAACAAAATAGAACTAGAAATACTGCCTCACGGTTCTTTGCCTCCGCCTTTGACCACCAAAATCTAATCAGTTCATCCTTGAGTCCAAGTGGACTTTTGTGCCAAATTTGAAGAAATTCCCTCAAGGCATTCCTGAGATATCACGTTCACGAGAGAATAGGAAAGACGTGAGGTCACAATGACCTTGACTTGTGACCTTTGACCACCAACATCTAATCAGTTAATCCTTGAGTCCAAGTGGAGGTTAGTGCCAAATTTGAAGAAATTCCCTCAAGGCGTTCCTGAGATATCGCGTTCACGAGAATCAGGACGGACGGACGGCCAACCCGAAAACATAATGCCTCCGGCCACGGCTGTGCCGTCGCGGAGGCATAAAAATAACAGGCAACACATTTTATTTATGTAGTCTCTTCCCTTACCTTGGCCTGTGTCAGTCTGTTCTTATTGTTCAGGACATAGACACCCTTGTCCACGGCCACCAGGCCCACCTTTGCCCCAGGGTCACCGGTGATGGTCAAGCTGAAGAGCTTACCCGGCTCATAGACATCTTTCGGTTTAGTGGAGGTGACTTCAAGCTGTAGGCACAGACAGACAGAATGCACCTCTGACTCTGCATAGCTATAGCCCAGCTGTAACTCTGCATGACTCAGTCACACATGAGGACGAGAGGGGTGCAGTCAGGATTTCAACTTGACATCTAAATGTGATTCTTTCAGGCATACCGTTCCCATGCAGATGTCCTTAACGTCCACCCAGATGGAGTCCGACACCACTTCCGTGCCCACATGGTAGTACGCCACAATTCGGAAAGAGGGAACCATGTCTTTGGTCACTCGCTCATGTAAGGCAATTAGTGACTGTCCGTGCAGTGCTTTATATCTCCCTGCACGAATGAGCTGCCCTTTGCTCATTAGCTGTTCAGGTACAAACACAGTCAGGTAAACACCAGGAGGTGTTCAGGTACAAACAGACAGATGAACATAAGGATTCAGTCACAGTCACTGGCTCTCATTTAGATATATTAGGCTAGGAACAGACACAGGTACAGGTATTTGGTATGCAAGGACACATAAAACTTGGACTTTAAATTAAAATACCGGGACGGAGTGTAGCACAGTGGGTAAGGAACTGGGCTTGTAACCGAAAGGTCACAGGTTCGGGTAAGGACACTGCCGTTGTACCCTTGAGCAAGGTACTTAACCTGCATTGCTTCAGTATATATCCAGCTGTATAAATGGATACAATGTAAAAAAAAAAAAAATGCTATGTAAAAAGTTGTGTAAGTCGCTCTGGATAAGAGCGTCTGCTAAATGCCTGTAATGTAATGTAATGTAAAATTACTCAAACACCGCAAATGTAATGTTCCCCTCCTTCCTCAACTAAAATAAAATAACTGCGTTTTTAGAATTGTGAAAAATTGACTTATTAAATACAGGTGGTTTGTTCAATTTTCTTCACTAAACCACCTTTATTTGAGTGTTAAGCAACAGGAAGGCAGGCTAATGTTGAATCTGGCCCAGTGTTAGTGTGAGGATGGCAAGCAGTCAAACAGGAGGCCAACGACAGAAAAAGGGTGAACGGTCAAATTTATTTTATTTGAAGTGCAAAAAAACTGGAACTAGCAATTCATTTTGGTGTATAAAGTTTGAATGTAGTGCAAAAACTGTAGGACTAGTTAGAGCTAGAAAAATTGGGCAGAAAGTGCAGATAAAATAATAATAATATGAAAGATAGCAGGAAGCAAGCCCACTAATAAGCAAGTAAATAAACCAATCACTACCGTAAAGTTTTTCCTTTGGTCAGATTGAGTAGGCTCTTCGCTCAATCACAAGCTCTCTCTAGCCTCTCTACTGATCCAAAACGAGGACTGAAATAAGTTAACCCCCCTCAGACCATACCATTCTTACCATTAAAATCAATTAACTAAAAATAAATCATAAAAAGTATCATTTGCTATCCCTCTATAAAATGTAAAAATACACAAACACACATTCAACAAATATGCCTACCCCACTAGCAGTACATCACAATTACACAGAACATAAAACCAATTCCCCAACAAACAAACATGAAACAGACACGCTATGGCGCATTTAAAATATGTAGGCTACTGTAAAAAGACGCGCATTTCCCTCGCTTCCTCTAAGCGAGGCGTACCGCAAACTCTGGGGCGGAGAATTAAAAAACAGAATTATTCTCTGTCACAGTTAACATTAACAAAAGGTACACTCAATCAATTTCTAAAAGATGATCCAAATTATCTTTGAAATGAATTCAATGAAATAACAAGACTTTTTTTAAACATGTCTCAAAGTAGGCTAGCCAAGGCTACTATTTTATCGAGTACATTTTATGAGAAAACGATCTATCTACTTAGCCAACGTATATCTGCACTTTCTCTTTCAAGCAGCCGTTAGAACAAGTCACAGTATAGAAATCAGCATCTAGAGCTAAAATAACCCATTTTGGGAAATTTAGTAAAATAAAATGGCCATATCATTCACATTGTTTCAAACTAAATTGTTTAGAATAAATCGAAACTAAAACATTTTATTAAAAATGGGGAAAGAAAGTCTTTGGTTCTTTGGCTATTGAATATTCTGTGGGAAAATGCTCTGTCTATAGAGACCCCCTACCTCACAAACAAAGATATTAATTTTTTATTTATTATTTATTTTAGCCAATGTCTGCACTAGCCTTGTACATGTGGTTTAGGACGTGACCAAGGACACAACTGAGCATGTCTGTTGAGCAAAAAAAATTTACTTCCTGGTTCTCATGTACTCCCCATGGGTTTATATTGGTGTTGCTGTCTCTACATTGGGATGGCAGGTATGCCATCCCACCAAGTTACGTATTATATACTCTAAGGTCTATTGGCCAGCCGAGCCCGTCCAACTAGTTCAGGCTAGCGGGGATAGCTACTGCTTTGATGGTGTTTTCACTAAGTGTCTGAAGACCTGCCTACAATAACAGTGAATGACGTTCGCAGGATAATCTATTCAATGACAAGTGCTCCCACTGGTTAAAGGGAGAAAGTAACGCCTGACAAGCTCTGCTGACATGGCAATGTGTGCCACTGGACAACTAGCCAGAGAGGCTAGCACCACATACATTTTAGAAACGTTTATTTTGTTAAATCATAGACGCATATTCGAAGATCAGCTTTTAAAAAAATTCAGTTCTTATTCTTTTTCGGTAAAACTAATGAGGTGCATATGACCACACAGCCCTGACGACCTGTCAGTTACCGACCAAAACCCTGCCTTTTTTTAATTTAGATTTTAGATTTTGATTATTCTCCAACAGCTATTACATACAGGTACAAGTAAACACCAGGTGTGTGAAGTGTGAAGATACGGATACGTACCAGGTATGTAATATGCTTTATCTGGGCTTGAACACTGGGACTGTTCACAAGGGTGAGGTAGACGGACAAGCTGCCCCCAATATGAAGATCACTGTTCTTGATGCTGATGTACAGGTCATTTTTGGAGCTGCCCTGCGTCCTGTATGGTAGGGCTGTCATATGCGCCACAGCCTGTCTCTCATTGGTCAGAGCCGGTGCCTTCGTCTTCACCTAGAAATGTAAGAAAAAATTCACGCCCTGATTTATATTTTTTAAAAACCCTGCCTTCACCAGCCCATGGTCCGGAGCGGGGCTGGCGAACCCTGTTCCTGGGGATCTACTATCCTGCGGGTTTTTACTCCATCCCTTACAAAGTACACCTCATTAGGCTAGAGGTCTCATTGATCTGCTAATGAATTAAACCGAAAGGTTATGCTGTATGAGGGGGAACCTAAGGTTTACATAATGCTGATCCAGTAGGATGCGTTGCAACTGAGCACTGTCTCTTTGTCAAACCCTGCTGGCTCCCTGTCAACACAATCCACGGTTTTCCCTTTGGGGGGCTGATAAGAGGCATACAGTACTTCAGTAAACCACAGTACATCAGAGAGACTAGGCATTGTCTGCCATTACAGATGTAACTGAAACATGGAGACAGTTTCTTAACTTCTGTGATAGATATGCAGTAGCCCTGTCCAGCATATGTCTACTGCTTTTCAAGGTCTGGATGCAACACTAATGAGTGAAACACTGATTGTGTGAAAATTTACTGAATGTATAATATACCATAACATAACACAATGACCAGAATAGCCCAATAATGCTCGCCATTTCCCTGACTAAATTTACCTGGCGCTCTGATAACCTACAGACATAGTACCTAACAACGTACCAAACATGATCTTTACATGATGAAGGGCTTTGTGGAAGGAGCTCACCGTGATCGGGAGTGGGGAAGCCCCCTGTTGGGTGTTGATTAGAAACCTTGCCTCCCCATTTGCCTGTGTGCGGCCAAAAATGGGCCCAGGTGTCACCTCCAGCTCAATAAACTTCACAGGGGTGTTGTCCACATTTGTGACGTAGACCTACCAGAGAATATTTAAGAAAGGACAATTACTGTGGGACAGACCTGCTAGCACCTAGAATATAACACACCACACTGCACATCACACTTATAAATGTATAAAATGCTATGTTAAATGTACTGCTGTGGCCAATGTACTGTGCAACATTCAAGCTTTCATTGGGATATAAAAGCTACAACGAATTACATAAACACAAATGTTTTGCATAAAAAAAATATGAATTTAAGGAAAACAACAACAACTGTAACAGAAATTCATTTATACACAACAACATACCCTGACATCAAAAGGCATTCCTTGTTTAAAATAGGAGGGGGTCTTCTTGAAGTGGATGGTGTAGGGTGAGGTCACTATCTGGATGCCCCTTCTCTCTCCCTCCACCATTTCACTGCCTGACAGAGGAAGGTTCACCAGTGCGGTCAGCGTGAGGTTACAGTGAAGTCAATGTGCATTCAAGGTGTGGCTGCAGCGGCATCAGAGTGCAGTCACTGCACAGTCAGAATGCAGTCACTGTGCAGTCAGAGTGCAGTCAGAATGCAGTTATGGCACAGTCACTGCACAATCAGAATGCAGTCACTGTGCAGTCAGATTGCAGTCAGAATTCAGTTATGGCACAGTCACTGCACAGTCAGAATGCAGTCACTGCACAGTCAGAGTGCAGTCAGAATGCAGTTATGGCACAGTCGCTGCACAGTCAGAGTGCCGTTACAGCACAGTCACTGCACAGTCAGAGTGCAGTCACAGCACAGTCACTCCGCGGTCAGAGTGCAGTTATGGCACAGTAGCTGTGCAGTCAGAGTGCAGTCACGGCACAGTCGCTGTGCAGTCAGAGTGCAGTCACGGCACAGTAGCTGTGCAGTCAGAGTGGTGTCACGGCACAGTCGCTCTGTAGTCAGAGTGCAGTTATGGCACGGTAGCTGCGCAGTCACACACACAAACACACACACGAATAAAAAGAGCAATGGAAACCTCCCGGGTGGTTGCTAAGAAAATAAAGTATGTAGGATACTGAGAAGGAAACTTATAAGGTAAGAAGAAAATTGCTTGCTCCCCCCATATACACACACACACACACTAACAGAGAGAGAGAAGGATAGAGAAAACTCATTACCACTGTCTGTCAGGACGCTGACAGACACATACAGGGACAGCTTGACCAGCTGTCTAATGTCTGGGAAGGTCGTTAGGATTTGCTCTCTTGTTAGCTTGGCCTTTCCCTTTCCTGAGTCAATCTGAATGAAAAAGAAAGCACAGGTTACAAAAACAGCCATGAAAGGGGGTCAGTGGTGAGTTTGGGGGTGCTCATGTAAAGGATTGGGAGGTGAGACTGAAAAGTGGAGGTACTGACGTTCACTCTCTGCAGAGAGGCAGGAATACTCTTCTTCTCACCATCCTCTGTCAGCACGCCAAAAACCACAAACGCCTTCCCTGAAACATCCTCTCCATACAGGCACCTGCAGGACAAAACAACGAAAGGCCTTCACTTTTCATGTAGGGCAATTATAGTTGTGAGGAAGCTGGAAAGGAAGGAAAACTGGTCACAACAGAAGGCTGTGATGAATATGGCTGGGTGTTTGTCAAAGAATTTGCGGGTGTCACAGATTAATTTTTTTGGCAGTTCTGTGACATCCCCTGTTTCTCCCTCTCTTCGTTCTTTCCATGATTATTCAGAAATTTTTGGTGGTAGCTGTCAACCTTAATGTACCCTACGTAGTTAGTCCTTGCCATCAGATATTTAATGGCCCCTGTCAACAGTGTTGATGCTGAGGCCTCATTCTCCCGTTATGGCAACGTTGTCAGCAACAGGAACTCCATAAAAGACTGAAACCTCACAATTTATAAAATGCACTTGTACCAAAAAAGAAAGACACACGGTAACGCTGTGTTTCTGACAATGTCATGTTCATTTTCATTTGCTAAGACATTTGGTGTGCACCTTCATGCGAGGGAAGATTGTCGTGTGCTCTTTACTCTATGGAGTGCATTCTTACGAGTTTAAATCGCTAGTTAGCTAGCTTGGTCAGGTGGTTAAGAAAACAATTTCATTATCATTATCATAACTAACATTAAACTAACATTTTGCTTGGCGAGTATTTTGTAGTAAATTGCAATATGTGTTTTGAATAATCATACGGCAATGTCTTTTAGTTAGCCAACTATACATAGAGGAATTGTTTATATCACTACCTAGCTAAATTATGTCAAATTAACACTGTTCACAACCTAAGTATCAAACTAGCATCAACGACACTATATCATTATTCCTGGTTGGGAAAAATTTAGAACATTTGGAAAGCAATCATCATAATTTCACTGCTACCTGAAATGTTATCTTACCTTGCAGCTACCTCAACAGACAGTTCTGTTTCATCGATATAGAAGAATTTCTTCTCTGGTGTCAGCGTGACTTCAATATTTGGCTTAACTTCACAGAGAGAAAAAGACCAAAAATTGTTACCCATTGAAATTGGGATTTGGACCATTGGTCAACAAGGCTCAGAAAAGAGATCATCCTACCATATTCTTTGACCTCAAACTCATAGGTAAAGTTCTGCAGGTTGTTTTTGAATCTGGATACCATCTTCCATGTCCCAACACTGTTAACAGAGAAAGGCAGGGATCAGTGGTCCCAGGTCGGAATACAGGGGTACGGGACCAAGAGGAGACCTGAGCAGGATTTTGTGTCTCGCAAAACAAACCTGCTGGTCTCTGGGAGTCTGTACTGTTGTGAGCTGATCCCATTGTTAGGAGAAATGATTTCTCTCCCGACAATGTTTCCATCAGGAGTCTGAATGACAAATTAAAATAATATTTTATAGCAATATTTTTTTATGATTTTTTCAAGTGTAACATACATGATACAGGATACACAACACTCTGAACAAGATACAGTAGTACCTCTTTGTCCCGCTAAGAAAAACACACTCCCTCCCACTGCAACCCACCTTGTGGCAACCCCCCTCCCTTCCTCCCTCATCCCCACACCCGTTCCCCTGCCCCTCAAAAAAAGGGATGCAACAACAACAACAACAAAAATAAATACAAAGCAAAAAGGGGGGAAAAAAACAAGTACTTCCCTACATTTCACATCAAAGAATCCAATACTGTAATTCACCCCTATGAAGTCATCAGGCTTAAAAGACTTTCTTTTTTTCTGGCGGCCAATAGAACCTCAGAATTAAAAAAAGGTGAAGTGTTCAAGAGTAATTGTGTGTTTGGAGGACAGAAAAGAAAAACAGGACACACACCAATAAATGTTTTTCAAGTTTTTTTTTTTTTTCTCGAGTGTGTCCTGTCATTTTTTTTCTGTCCTGTGAACACACAAGCTCTCTTTAGCACTTCACATCATCTTAAATCTGAGGCAGCATTGACTGCTAGAAACGTTGCCTTTTTCAAGAGCTGCGCAAAATGTAAAAGGCACACCTTTATGTGCAGTATTTACAGAATGAAATGGAGATCAAGTGAGATCAGTTAGGTAAGACCAATTCTCCAGGTAAGAATGGGTTTGTACACAAGAATTAATGTGTACACATATGGTCTCATCATTGAATCCATAAAAATAGATTTCAGTGTAAACATGGCATATTTGTATTGGCTTTAGTAAAACCATTTTGATGCTGCCTCAGGGACTTTTTAAATGATTAAGCTTTGTAAGACAACAAAGACTCTTACCATGATGTCCACAGAAACAAGATTTCTTGTTGGCTTCAGAGCAGCATCCAAAGCAAACACCCTGTAATTAACTAGAATATCAATTCCTTGGTTAATTGAATGAGCAAACCATCAATAGAATATCCTTTAGTGCAAATAATTGAATGCAATTGAAGTAATGGAACGCATGCAAGACATAGCGGTGCACACTGTCATTGAGTTACATTACAGGCATTTAGCAGACGCTCTTATCCGGAGCACAACTTTTTTACTTAGCATTTACATTGCATCCAATTATACCGCTAGATATATAGTGAAGCAATGCAGGTTAGGTACCTTTCTCAGGGGTACAACGGCAGTGTCCTACCGGGGAATCGAACCTGCGACCTTTAGGTTACAAGACCAACTCCTTACCCATTATACTACGCTGACGCCCATCATTGGATTGGTCCATTTGATTTCCTCCAGAACTGAAGAGTATGCTCTGCTCTTTACTCAAATTATTATTTACCTTGCACCCTCTTCAATGTGGCTTTTTGCCCATGAGCCCATTTCTCCAGTTAATAGTGCTGTGCGTATAGATTATAGAACAGTGACCTCCATTCCAGGTCCTGGTGGGCCACAGGGTCTGCTGATTTTTGTTCTTGCTTTAATACCAGCAACCAATTCAGACACAAGAAGCCAGGTGAGGTGAGTTAACTATGAAATAGACTGCTTAGATCAATAAGTAACGGCAAAAGCCAGCAGACCCTGCGGCCCACCAGGACCAGGGATGACGATCACTGGGTTAGAATCTCTGCAAAAGGCTTTCCACAGTCGTACCTCTGTCCAGTGGAGAGTAGATGGTTTTGTCAGTTTGTGCAAATATATATCCAGACTGGAAGGAGACCTGAATGGGCTTTTCCAGTTTCTTCTGGGGAAATATTGCTTGTAGGTAGACATACTGTTTCCTGAGTGTTTCTTCTTCAAAAACATCAGAGATCTGGAACGAATGAAGAGAATACATTGTGGATTTTTAAAAATAGACCGTTATTTAACTTGCTAAGATTAGATATAGGACACTTTCAATAACAACCTGACCAACAGGTGTGAGTACTAAAATGTTTCTTTTCATTTTGTTCCTTTCACGCCCTTTGCAATCAGCACTGTGATCATGATTTCTCAGATTTGCTGCCTCAATAAGGATGGCTGTGAGGAAGGAAGCAGGGTGACAGGAAGTGACTGCATCAGTACAGGAAGTGATTATGTGACAGGAGTAAATGGTCTCCAGCACCCACCAGAATTTCTTGCAGAGCCTGGAAACTGTTCTCTTCGCTCAGGGTCACTGTTTTGGAGAACAGGTTTCGGTACTTGCCAGGGAAATCCATCACCCTGATTATGACGCTGAGGCTTCCTCCTGTGTACTCCTGCGCTTCCACAAACACTTTCTCCTCACAGCCCACCCGTAGCAGGTTTGGCGCAGTCAGAACAAATCTGCACAGAGAGGCAGCGTCACATCAGGGGCATTTTGCAGACGTGCTTGCCCAGAGAGACTCACACAGCTTTCACAGTGTTTTTTCACACAGCATCTGGATATGTATGCTGAAGCAATGCAGGTTAAGTGCCTCGCTCAAGGGTACACCAGTAGAGTCCTACCTGGGAATCGAACCTGCAACCTTAACCATTAGCCGGACCGACACTCACTCAAGAGTCGGGGGAGTAGGAATGAGGTTGATTAGGGGGAAGGATCACAGGACTGGGGGGAAGAACAACATTTAACCTCCCCCCCCCCTCCTCGCCCCCAACAAATAAAAAATAAAATAAACACACAGACAGTCCAACAGTAGCCCCCGAATATCCTGTACACCCATATCCTGTATGGGATGATCTTTTGTCTTCTATTTTGTGTTTTGGGGCAGAACTTCCTAAAGTCCCTGCAGAGTATAGTCCTGACGTCCATGCATATTGTAAATAAGCAGGATTAAACAATATCAAATGAAATATGGAATTTGGTCTCCTTAGTGCACTGCATTGGCATTCATATGATAGAAAAGTAATGCTAGCAACCCTAGAACCAACCATGCACTCGTTGAACTATAGAGCACAGTGCCAAAACAAATTTTCCCATAGCTTTCAAATAAGAAACAGGAATTTTGGGGAGCAGAACTTTGGACTCAATCGCGCACATAGTTGTTCATTAGCCTTTCGTTTGCTCACTGTTCTGTTGCAATTACACTCCTCCCGTGTTTAGCTCAGCTGCATACTGATTCTCCAGTGGTTTCAAATACAGAACTGCTTCATGGACTATAATAATAATAATAATAATAATAATAATCCTACCACCACTACTACAATGAGTAATAATAATAATGATATATTCATCATCTTCATCATCATAATAATAATCAAAATAAAAATTAGTTGGACAATTGCAATGTGTTTAGTAGGTTTAAAGTTTATCAGGTTTAAACTCCTAGAACACAAAACTGCATTGCAAGTGGAACAGCAATCCAAATCAGTGAAATGAGGATTAGCTGTTCCAGTTGTAAAGCAGTCCTGCGGTCAAGTGGTTTATAAACCTGAATTTTTAAACTCAGACGCACACACCGCAGTTGACCAAGTATGTAAAAAGCGCCACACAAATAAAATTGATTTGAAAACTGAGATTGATATGCCCAGTGCTTTGTGGGCCACAGGTTTAATGTGATTTAAAAAAAAAAAAAGAAAGGCCCTTTATCCAGGACTGGATTGTGCGGTATACTCACAGCGGTTCACACTGAGAGAGCGCAGGGAGAGAGAGGGCCAACACCGCCAGCCACAGCACGCCCAGGTGCATTTTGTATGTGCGGTCCATTTGTATGTCCGTGACTTTTACCTGGGAAACCCACTCTTTTATAGCCTGTAGAAGAAAATTTGCAACCTTGCATTATAATCATGGTATTGATTTTGTGCTGCCTAAGTAAGCTGAGCCAGACAACCTCTGCTCTAGGTTGTGCAAGCTGTTACGGAAAAAGGGGGAACTCAGAGTTATTCAAAGTTCAGAGTGATTGAAAAACACCTAGAAAACAATGGGCCTCATTCACCAACCGTTCTTAAGAATTTTCTTAAAAACCACTTACGCAGTTTTCACGAAGATTCTGACATTCACCAATGTTTTCTTATTTGGGATTTGTTCTTAGGTAATAATAATAATAATAATAATAATGGGTTTATTTATATAGCACCTTTCAAGAGCAGACATCACAAAGTGCTTTACAATAAAATCAACAACAAAAGGCAAGTAAGAGTAAACAGATAGCAAAAATCACAAGGCAATAACAAGATAAAACAAGATAAAAACTTTTTTTAAAAACAAGAACAGAATCTACGCACACTCAAGAGCACACTTATTTGAGTTCTGACATGTTTGTGCAAAATAATTGGTAATTGCATTTTCTTCAATTTTACAGTCACTAGGGGGGTGCAGACCACACCGGGGGACACCATCAGAGGGGGGTGAGACGGAAATGACTGGCAATAAATTTTTTGTGCAGTGTTTTGTGTAGCGACGGGTTGAAACAGCTAATTTCTTCAATGCAGTTTGCTGCCGGTTGATTTAATTAGCGGTATTAATGTGACGAGAAGCGCTTCCTCGTTTGAATGCACAACATGCAATTCCTTGCCCCCTCCTACCAGCGTTTTTTTTTTTTGGCCTAAAAAGTTGTGCGCCCTTCTCTGGATACAGCGTTCACTGAACGAGTAATAGCATCCCATGCATCTTTTTTTGTGTGTTATTTTATATCCACTATTGACGCTACTAAATATGACAGGTTGTTTGCTGTTCACTTCCTGCAGCAGTACCTCCACTTCAGAACTACTGAAGTTTTTCTTATGTTTGGAGTCCGGTGCTCCACCATCTTTAGATTTTCGTTTGGGCATTGACTACTCTCTCAACTTTTCTTTTCAATTTCTGTGTGTGCACACGGCCCTGCAGTCTCATGCCCTTTTATGGGGATTGGTGGGGCGTTTACCTATGCTAATTAGGAACAACTGGCACACGCTTTCAATTTACGAAGACAATGGGATTCATCATTGTAAGAACACGGGTGCAAACAATTCTGCGGTTTAAGAACACGTCATGAATCTGACGTAGACTTTTCTTAGGACCTTTCTCAAGAACAAATTTAAGAAAAAACTTAGGAAGATATTGATGAATGAGGCTAAAAAAAGCCAATAAGGGTTGCAAGGGTCCTTGTGTGAACAAAACTGTTGTTGTGTACGTGCAATCTTCTTTTGATCTTTTTTTGACACCTTTTGGTAACTAATAAGAAACTTTCACGAGAGCAAGGTCCAAGATTTGTTGACTATATATTGTGTGTTCTCTCATTCATGCTTTGGAATTACACCGGCTTCTCCACGTGAGGGTGTTAGACATTTCCCCTTGATTAATTCATCATTAAATAATTTGTAAATACAAGAGAACAGTCTCTCTTCCTTCATGTTAAAGTAAGATTTCCACTACAAGCCCCTCTGTGTCAACAACCTCCCCCTCCACCACAGCCCCCACCTCTCTGAGTGGACTATGCTGGTGAAAACCATGTGTTTTTTATTTTTATTTTATTTTTTTACCTCACGCACTTGCTATTTGGTGGTTCAGGCCTGGTGTTTGCTCTGTTTGCTCTTTTTGCTCTGTCTCTTGCCTTGCTACCCTGCAAAGTGTCTTTGTGACAGTTCTCTGTTAAAAGCGCTACACAGATAAAACTTAATTGAATTGTAGAGGTGAAGAACAGGAACATAAATGTCATATGTATTCCTCTGTGTGTTCTGCTCATCTGGTGGCCTTACACTGACCTGACCCCGTGGTCCAGGGGCCAGGGGAGACATGACTTTGTTTTTGCTATCAATATTTTCTCTCTATCCTCAAACCAATTGTGACAGGACAAGGCACAGTCACTTCAAGGTCACACGAGGCAGTGAGCAGTTGAAAGTAATTGGTGGATACATTCTGTGGGTGTTACCAACGTTTGAAGAGTCTGAGTTTTTGGAAAATAAAAGATGGATGTATCGGGAAGTTTTGGACAGCCCATGAGAAGCTCTCACATATGCCAGCTTTATTACTAATCATTTATTTATTTGTCACGATTCATTACAATGATGAAAAATGGGTATAAGAAAGTTATGGCAGGTAACATTATTATTAGTAACATAATAATAATAATAATAATAATAATAACAATATCAAAATAACGATACATTCAAAACAATAAAGTCAGCAGATTCCTGTAATCTTAAATCAAGGTTTAATATCCTACATATTCTGATACAGTCTAATACTCCACACATTTATGGTACAGCGGTCCTGTGAATTCAACTCTCAGTTCATACCTTTTCAGCATCGATGAGTTGACCTCATACTCGTTCATGTTCGGGTGTGCCCGTGTAAGTAATCACAGTCACTGTGACGTAAAACAATGCGGACCCAGGGGACCAATCTCTGTGAAGCTCACGTAAACTCCAGTGGTTACTCGAGGTATTGCAGTTTAGTAAACCTCCGGTCTGGTGCCAAAAAGCTAATTTTGCACAACCTAGAGCCGAACAAATTACATAACTTTTTTGCACTGCTTTTATTTATTTATTATTATTATTATTATTATTATTATTATTATTTGTTTGTTCATTTTCTCTCTTTTTAATTATAATTAAAATGATTATTTTTAATTATTTTAATTATTCTTTGCAATTATTTTCTGTGAAGCGCACTGAGTTGCACTTACTGTATGAAATATGCAATACAAATAAAGTTTGATTGATTGATTGATTTCTCCATTGAAGTTCAATCGAAAGTATGAATTTACCCTAGCAAAATTAAATTATTTTGGACAGTACATTTAAGATCTAACATTTCATCATTGAACTAATTTCTCACCAGGCACAGATATTTTTTTTCCAAAATCCCACAGAAGAATATATAAGATTTATTTAATTCCAATTTGGTCCGCATGGTTTTACATCACAGTGAGCAAAGTCACAGTTCGTCGGATGATTTGAAAGCTTTTTCGGAGCGCACCCCCGCGGGTTGACGTTATTAACCTTGTTTCCGTGATCCTCCACGTTTAGCTACCCAGTGCGCACGCTCTGGCGCCAAAAGCCCCATAGTCAATCATGGCAGCGTCCGTGAATTGGCTTCACGCGCCATTGAGCAGCTCCTTTGGCAATCCATGGAACCGCTGAACGGAAGTTGTCTCCAGTACTTCTCGATGTGCGGACCAAAATGGAATGAAATAAATTTTATATCTTCTTCCGTGAAGAATTAAATCAGTGCCTGGAGAATAATTAGTTACATGTGAAGACATTTTAGAGCTTAAAAGTACTGTCCAAAATAATTTTATTTGGCCAGGGTAAATTCGTACTTTTGAATGGATTTCAATGAGCAAATTTGCTTTTTGGCACCAGAGGCTTACTAAACTGCAATACCTCGAGTATCCACTGAGGTTTTATGAGTTTCACGGAGATTGCCAATCCCTCCCTGGGTGAATGTTGTGCGAAAGCTGAGTTTGTATTGGCGTAGCTTGTGTACACAGCGGCGTTCGTGAAACGCGTTAGGTTTCAAAACGCAAGTACATTCAGACCTGAAACTCCATATTTGGGGATTCTTTTTTTTAGATCAACTGACCGCAGGTGAGCCGGAATCACCTGTTCTCAGAAGAAACCAAGTCTTTCACGCCTCGGTTCTGCTCAGGCCATTCATAACCACGGAATAAAGTACCGCAGTAAAATACAGACGGGTGAGTCTACCGATTTCGTGAACATGGAAGAAAAACCACCCAAATCAGTCTGTTGTCGTACAAACAAAACAAAAAAAATTATCGATCAAGATTTAGAGTCAGACGGGCGTTTCTGTCCTGGGCCTCGGAGCCTTTATTATTAACCAAACAACAAATTAGTGCGGCAACCGTGTTCATTAATGAGTCTCAGAAGTTTGCTGTCAGTGTAATCCGAAACTTTGTTGGCTCCCATTTTGCTCTTAGCAGGTGTATCTGGATCTGCAGCATACCACAGGCACGCCACTAACATTTTTTTGTTTGTAATTTCTGCATTTTTCATATGACTTCTCGAAATCATAAACGAATCATAACATTTACTCGCCTCGCCACATTTATCTGTGCGTTATATTTTTATATTAAGGACCGTTTGAAAGCTTATAACTGAAATAATTGCTTTTTGGTCTCGGTTTTAGCAACAGTTGTTTATCCTTACTAACGGAACTCTTCTCATTATGTTGTTCTCTCATTCTAGGTCATTAGTATTATCTTTTCGTGGTCATACGTTTTATAACGACTAAATTTCTCATTACTTTTCCATACTTCTGTTTGCAAATTATCCTCACTTCATGCACATAGTCTTGTCTATTTGTTTATTCCAAAATATTATATACATTTAATCATAGCACTTAGCACATAGGGACAGTTGCACACTGCAAACTTATTGGCATTATATCCGCATTAGCATCAATGTAAATGTGCACGATTGAGCCGTGTAGCTATTTTCCATTAGTTACCGTAGCCTACAGAGTGGATTTGTGTTGCGTGGTATTGGTGTATTATTATTAACAGCATGAGTCGGTTTGACTCGATTCTTCTTGTGAGTCATTCAAAAATAAAACGAATTGACTGTTGTGCGCAGCGTACAAAACAACATCGCTGTCGCGGTTTTATATTAAATTGATCATATATCAATTTTGGGGAGTATGGCAGGATTCTGAGTGGGTGAGCCCAGCCCAGCTAGACACACTTCACTGGAACGGGTGCGCTGATCACCGCTCGTCCTTTTGGGTGGGCGACACCTTTCTCTATTACGTTTACATATCAAACACATTAAATGTGATGCATGTTAAAATACATACGTTTCTACAGCCCATTCTACGTAGAATCTGTCCCTCTGAGCTTCACAATTTATACGGGCCAAAGCCCTCACACAGCAAGAAAAAGGCAACCATAGCGAGGACAACTGGGTGCCACATTGGGGAAAAAACAAGCATTAAATGCACGTTAAATATTATTAAATATTAAATTAATGTTATGCAATTTAATAACGTAATTTTATGTTTTGGAAGGGTTAATACATAGTTTGCAAAGTGGGAGCATCACTGATTGATTCTCCAGTGTTAGTACTCGTACAAGTGTTTTGCATGTTAGAAGAGAAACCTTATACATCAACCCTATAGTTAATGGTGAGCCCATGAAGCAGAGCTAGAACTGGGCTAATATTTTCATGCTTCTTCTGTTGAGTTAAAAAAAAAAAAAAAAAAAAAAAAAATACTCTGCTGCAGTTTTTTTTAAACCCTTTAAGATGTAAGATCACAAATGTGTGTTAAGAACATTCTAATGCTGATGTAACAATCACTACTGCTAATCGAAAGCAGGGGAGTTCTAGAGCAATGATTTAGAATTTTGACCTAACGTAAGAAAAAACTACTCTTCAAAGGATTAATGAAGTCCTGGGGCAGCCAGTTGACTGGGCTTTGCAGTTAACTGAGCTGTGTCTGCAGCTGGATGTTCAAGACAGCTCTGCTATACTTAATAAAACAATGGCCAGCATTTCTCTCATTAACACAGCCTTCTCATTCACACCTCCCAGTGTTCCCAGTGAAATGGGCTCGACTTGACCGTGCGCTTTTGCGAATTGGATGACCTCAATGCTCCGCCCAAGGCCCAGATTGACAGCTTTGAAGGCGGGGCCTAAGCAGCTGTGGCTGGCTCTCCTGCTTCTGGTCCAGGGGGCCACTGTTGCCCAGGGTGAGTCCCACAGGCCAGCCAGTGCACAACATGCTCCTGCAGCTTTCTCCCTCCCCCAGGCTAAAGTACACTGAGGCCAGAAAGCGGCCATTTTCTGTTTGCACGACTTACATTGTGCGCTGTGCCCACGTCTGGGTTTCTGTCTGAATACAGACACAGATACTGATACAGGTGCGGATGGGGATACTGGTAATGACACAGGTACAGATACAGTTACTGATACTGACATCAGTATGCTTATCAGTGTGTCCAGTCTGTCCTTGTCTGTGAGTATTTATTTAGGGGAATCATTAACTAATTTTCCCGTCACTGTTTTGTATTAAGAGACCTTTGCGGTCTGTGAAATGCAGCAGTGCTGTTTGCCTTCCCTGCTGCCCAGTGTCCTGACACTGTAAAGAAAACTCTTGACCTCAGAGGAACGTGTTTGCCGCAGTCTTTCGGAAAGTCAGGTGACTGCGATCTCCGAGTGGTGGCTTCCGCAACCCAACCCAAGAGCCCAGCTTCTCGGAGACTTAAAAAATAAATAAAGAAAAACACATGATGTGAAATTTAATTGAGTTACTGTATGCTGTTTGTATCCAGGATCCAAAAAAAAAAAAAAGAACCATTGAGATTGACATTGCTTTTTCTTCTCCAAGAAAGTGGCACAGAGAAATGCTAAATAATGAACAGAATGAACGTTGGACGGTTGTGTGCGACACCAGCCTCGCTTCTCAGTGGCTGTGACCTGCCCAAGGTTTTCAGTTGAGCGAATGAGACCGTTTACCCTGTCTCCGGGGAAAACCGGCCCCCCAAAAAACCTTCGAGGAAGGCGGCCGCTGGTGAAAGGAACCCCGGGTGCGCCGTGCGGTGACGCTGATCGTGTCTTTCTTTTGTCTCCGGAACCTTCCGCGGCAGGGGAGAGCATTACAGGGTTCAACATGATGCAGGAAAGTGCCATCCTCTCCGGGCCCCTGGTGAGTCTCCCGGGGTAACAGTCTGTGGTCAGTAAAACGCATTCACCCTGCAGGGACGTTACAACCGGCTTCGCTGCATGTTACTGTACACCTCGTGATGAGCACACTGTTGGGACATTAAGACTTGAGCACACTGTAGTCTGTGTGAATATAACTTTAGAACAGTGGTTCCTAACCTCGGTCCTGGATACCTCCCCCACCCCCCCAGTGTATGCTGGTCTTTGTTCCAGCCAACAGTTGCAGTGTTACAAGCAGCCTATTGATTCACACAAGTCTTTAATTTGATCAGTGAAATAATTTTACCTCTTATGTAATTTTTTGCAATATAGCAGAATAAGCACAATGTGAGTATGGGACTTTTGTTCTTCATGGCATGCATAGCTATTTATGACGACATGTGGCTTAAGAGGGTAAATAATCACGCAAAACAGAAAAAGCAGCTAATTAAGAAAAATTAACAGCTTGTTAAAAAGGGAAACCAGCACACACAGTGGTCCCTGATGTAATGAGGTTGGGAACCACTGCATTAGAATATTGTAGACGGGGACTGGGGCATACTGTATCATACTGTACAGCAGCAGAATGCCGTTCCCTTTGATTTGGGACAAACTCGTACGTTAACAGCCCCCCCCCACACCCCCACTACCCCAAATGATGTAGCTGCAGCAGCAGTTGAGGCACCCACGGTGGTCTGGGTGTGTTTGATGCTTTTGGCGGCTGACCCCGCTCTGCGTGGGCATTGTTCCCAGGGGCTGGGCCTGGTGGTCGGCGTGGCGACGGGCCTGGTCCTGGCCCTCATGCTGTGCGTGATCCGGAAGATGAGGCGAAATGAGGGGACGTACCAGCCCAGGAAGGAGGAGCAGACGGGGACGCGCAGTGTGGAGACCCCCAACGCCCTCAAACTGCCCAAAGAGGAGCGGCTCATCTGAGCGCCCCCGTGCCAACCGCCCCTTCATCGGGGCACTAACCGACCGTTCTGCTGCCCCTGCCCCAGCCACAGGCCCTCTGCACCCCCATCCCCCACCCCCCTAGTGAGGGCAGATGGTGTAGCCAGCTCCTCCACTGCTAGCCTCACCCTCAAACCATTCCCTAACCTCCATAACAGCCTCTATGACCCCTGACCTCGGTGAGGGTAGACGATACTCCCAGCTCTAGCACTTGTAGCCACACCCTGAGACTTACCCGCCCCCCCCCCCCCCTGTGCTTCTCTAAGTGCCCCCTTCAGCCTCCCCAGCTGCCCTGGGAGTGGGACAGGGCACTGGAATGTGGATGCCCCACAAACCCCAGCTGAAGCTTCTTGCCCTCTCTGCCAGGCTCCATCTTGGGAGAGAGAAACTAAGCTTCACCAGTTTACCTGTCTCTTTCTCTATGTCTCTCTGTCTCTCTCTTTCTGTCTGTCTCTGTCTCACTATCTCTGTATCTCTGTGTCTCTCTGTCTCTCTCTGTGTCTCTCTCTGTCTCTCTGTCTCTCTCTGTGTCTCTCTCTGTCTCTGTGTCTCTCTGTCTCTCTGTCTCTCTGTCTCTCTCTGTCTCTGTGTCTCTCTGTCTCTTTCTATGTCTCTCTCGCTTTCTTTCTCACTCTCTGCTGCAGGTCTGTACCTGTACCTGTGCCTGTGTTATTCTGAAGGGCAGTAACTGCGGGCCAGTGTCAGGGCTGTTAGTTATAATTTAATCATACCTTCTTTATGTAATAAATAGTATAAAGAACCCTATTTACCATTTTGTGTTACTTGTTGGTTAACTGTGGAGGTGTGACACACCAATCTTCTATCCAGTCATTTTTGTTTACATGCAAAACCGCTATGGAGTGTTCGTCTGGAGTGTTCGTCCGGTTCGTCTGCATTTTTGTGGTCTCACCGCATAGGAGACGCTCGGTTGAGTCATTACCTGTACAGGTGACAGTCTTCCATTAATGCACCTGCACATGTGACACTGAGCTGAATATTTACCTCTGTAGTCACCGTGGTTTTCTCTCTTACCTGTACAGTTAGCTGCATTCTGCACCTTTAATTATTAGTAATGTTATTTCTGCCAATTTGCCTGTGCAGGTGACACACTGCTGGACATTTACCAGTACGGATGACAGGATACTGAACATTCTTACTGCACTTGATCTTCGCCGAAAGTTTGATAAGCAGTTGAATGTTTTTACCTGTACAGGTGAAAGGTGACTGAACATTTACCTCTAAAGGTGACATTCTGCTGAATGTTGTCATGGTACGTTTCAGTAGCCTGGCTCAACCTGAACAGTGAATACATGATTACATTGTATGAGCACGATATATGAAGGCTTGCGTTACATGATGTGATGAATACTTTATATGTAAAGACATTTAAAAAATATATTTTGTGCCAAAAGCAAATCCCAGATGCTAATGTGTAAAATGAGAATTAAATAATAATTGGTAAAGAAACATCAAACCATTTTTGTTTACACTGAAGAAAGATGAACTTGTTACCACAGCTGTAAAATAAATAATCTAAGTCTTTACTTAAAAAAGGGGCATTTGTTACATTTGCCTTTGAAAAAAAATCTGTTTCATGTCTATATTTATGTAAGGAGTGTTTGTTTGCCAGGTTATTCTCTTGGACCCGTCTGGGTTTAGTGTTACTGATGGAAGAAGAGTTTAATACGCTTGTCTCAGATGTACTGGGTGACACTTTTCCATTATGACTGCAGTGATGCTGCCGTTGTGATGGTCCTCTGGACTTGTGTGTTTTGTTCATAAGATTGTTAAGGTATATGGTGTTTCCTCATGTTTTTTTTTTAATCCTGTCACATTGAAACTTCTGTCCACCTCTTTATCTACATGAATTAAATGAAAGCTGAAATTTTCATCACTGTAATTTTGATCAGTTATTAGTTTGATATTTACTGTGTGTGTGTGTGTGTGTTTATGTGTGTGTTTGTGAGCGGGCCAGCGTGCGCAAGAATGCATGTGCGTACGTGTGTGCCTGCATGCCCATGTGTAGTAGGGCTTTAGCTTGTCCGTTGCTAGCTGTCTTTGAAAAATGCTTTTGTTTCAAGTCGGTGCACTAGTGTACTACTTTATCTACAGCGGGCTTGATTGTGGGGCTTCCTCTGATTGCAAGTTTTTGAAGTCCAGTGAAATCGCGCGCAGATGCAGAATGCACCCCCTGGTTTTTCCATGGTAGACTACTCGGTCTCTGCGAACAGCAGTCTGCATTCTCATGCTGGCCACAGTGGCCGGTATGTATTTGGCATTTGTAGCTAGCCGAGCAGCGTTTGTGAATGCAAAACATTCAAACACTTTGCATTTAATTTGAAGTTTAGGTCAAATGTCTGTTCAATTGAAGAGATAGTTGAGACACGTGCAGCGGCGTTCGTGGAGAGAAAGGACGGAGATGCTGCAGGAGGGAGGGGTGTTTTAGGAGGTACTGTATGGGGGAGAGGCTTTGGAATTGGATGTGGAGTGTTGTAAGGCGTGAGGTTTGTCTTGGAGGAGTGGAGCATTAACGAGGCCTTGGAAGAGGAGATGGAATGAGGGGGAATGGAGATGCATCCATGTCAAATCCAAACACCACCCCCCCCCCTCCCCCCCCACAACAAGTGCAACTTTCCTGCCAGGTGCACGATAAAAGACAAAACAATAACATGCTTTTCATTTTAATTTATTAAAAAATGCGACAAACAAGTGACAAACTGACACGTAAGCAAATATATATATTTGATATTAAAAGGCAAGGCAATAATGTGTAAATTTGTCATCGCAGCTCATGACAGTGTCAGTGACATGCTCAGCATGATCCTACTAGTGAGAGAAAGCTGAAATGAATCTAGGGTCAGTGCATTGGGCCAGTGCTATCCAGCATGAGAAATCGGTGTCTCTGACTGATCTGAAATAAGAACAATAAACGCACACCCCCTACCCTGTGCCCTTGGGATCTTCAACGACCATGGCGAATCGGACCCTTTGGTTAACATCTCCCCTGAGGAAAAGGAAGGCACCCAGATCTCTGTACTGGGGTACTACAGTATGTTTCTATTCAGTCCAGGGAGAAGAAAACCTCCTGCTGACATGCTAACTTCTTCCAGCAGCCAGCTAGCTTTCCTGAAACAGGAGTGTCCAAAATTCAAAAAGGGCCAGTGTGGATGCAGGGCTCTGTTTACGTTCAGCACTACAATGTCTGAATAATTGTGTTCTCCAGTCAAGACCTTTATAAGTAGAATCGGGTGCTGTAACATTCGACAAAAACAAAAAACCTGCAAACCTTTTCGGATAAGACTGTTCACCCCTGTTCTAGAGGGTCACACCCCACACCTGCTTAGATTCAGTACTAAACCATGAGAAGGGTACAGGGTGGCATGGCTGCTGGAATACCAGCTTTTATTTGTACCTTTTAAAATTTCAAACATGGAACCAATTTAGTTGCCCTTCTCTGTGCTTTTTTTTTTTTTAAAGAGCCTCAGTGGTAATTTCACATATGGCAGTCTGAGTGGCGACACCTTGAGTTGGGGTCTGGGTGATTGGCTGTCCTGTGTGTCCTTGACAGACAGGTGGACAGAAAGGAAAGCTGTTAGGTGGACATGAAAATAACAAGTTGCACAAATTAAGTAAATTGAGTGACACCACCTTTGATAAGTAAGCAGAAGGAGAGACTAAAAGGCTTTGCAGTAAGGAGTCCCAGTTTAACTCCAGACCTTGACTGCACTTTTCTCTTAAGTCTCCAGGCCGGAGCTCAGTGTGACGAGTGACACCTGCTGGCCACAGAGATGAACTGCGTTGTCAGTCACCATTGGCATCTCTGGCAGAAACTGTCATGCCACAGTTTGCTGTGTATTGGCCTGTGGGCTGGCCACTGTCTCTCTCTCACACGCAGAGTCAGGGACTGATCAAGCTTCAAATCTCTTCTTCAGCTCGGACACCTTGACAGGGGGCAGGTGTTGCTCCTCACCTTCCGCAGTGATGTCAGGGTCTGTGTGCGTCTCACCAGGAGAAGGCCTCATGGGCGATGTTCTGATGGGCTTAGACGTGTCCCCCGGCTCGGGGGGGCCAGCTTCAGGGGAAGGTCTTTTGTTGGGAGAAGAATTTTTGAGGGCAGAGTTCCCGCCTCCGAAGGCATTGCCTGGCTTCCGGGCCCCGCCCCCTTCTCTAGCCTGAAACAGAGCCAGAGCAGACTGCACCCTGGGCATGGGGGACCTGTTCTCCCCCTGTTCGTCTGCCCCTCCCCCCAGCCCTGCCCCGACGTCAGGACCCGGCTCTGTCAGTTGGCCAGCTGGGGAGGGGCTGGGAGGGTCTGTGACCTGGCTGTCAGCACTGATCTGGGGTGTGCTCACACGCCCCTCTTCCTTTAGCTGGGCCTTCCATCCCGATTCCACTCTTCGTCCCATTCCGGATGGCTTTTCCTCCGAGGTGACCTCAGAGGAAGGGGTGGGGCTGAGGGTGGTGGTGGGGCTTTGAGCAGATACTGCCTCTGGTTCCATAGATGAGGGTGGAGCTCCTGTTCGCTGAGGCTGGTTTTCATCTTGGTGCTCCTGGCTCTGAACCTCCTGCTGTCTCTCCTGCTCCTCCTCTTTTACTCTCTCCTCCTTCTCCTGCTGCTGGAGGCTCCTCACTTTCCTCCCTGCCTCTTGATAAGGCTCGCCAGGTCTGTCTTTTCCTTCATCTTCCAGCTCCTCCTCCTCCTTCTCCTCTTCTGCCTCCCCCTTCTGCTTGCCAGTCCCCTCCTCTTGCTCCTCCCCCTGTGCATCTGACCCCTCCTCCTGCTCCTCTGGCTCCTCCTCCTGACCCCAGCTCAGGAGACTTCCGCTCCTCCCAAGGGAGGCATTCAGACTCTCCTGGCTCGGTGCGGCCATCCCCTTCTGAAAAACACGGGAGAGTGAGACAATGAGGGACAGATGGCTGTGTGTCTGTGTATGTAAATGTGCATGCCCTTGTGTGTACAACTTGTTGTATAATTGTGTACGTACAACTTGCATGTGTGTGGATATGCATGTGTGTGCACATATATTTGTACATACATCTGTTCAGGTGGAGGAATAACATGTAATCCAAAATAATGGTGAGTTTGCTCCCAAATAACTATAGATTTCAGAAAGAATTTTTGAAGCGTCCTCATAAAAACTCCCGTCTGTTTTTCGAGGGCTCCTACCCGAGTGATGTAGTCGGCCGAGTCGGGGCCGAAGAAGTCCAGGCTGCGAGTCCCGTACAGGAGCCCGCGCTCGTGCACGCTCCGAGTGCTGAGCGTGTCGAAGATCTCCCCCAGCAGGTCCATCTCTTCTGAGTCTGGCACCAGGTCTCCATCAACCTCATCCAACTGCACACTGTCTGAGCTGCCCTGATCCTCTTCCGCAGCCCTGACACACACACGCACACACACACACACACACACACATGCACACAGGTATTTACACACACGTATGTATACAAACATGCACACACGCACGTACACACACACACACACACACACACATACACATGCACACAGGTATTTACACACACGTATGTATACAAACATGCACACACGCACGTACACACACACACACACACATACACATGCACACAGGTATTTACACACACGTATGTATACAAACATGCACACACGCACGTACACACACACACACACACACACACTCACACACGCACACACACACACACATGCACACAGGTATTTACACACACGTATGTATACAAACACGCACACACACACGCACACACACACACACACACACACACATACACATGCACACAGGTATTTACACACACGTATGTATACAAACATGCACACACGCACGTACACACACACACACACACACACACACACACACACACAAAACACAAACACAGGTGTGCATATTCGGGCCCTTACTCTTCCTCCCAGTCTGGTCTCCAGGTGCTGCTCTTCTCTGGTGTTCTCTCCTCATGCTGGCGGTTGTACCTGCGAGCTGGTCGACGTGGCCGAGACTGACACACAGCACGATGTGGCACAGCACAGCACGCATAGCACAGCAGAGCACAGTACAGCACAGCACAAACCAGCACAGCATAAACACAGGACAGCACGCATAGCACAGCACAAACACAGCATAAACACAGCAGGGCACATCACAGCACAAACACAGCACAGCACAGTACAAACACAACACAGCATAAGCACAACGCGGCAAACATAGCACAGCACAGCGAGGCAAAGTGCACAGCATCACACAGTATAGTGCAGCACACAACACAGCACAGTAAAAACACAACAACACAGCACAATGGCGCAGCACATATAAATAACAGCAATGCAAGCAGAGAACACTAGTTACCATTTGAAAGGTAAAATAAGTGCTTAAGTCACCCATCTAAAGAAATGAATGAAAGGCTGAATTTTAAGACAGGGAAGTACTGGGGGAGGGACTTACCTTTCCAAAGTGCTGTGTGATTGGCAGGCGGTTCTGCAGACAGTCGGACTGTACCCGACGATGCACATAAGTTCCTGGGACTTCAGACCGCAGGGACCCCCCTCTGTAGAGCAGGGCCACCTCATTCTCCTCCTGTCAACATGCACATGATGCAGCTAAATGCACACATTCACCAGGAGAAGCACACATACACAAATACACACACGTTCACCTGGAGAAGCACACATACACAAATACGCACACGTTCACCTCGAGAAGCACACATACACACATACACACACGTTCACCTCGAGAAGCACACATACACACACATTCACCAGGAGAAGCACACATACACAAATACACACACATTCACCTCGAGAAGCACACATACACAAATACACACACGTTCACCTCGAGAAAAACACATACACACATACACACACATTCACCTGGAGAAGCACACAAATACACACACATTCACAAGGAAAAGCACACATAATTCAGACAGTATTCAAAACATTCACACAGTGAACACAACCTCGCAACCATCAAGTAAAAAAGAAAAACAGACAAACATACACAGACAATAGGAGGGATCTACCAATATAAAGTCTAATACAGATAGAAATCTACTTTTTTACCTTGGAACACAGAAGATTCTTCAAGCCGGACTTGGCATGACCTTTAGCCTGAAAGAGAATGCAAAAGAACAGGAAGTAATCCTCTTTGCCAGTAAGAAAGATCTAATCACTTGGAGAGCATTCCAAACGTTTATTTTTTTCTCCTTTCCTTGTCTCCTTTCCCAGCACGGAAGGCCAAACGGGTCAAAAATACATTAAATTTACGTCTGGAATCACAAGTTTTCAACGTCAGCTCATTCCATTTGCTTATTTTAACTCCTTGCTCCCTTACCTTGCTCCTAGCTCCACCCTTCAGAAGAGTCAAGGAATGGAAGCGGGCAGGGAGGAATTGAGGAAGCATTAAGGCAAGTGTAACGTCCTTGCTTTGTCAAGCAGTCAGTTTGAAGCCACGTCAATTACAGAGGTGGTAGAGGGGCAGAGGTGGATCCACAGGTCGATCATTATAAGTCACGCGTTTCCGAAAAAATACTTCTGCAAAGGATGAACTTGTGTTTCCTTGCTCAATAATTCTTCGGGAGCTTCTTAGCTCCTTATACTTTTCTGTGCTCTATTGATCTTGCCTGTTGTAATTGAGCCTGGCAATATGAACAGAAGGTGGGGTTTGCACTTTTTGAGAGTATTTAATTGGTTCCAATACACCAGACAAGATCAGTAAAGTGTAGAAAACTATTCGAATCCAAAACAAGTATGTATATGACCCAGGTCTGGTGGGGCACCTGGGATAATTATTTGGGGCTTGACAAAAAACCTATTGCAACCTCGAGCTGGCCATGCGAGAAAACAAGGTGAGACGAACTGGAGGCTCTAATTATAGGGAGTAATAAATTTAGATATTACACACTAAAGAAAACATTGTTTTGCACCACCATTGACAGGTGTGGCGTCGCAGACATATCTTTTATTTACAGCACGCCTGACCCCAAATGTGTATAAATAAACTGTAGTGAATGTATTGTTTTTATTGTCTTTCCCTGAGTATCTGAGTATTTCATGCTTCAAACTTTTGCGCAAAAAAAAAAGTGACATTTGAACTGTTATCCGTTACCGATCTTCTCATCCCACCTTGTTTGCCGGACTGCAGGAGGTGAAGCATTGCATTGTAGTATTATTATTATTATTTTTTTTTTGCATAAATAGTTTGCATGCTTTGTACACTAAATTCTCTGTTGCACTGTGGGTATTTTTGAGGGCGCATGAATTTTACAGTTTAAATTCAGACAACAAAATGGCAGAAACTGAATATTGTGCACTATATATTGAACAGGGAGAAATTTTAGACATGGCTAGAGTCTTTGCTTTACGGTAAAAGGCAATTGTCACAAACAGGAAGCTGCTGAGTGCATTGATGAGAGAGTATATGATAACAAACGTCACTCACAGTCTTGCACATGTTGGCCTTAGACTTGACTGTGTGAATCAGAGCTCCGCCCCCTTTCTGCCAGGGAAAAAAAAGAAGAAAACCAAACAACCAATGAACAAACGAGATGCTAATGATGAAAAAATTGTCGTAAAATGCAGGTAAGGCCCCTTAATGTGATAAATTATACGGAAGAATCTGTCTTTGGCCTTCGTAACTTTTGTGGTCTGGCCGGTTGGTGCACATAGATATCTCATGCCATAAACAAAATCCACTCTTGTTCCATTAAGATCATTCAAAAATAATTCCCAGGAATTAGCTTTAAGAAGCAATGGCGATTAAGCATTTCTGTAAATGGGGTTTGTACCTTCAGGTTCCCAACCAGCTGCTGGTAGGATCGTCTGCCACCTGGAAAGGACGGAAAAACACATGAAAACCAGCTGAACGGGGCTCTTCCTCACCAACAGGCCAGAGGTCAGGAGGTCACAAGTCCATTAAGAGTGGTGACTGAACGTGGGTGAAATACAAAGGATCTGAATGGACAGGTTGGGATGCCACAATATGTCCTTCATTCTGTGTTTAAATCTGCACAGGGAAAAAGGCCATCTGGGTGGGAAAGTGGGAACTTTTTTTTATGGGTTGGAAATACATCGAGAAGTTTATTTTTATGATTTCATTAAATAAAGTAATTTTTCTCTCTCTCTCTTTCTCTCTCTCTCTCTCTCTCTCTCTATACAAGACAGATGATCAACAATTCTTTTAATCCCCTCTGTCTCTCTCTTACCTGCAGACTCCCCACATTGAAACATTTCCTCCTCAAACAGATCCACGGGATCCGTCCCTCGGTTTATCTGCTCTAGGCGTCCGTCAATAAACTGTGAGACATCACACACACAGACAGACACACACACAGACAGACACACAGACACACACACAGACACACACACAGACATCACACACACAGACACACAGACAGCGCACACACAGACACACACACAGACAGACACACAGACAGCGCACACACAGACACACACACAGACAGACACACAGACATCACACACACAGACAGACACACAGACAGCGCACACACAGACACACACAGACAGACACACAGACAGCGCACACACGGACACATGCAAACGCACAGGCACACACGCGCACACACATGCACACACACGACAGTAAAATTAGTTAACTATTAGATGTTTCAAACAGATGCGCGACCAGACAAGTGAAACAGCACAATCCTGGGTTAAATAATTATTTGAAATTCTTTAACTCTTTGAACACCAATACAATGCCTCCAAATTACAGATCATTAAAAAAAAAAAACCAAACAAAAAAAAATGCCTATATTCACCAATATTCAGATCAAGCCTCTTATTTCATATCATTGCATGGTTAGTATCATGTTTTCATAAACATTCAAATATGTATATGACCTTCTATCAGCAGTGAAAGTTATACATCCAGCTGGCCGCAGAAAAGAACAGAACAGCCTGTTTCCAGGTTAGTCTCTCCCAACATATATGCCAAACCTCAATGTGATCATCGCCACGTAAATAACAAGACAGCCTTATAACTTAACCTTTGGCATCAAAGTTATTACATGCAGGGTTCCTGCAGGTGGCAGCACTGCACAAACTCGGCTGGGCCTGCTAGAAATTCTATCTGCCAGCAGCCATACCTCCATGCACTCTGCTCCTGCCAAATGGCTGAAGCTAAGCAGGTGTGGGCTTGGTTAGTACTTGGATGGGAGACCACCAGGGAATACTGAGTTGCTGCTGGAAGTGGTGTTGGGTGGGCCAGCAGGGGGCAATCTTCCCTCTGGTACAAATAAACCCCAATGCCCCAGTGCAGTGACGGGGACACTGTGCTGTAGGAGATGCCATCTTTCGGATGAGACGTTAAACCGAGGTCCTGACTCTCTGTGGTCACTAAAGATCCCATGACACTTATCGCCAAGAGTAGGGGGTTCCGCGGTGTCCTGGCCAAATCCCAGATCTGGCTCTCGCAAACTTGCCACTAAAAATCATCCTCAGACTTAATTGGCTAAATAAATGTTCTCTCCCTCTCCACCTTCGCTAATGTGTGGTGAGCGTTCTGGCGCAAATTGGCTGCCGTGCATCACCCAGGTGGGTGCTACACATTGGTGGTGGGTGAGGTGAGTTCCTCTTCACTGTAAAGCACTTTGAGCATTTGGAAAAGTGCTATATAAATGTAATTAATAATAATAATATTTTTCTGTCCTAAACCTCATACATATTTCTGGGTAACGATAACCAAACAGAGCAAGTAACTGTTTGTGATCCATAACCTAGCTCATTTTTTGTGGTGGGTAAGCCGGGCGTCATTACTTAACTATATGTTACATGTCATAACCAGCAGATGGCATCGCTGCACAAACATACTGCTCACAAAATGTGAGAACTACAGGTTTTTGGCAGCCACAAGACAAAAAGCAGTGTTAGAAACTGCAGTGAGACTACCTAACTGTCTTGTCGGCTGCTGCAGCAACACCATTTCAACACTAGAAGGGTCATATAGGTCAGTGAAGAGTTGCAGTCAATATAAACAGCCCCATTTTGGTTCTTGTTTCTGTGAGACTTCAGTGATTCCATGCACATTAGCTTTACCTGCTTGAAGAACTGCAGGTGGACGGCACTCTCCAGAAACTGCCTCATGCTGTGAGACTTGTGCTTCAGGAAAGATTCCTCGCAAAACCTGAGTGGACCCCCCTCCTTGGAGGAGCACAAAACAAAGAAAGGGGACTGAATTCACTGACTGGTTACGGACACCGATACCAAACTTGTAACGTGGACTCACAAACTCTGCCCATCATTCCCCTGCAGCCAATGATATCGAATCTCTGAACGCCGCGGTCCAATCACACAACACCCTGGCTTTGGTCAGTTAAATCTGACTGCTAGCTGAGAACAGCACAGCACTGCATGAGTGCATTCCGCGGCTATTCCTTTGGGTGTGTCTTTGCTTGCAGGGGTCGCAGGCAGGGCTTCAGTATCCCACATGACCCTCCCCTATGCTGGCAGCTGTTCCCTCAGCCCCACGGCCTCGAACCCGGAGCTGACAAATGGCCCAATCGGATGTATAGATCTTACGGGGGGTTGTGGCGGGGTGATGATGTTTTAGTGTGGTTGGTAAAAAGGGTCATTAAGATAACTCATGTAACGACAATGTAAAGATAATGTCTGTAATGTAACCCTTTTATTTTAATAAAGGGACACCATACAACCTCTCCTTTTTTATATTTAAAAAATCTACAGTCCCTTTTTTTTAACATACCCTGTTTAATGCCTCTAATCATGCCACATATAACAGTATGCACTCACATCCAGTCACTGCTTCTGTCACCAATGCCCCTTTTGTACCTGGTATGGCTCTTCATGTTATATTGTAGGTTTAGGAACTGACTACTACTATTTTTATTTTTGGGAAACTGCCAATTACAAAATGCATTTTACAAGTGACTCTCGATAAGAGCATCTGCTAAATACTCAAATACAAATTTAAATGCAAATTTAAATGCACCAGATGTATGTGATGTGGTGCACATATACATATAAGACCGAGCTGAGTATTTCATGCTTAAGCAATTCATGATTTGGAAATGATGAGAATCAAAATAATCATTCCTTTGCCAGTCCTTCCTGAAGGGGAAACATGGCCACCCAATAAATGTTTTTCTTGATGAGTGCCTGTCAGCACATGTGGGAAATGAAGACGCTCCTGTTGCCTGCTCAATTCCCCATTTGGGACGTGTAGGTGGAGACTCACTGTGGGGCTCAGCAGTGCATCTCTGTACCCCCCAAAAAGCAGAGCCTGTGTCTTCAGGAAGGCTCGAGCCACGCCCGAACCTGGGGCCGTAGACTGCTTCTTCAGCCGAACCTTCAGCAACGAGAGCTGGAATATGCAAACACACGAGCTACAGTCTATAACGCACACACAGACACACACACACTTTTGATATGCAGACAAGCATACACACACACAATGGGGCTCCACTCAGGTATTTACACATACGCATTGACACACGCTCCCAAACCTGATGTATGTACATTCACACACACACACACACACACACATTCAGCACCTCAAAACACAGATATACCCAAACACACACACACATACACAAGCACATGCACATACATGCGCACACACACACACAACATATACACACAACGCAATTTGCTCAGCATATCCAATGTATGTTCTGTGTCCTGAACAGATACAGTAAAGATGTGTTCTTGGGCTTTACCACGTCTGACGGAATCCTTTTCAGGTCCTCGAATGGGGACTCCAGTGTGTTTGTGTCCACGTTCAAAATGACCACATCCTCCAAAGCCCTGCTCCTCACTTTCTGTACAGCACAGCAGGATGAAAAACATACTTTAATTCATATTGGGGACCACACAAACCAGCAGGAAGTGTAGAATATGCAGTGAGAATGACAGGCATGGGCTGTGGTGCATGGATGAGTCACAGCTTCATCCCAGACCATGCCAGGGCCAACTGTGGCCAGTAGCTCTATGGGGCAATTGACGACTGTGTCGCCCAGGGACGGAATGGTTCCACGTTCATTGCTATTCAGCAACCTCTCCTGGTCGATTGGGCACCCATAAATTGCAGTCAAAAGCCGCATATGAAAGGTCTTACTCTGACTCCACACTAAACAAGCTTAACTGTAATTTGCGATTTTAAAAAAAGCAGTTGGTGAACACCAGGTGTTTCACAGGAGAACCATGGATATGTACACTTTCCCGAATCGACAGTGGGGTTCGCAGCATGAACGCAGCTGTGGTTGCAGACGACTGGGCATTCCAAATTGGGGTGGAAACTGCCCCGTGTTAGGCACCAAATTTATTTTAAGCATGGTAGCTACCTCCATAAGACTGGAGTGGACACCAATGATGTAGGGCATGGGAGCACTGTGGAGAGAGAGAGAGAGAGAGAGAGAGAGAGAGAGAGAGAGAGAGAGAGAGAGAGAGAGAGAGAGAGAGAGAGAGAGAGAGAGAGAGAGAGAGAGAGAGAGAGAGAGAGAGAGAGAGAGAGAGAGATGTCAGTGACATGGAAATAAAAAAATATGCATCGCCCATTTTTTTCTCCATTCTATTTACTTTTATGTATTATTATATGATTATTATATGATTATTTGCCACTAACATCATCAGCATTATTATAATTACCACTTATATTGATTTTTGTGATGCACTTTCATTTATTTATTATGATCATTATTATTATTTATTTATATATTCATTTTATTCCCCCATTCTTATTTCTCAATCCCCCAATCAGAAGAAAGTTCTTGTTTTAATGTATGGTTACTGTTCATGTGTTTTTAGTCTTTGATGTTTACATCAAAGGATACAAGTATTTTTCTATGTTAAATGTATGTTTTTTATAACATTGTATGCTTTAGCAATACGAAATGTACTGTTTTGTCATGCCAATAAAGCAAACTGAATTGAATTATAGAGATGTTAATGCTAATGCTGGCATGATACAAAAGATACTGTAGAGTAAATATTGGAGGAGAAGCAACAGGAACAACAAGATTATTGGTACAGAAGAGCTAGTAGCAATCCAGCACTTTAGTAGAGTGCTAAAAAGTATATAGAAGCACAGACGTTTTAGCCAATAGCACCCACCAACTGCTTTAGTCCTTAGAATTTACCAATAGTTTTAACCCTTAGTACTCACCGGCAGCTTTAGCCCATAGCACTTTAGAGCCCTAGCACTCACCAGCAGTAGTCCAGCAGATGAGGGGGGAGCACGGGGATGAATATGTGTTGCCAATACATGGGGTAGAGCATGGCACTGCAGGCGTGGACACAAGCCGTCAACTGGGGGGAGGAGGGGGGGGGATTGCAGAGTCAGGGGGTACATTCGAGACACCCAAAACATCATGCAAATATTTAACATCAGGACCACACCCTGTATGAACATCCAAAAGCAGAATGTTGAATGTATGATGAGTGGATTTAATCTGGTGGTCACATTACATCATCATCTCATTTACAATAGGTCACCCCACCAATCAATATAGCACAGCCAATATCCCACAGTGCACCGCACCCATCTCCTGAGTACTGTTTCAAAACCTTGCAACCCATTCAGCACGAACATGTGAAATGTACCATAACATTCTGTCTATTGAAAAAGTCCAGGACCAATTCACACATGGAGAATGGTACGGCAGCCAATCAACAAAGAATGAACCACATCAGATGCCAATCAACAATTTGCACATGCTGCCATTTGACGAAACGTTAACATTGCTACTCGTCATCACAGAACACTGTCACAGCCAATGAATGAACAGTGAACAGCATTAAGGTCAATCAATGCCCAGTCAATCAAGTCCATCACAGCCAATCAACAACTAGTATTCATAACAAGAGCCAACAACCCACAATTGCTGCTTATCAGTGAACCCTGAATATTGTTATAGGAAATCATCATCACGAAACACTGTCAATGCCAATCAACAAGCACTACACACTGCCACAGCCAATAAGATGTTCCATCAATGAGGTGTTGATGAACTCACCGTGCTCAGCTTGGTGGAGCTGATGATAATTCTCCGTTCGAACAGCATGCTGGCGTAGAGCTGCAGTAGATTACTGACATCCACAGCCACCACCAACTCAGTCAGGTTCCTCTGCAGGACACACACACACGCACACACACACACACACGCACGCACGCAGGCATGCACACACACACACACACACACACACAGGTGCACATACACACATGCACACACACATACAAAACACATACGCACACGCACAAACACGGACAACCGTAAAGGCAAATGCACACAGACATGTGTTCAGAAATATATTTGTAGAAAATTTATCGTTCATTGTTCAAATTTATGATGTACATAGTGTTTCCCTTTTTCTTCAGTATATTAGCTACATTACTTGCATTTACAGTTGCAGATGCGCAAAATCATAATTACATCACATGACTTATATCAGCAACAGTGATACAGACCAGCCCAACAATAACTGTTGGCGGAGAGACTGGGCAAGACAAGCTGTGTGGATAAGATGAGGGGATGAATCTCAATACAGAGAGAAGGATGGCATTAGAGGATGCTTAAAAAAGTGCTCACACTTTCTGGGATGGAGGGAAGACTCCCGGGGTCAGGAGCAATGAAGTAAGGGATCTGAGAAAGAGAGAGTTGGAGAGAAAGAGAAGCGGTCAGCATTGAGGTTACCGTGACAACAGGGGCTAAGTCTTTACTGTTGGACCTGGAGTAACCATGGGTTAGGGTTAGGGTTAGGGTTAAGACACAAGCACTCAGATACACAGTTGGATTAGCAGGGTTACGACCAAGACTGTCGCTCATAAACACAATTAGAACCAGGGTTACCAAGGATACAAGCACCCAGATTCACAGTTGAAACTGTGGTTACCATGGGAAAGCTAAGAGGCTCCTCCCCTTATTCAGGGAGGGTTGGTTTGGTTAGATGCAGTGCTGAACATACTGTGTGAGGTGAGGAAACCTCACCTGCCAGGAACGTGGTCTCCTGAGTCCCTGAGAAGAGCCTTCATAGAGTGGGAGGGGCCTTTTCTCAGCTCAGGAAAAAGGATGCACCACTTCCAAATTCTGAGCTTGTCACCGATAGCCAGTGACTTTATCTTTCTCATGCACGGACATGGGGACACGCACACACACACGCACACACAGGTATACCATGCTCAGGTATGCACATACACATATGCATGTACATGAGCACTCACAAACATCCACATATATACATACAAGCAGAAGTACACACACACCTGGCACTTGATTTCACGCTCAGTTTCCTTACTCACACAGAGAAACACTTAGTCAGGAGAGAGCTGTAGAGTGAGAGGGTCAGTGAATGAGTGAGTGAGTGAATGAGTGAGTGGTATTACAGTAGAGATACAGGCAAGAACAGAGCTATTCTGGTGTGTTGTTTCAGCCATGTCGGTTAGACAGCTTGAGGTTAGTCCAGACCATGCTTTTAGGAGGCTGGAGAGTTAGTCTGATCCAGAATTGGGGAGGGATGAGGTTTCGGGGAACACGTCTTCTCCAGGTTTTGTGATTGGTCACTTGCTGGGGTTAGTCCAGTTTCTAGTTTTAGGGAGATGGTTAATATTTACTCATTTATCATTTTTACGGAAGTGCCACTGACAATAAAGGTGGTCTATTCTTGGTTTTTGGGTGATTCATCTGGCCTAGATTTTAGGGGAGAGAATGTTGGTTCTCTCCTTGGTTTAGAGAGACTGTTTCTCATCCTGCTTTTAAAGGATTCACCTCTTCCTGTTGTGGAGGGATTGGTGTCATTCTGGTTCTAGGGGACTCAAGCCTTCCGCACGCTTCAAATGACCTGGTTCATACGACGCGTTGTTCGACCACGTAGGACAGTGTTCTTGTTCATTCCTTTAGTCTTTTCTTGGCTTTGCTAACGTTGGTTCTGGGGTTAGTCTCTCCCTGGTTTGGAGAAATTAGTCTCTTCCTGGTTTTAGGGGGTTAGTCAAGCCCAGGGTAGACTGCAGCGAGGTTCCAGGACTCACCCCTGATCCTCCCTTCCCCGGTGGGGGGGGTGAGAGGCAATGGAGGGACTGCTGCACCCCCACTCTGACCTGTAGCTGCTCACCCTCCATGGGGAAAAGACACAATCATTCTGCTGGAATCAAGCGTACAACAAAAATGTGCTGTATGCAACAGGTGTGCAATTTCCGTAACTGGTCAGGTATGCTCTGTGTGTAACCGATGTGCAATTCCCACAACAGTTAAGGTATGCGCTGTTTGTAACAGGTGTGCGATTTCCATAACAGTTCAGGTATGCACTGTTTGTATCAGGTGTGAGATTTGCACGACAAGTGTGAAGCCATTGTGTGTGACAGGTGTGTGAGAGGTGCGTGATGTACCTAGGAGATGTCTGTGCTATGCTGCGTAGTGTACAGATGTGTGCTGTTCATGACAGGTGAGAGGCAGGTGGAGGAGACACCTAAGACACATTGGAAACGACGTGACCCTGGTACTGCGCAATAGGGCTGTGTCGTCGATTGAAAACTTCCGACAAAGGGACGAGGACTCGGGAGGTGTCACATGGGAGTCATGTGCCGCACTCCTGAGTTGAACCTCACATGTGCGCAGGTTGTTAACGACCGACTGAGCGTCATAATACAGGTGTAAAGTTATTGGAAACCAACAGCACGTTTGACAGTGATACAGACCGCAATACTATGAGCTATTACAGTCAAATCACCGTGTTACAAAACCCTTCGTCACCTGTCAGCAAACAAACGACCAAAACACTTCTTCAGGCGGCGGGGCCTCCTGCGGGAGATAAGAGCCATCCTGAGATCTGATTAGCTGGTGTGGACTTACCAGCTGTAGAGTGACAGAGCTGTTGACCTCTGGCACAGGGTATTTGTAGAGGGCGGTGAGTAGCTCTCGCATCTCATTGGTCTGTTGTGGAATGCAGGAACATTGGCAATCACACCACACATGAAGTAACACATTTCATTGGCTGAATTTCATCGAGAATTGTTAATATAGAGTTACTGAACATGACCATTTTAAAATGTGTACAAGTTTGGTATTGCTCTTTGGTTGTTCTATATTTTATTGTCGTTTCATTTATTTACATCTTTTAATTAGGATCACAGTTTCTTTCTTTTTGTACCTTTTTACTATTAACTTAAATGTTTCATTTGTAGTCTACAAAGTGCATTGAGCTCAATGAGAAAAGTGTTAAATAAATAATTGTTATGATTGTAATGATTATTTTTATGCATGGTTGCATTTTTGCTTGTCAGTCTATGAATTACAAAATGGGCTAAATGTTTTATTACCTGATATTTTATCTTTGTGTTTACTCACTCCTGTGGCTGTTAAAGCCCCTACAATAGATGAACACTTTTTGTGACAGAAACAACATTGTGCTTACCTGGCCTTTTGTTAAACAGTCTGCAAGATTGTTCAGAAGTTTGTAGAATACCTCAAACCAAGGCAGGTAGCTAAAATAAAGAGCGAAGAGGTGAAGTAAATGTTTTTTAATGCTTAAAAGGAGACTGAAGAGAAAGAATGAGTGTTTGTGTGTCTGCACGTGTGTGCGTGTGTGTATGTGGTGTGTGTGTGTGTGTGTGTGTGTGAGAAAGTGTGTGTGTGTGTGTGTGTGTGTGTGTGTATGTGCATGCGTGTGAAAAAAATCCAATCAAACACCCACAGACAACGTGCTGAAAGGTTCTTGTCTGATACCCAGGGAGATGAAAAATAAGTTACACAGCCCACCCTCCGGCAGAAAAAGGACCACAATCCTCACCCTCCAAGAGGTGTTTGTACTGCCTTCCCAGACGTGGTTGCAGGAGAAGAGAAAATTAAATAAATCTGAAGAGTTTAGACAGGGCAGACTCCCTGTATTGTGACATGGTGTTCCTTCAGCAGAAGCAGGAGAATAATACAATGTGTGTGTGATGAGTGTGCGTGTGCGTGTGTGTGTGTGTGTGTGTGTGTGTGATGAGTGCGTGCGTGTGTGTGTGTGTGTGTGTGTTTGTGTGTGAGCATGTGTGTGTGCTTGCAAAGTGTGTGCTTGTGTGTTTGTGTATGTGTGCATGTGTGTGTGTGTGCATGCGTGTGTGTGCATGTGTGTGTGTCTATGTGAGTGTGTGTGTGTGTGTGTGTGTGTCTATGTGAGTGTGTGTGTGTGTGTGTGTGTGTGTGTGTGTGATGAGTGCGTGCGTGTGTGTGTGTGTGTATGCGTGGGTTATAAGAAGTGGTAAGTATAGGTTGCCTAACCTCAGGATGCAGAGACAGGTCCTGGAGCTAGACGTCAGGCGACAGAAACCAAAGCGCTGGCATCCCTCCAGGTCCGTGAGCACAAAGGTGAAGTGCTGAATTGCTGCAGTCTCCTTTACCCTGGAGATCACAGACAGTCACACTCTCCAAAGATACCATAGATACAGACACTTTCCCATAGATACCATAGATGCAGTCACATTCTCCAAAGATACCACAGATACAGTCACACTGTCTAAAGATACCACAGATCGAGTCACACTACAAAGATACCATTTTATCCAGATCTTCTTCTTGTCAGCACCAGGCCATTTGAGCCGTTTCAGGACTTGCCACCAGCAAGTTAGCCATTTACTGCCAAAAGGCAGTTCCCACTCACTTCACCAGACTGCTTATTGGTTAAAATCCCAGACAGCCTCAAACAGCTGTTCATTGGGCCTGTGATGCCCATCCCTGGGGTGATTTTGGCAGTTACCTCTCTATGTCGTAGGGAAAACAGAACCGGGGCAGGGTCTGGAGAGACTCCTGAATATGGAGGAGAAACACAAGAAGGCCTCATCATGCAAATGGACTTCCCTCACGTTTTTCATTGCGTGTATGAGTATAAGAGCATCTTACCTCATCACTGAAATCTTCCGGAAACTGAAATAAAACTCCTGGATCTGTGAGCCAAGTAGACAGACAGACATTTGAATGAACAGATAATAAGACTCATTTTCAACTTTCTGTTCAAAACAGATAACATTGCTTAAGGAGGGAAGTGTCAAACGCCACACCAGCAATATAAAACACAAGTGTTTGTGTGTACACCATGGGTGTCAGAATTCAGTCCTGGTAGGGTTGCACTGTCTGCTGGTTTTCAGTGTACTTGATTGGTTACAGAATCCACACACCTTATTCTCGATTTCCAAAATGGCTGCTGATTGAAAGGAAACCATAGAATCCTGCAGACAGAGCAGACCTCCAGTTTTGAGTTTAACACACACGGGGCTCATTCCAGTTGCTTATTTTATCCATCCTTGTCTCCTCAGTCCTTACCTGTGGGTCTACCTCACCCCATCTACCACATCTCTAATTTACGTGGCTTCAAACTGACATTTGACTGAACAAGAGCGTTCCATTTGCCTAATACATGTTTCCTCATTTCCTTTGACCTTATGTTCTTTCCTTGCAAGAAGGTAAAATTAAGTGATTGGAATGAGCCCCTGGTAAATGCTAATCCTGTCGAACAATGTGAGAAATGGCTGTTATGGGCGCCCTCTGCAGGAACTCATTAGTAACTGCACATGTAGGCTTCAGGCTTCACAAAATAAGTTTGTGTATATTATATATTTTGGCAAGTAAATAAAAAAGCTGGATTTAACTTTTACAGCTTGTTGAATTTCATATAAATGCTGTTGTGATGGACATACTGTATATCCAACATAGCAGCAATATCAATGAACTTTGTGGGTTTGTCATGTCTTCCTCATTCTGCTCAAAGAGCAGTCCTTCTGGGAGGCCTGTATTAAGGTTTTAGACCACATGTTAGCTGAAGGAACAATCTATAGTGCAGATCTTTATTCAGTATTTACTGTTTAAAATAACGTAAACTATGACTTCTGTTCTGCTACAGGATGGTGTCAATGGCCCCCAGCCTTCCCCTCCCCCCCCTCTCTCTCTCTGTGGTTTTCTGCGGGCAGGTCACCTGACAGGAAGTTGAGCTGTTTTCAGGCCTGAGGTACACCGTTAAAAAAAAAAAAAAACTGCTGATTATCACTCCCATTGAGAATCAGCAGGTTTCTTGTCTGGCTCTGTCCCTGCCTACAGACGCTCACTGGCCCTTTCTGACAAACTGGCATGTTGGATCCTGTTTCTTATCTGTTTCTTGCCATCTCTCTTTCTAAATCATTAATCATCCTGCCCTTTTTCTCTTCTCCTTCTCTCTCACTCTCTGTATGTGTGTGTGTATGTTTGTGTTGACCTACTCCTGTTCTCACCTTTGTCTTTAGCAATAGGACAGGAGGCTTCAAAGAACCAATAAAAAGTTCTCTCTGGATTTTCTCTGAAAAAAAAGGAAGACACATTTTAGAGCACAAGCCTTTGCCAGCTAAGATTAGAGTTTAATAGGTCATACCTCCTGTGTAAGAAAGAAGAACCAAAACTTTTTGACTCATATCTAAAGTGGCACAAATGGATTTATGAGCAGCACATGTACATGTTAAGGGTACCTGTTGTATTTACATGGCACATAGCTGACATATTTCCTCATCTGTATACGTTAGTGTTGTGCACATACATTTACATATTCCTTTGATGTCAATAGGTTTGCATGCACATGGAGTTGGCATGTTCAGACCTGTGCAAGAGGTGCTGTAGCATCATAGTACATAGAGTCCAAGTGATACAGTTGGTACATGTAAGGCATTAAAGGAACACTGTTTCTCTCCCCCATTTGTTTGCCTGTTTAACTGCAATGTCCTTCCTGCACTGCAATGTTTTACCAGTACTGGACTCATCTATTCTAATATTCTGTAGCAATGCTGCACTTGTGTCGTGTACCTGTTTTCTTGCTGTTGTGTCTACCTGTTGTAATTGTAGCACTACACCAAAACTTCCAGACACTGTTTCTGGAGATCTACCGCCCTGTAGGTTTTCACTCCAACCCTAGGAAAGCACACCTCATCGAACAGCTAGAGATCTTATTGAGCTACTTCTTATTAGAATCAGGCGTGTAAAATTAAGGTCGAAGTGAAAATTTGCATTAAGGCAGATATCCAGGTACAGGGTTGGGCAGCCCCACACTACACCCATATTACCCATAATGCACATATCTCTGACCCCCAGCAGCACGGGGCGAATGTAGGAACCAGACCTCCCATGACCTCATTTGTTCAGGGGGAAAAACGTAAGGTAAAATATCTTCACCAAAATTCAAGTGGAATCAAATTTTTTTTTAAATGGCTTTGTGGAGGATTTTACAAAAGCAAAGAGAAAGGTCAGAGTGAAATCTGGGGTGGGCCAGTGAACAGTCCGATCATAACACACACACAAAAAAACTGCCCATCATCCAGTACACCCCCCTCCCCCAAAAAGGTAACCTGCATTCCACTCACATGGAATTTGGACACAAAATAAACCATTTCCTTTTTGTGCTTTCATAAGTATCTCTCTCATTTTATTTGTATTGATTGAAGTCATTACTTCAGACTGTTCTGTTTCATTGTATTTTCTGCATGACACTGCCTCCGATGATTTCCCCTTGCATTTCCTTTTGCTTTGAAATATACTTTTCACACACTCTTCTTGCAAGTACCTTCGATAAATGTAGTTAAACCCTAAAATGCTGTGTCTCGTGTCAGTGTACTGAATGTTTGAATTTTAAAAAAAGTTTTAAAAATATAAAGGCTATTAAAACTGTTTGAGAGAACATGGACAGAATCACTCAATCTTGAAGTCTTTTCAGTAATTTTAAGTACTTCATCCACGAAGCATGTTCAACCATATCAGCGAAGGGTGTATTGTTTATAATAACTTTTCTATTTTAATAATTCACTATGTCTTCTGGTTTATCAGAGGCACCTGATTGCTCTAGAGATGACAGAGTCTTTGGTATGGCTGTTAGTCTATTTTCACATCATCACAAAGACATTGTGTCGGGAGATGTATAGGTCTGTGTTCTATTAAACTATAACACCATAAGCACTGATAAGGTTAAGTTTTCTGAGTTAATGTGTTAGAGGCTGGAGGCCTTCAGTTTGTATGCAATGCAACTTTACCGCTTCTTTCCTGTACGAGAGAGACTTGCGCCTTAAGGAAGTGAACTGCAAACCACAACGAGAAGAGTAGAGAAGAGGAGAGCAGAACAGAACAGACAAGAGTGATCAGCAAAAAATAGAAAGTGTGAGAGAGAGAGAGAGAGAGAGAGAGAGAGAGAGAGTTTGCACTCACTTCAGCCTGGACCCCATTGCCACCCTGCGCCTTCACGTCCCATGCGAAGAGGGGAGAAACGATCGCACGCCAAAAGCCGGAGAGGAAAGCGATCACATCACAGACGCAGCCAGCTCACCCCGAAGGCCAACTGCAGCACCCTGGCTACCCAGCTCAAGGGCCCGACACCCGCCGTCTCACTTCCTGATCTGTGCGTGTGTGTGTGTGTGTGTGACGTCTGTGCATCTCTCTAAAGATAGGAAACGTATCCGGCTCTATGAGTGCCTGTTTCACTTAACGGATACTTCTGTTATTTTTTGCCCTCTACCATTAGCCCCCCTGAATACACATACACATTCACAAACATGAAGGCACACAGAAAGTACATAATCGTGTGACAGGTTCACTGGCACGTTTTGGAGAACTGATAGATAGAAAATGTACTTCCTCCTTGATATTACCTCACTGCAATGTAGCTCCACCCGTTTCCCTTCCCTTAATCAAATTTGCTTACACCTGTATGCTTCAAAAACATTGTAACACCAGAGGAGAGAAGGGGGGGGGGGGGGTTTGAGGGGGATCCCTGTCAGGACTCAGCACCAGCACAGCCTCACCCATAAAAAGGATTTTCTTACAATTTAACATTTTAAAATGAATAATTAAATAGCTCCAAGCTTAGCACCTCCAGAGGATAACATCTAGCACCACCTCGTTATGAGAGCTTGTCTCAGTTGTGACAGAAAATTTATTTTTAACATCCAAAGCTGACCTCACTGACCAAAGGGTGAGATTCACCTCCTGCAGTGACTCATCTGACATTTGGAATTAACCTGAGCTTAAATGATTCCCCTACACCCCTGCTACTGAAATTACAAGGTCAGCTCACCTCCCTAAGCTTTTTGGTTCTGAAGTGGTTGCTCAGATTAAGGAGAAAACAAGATCCAGTGGCAGCCTGCAGCTCTCCAGGACCAGGATTGCAGACCACTAAGTTGCTCTTGCAAGGGAGTTTACCCAAATGTTCAGGTGAGTTAATGCTGTCCTCCAGTAGAATGTTTCCAATCTTTCAAAATTGCATTTCAGATGTTTTAGAGGAGGGGTCTGCAACCGTGGTCTTGGAAAGCCACAAGTCTGCTGGCTTTTGTTTTCACCTACGAATTGGCACCCTCAGATCCAAGTAACCAAGTGAAGTGAGTTAACTGTGTAATGAACTACTTTAATTGATTAAGTGCAGAGTAACAACACAAACCAGCAGAACCTGCGGCTCTCCAGAACCCAGGTTTCAGATCCCTGTTTAAGAGTCTAGTTTGCCAATCCTATCACACAAACTTAATAAGAAATAGACAAATAAATGAATTGATAACATGGACAGTTGAATAAAACACAACTCAAACAGTATTAATCCAGGTTTTCAATGTCTTTATTCAATCAAAGTCAAACAGACATTTTATTATTACTTGTTTATTCCTCCTTGTCGTAGAATTTGTTTGCTGTTCATTATTTTGAGTCACAGCATGAAAGTGAATGTAGCACAGCACAAATAACTTAAAAAACCCAAACAACAACAACAACAGAAACATCACCAATGTCACTACACCAACTCTGTATTTTTTTCTTCCTACAACGCATGAGAAAAAATGAATGTGTGCTCTTCAGATTAACCACAGAGAAAAGGGGAGGCCTGAGATGGAGGGAGTAGAGGAGCGATAGAGAGAAAACAGACTGAAGGGAGAAGGGAGGGGAAGGGACGTGGGTGTGGAGAGAGCAAAGCTCAGGCCACTTCCTCTTCGCCTTCCTCCTCGAACTCGCCCTCCTCTGCGGTGGCGTCCTGGTACTGCTGGTACTCGGACACCAGGTCGTTCATGTTGCTCTCGGCCTCGGTGAACTCCATCTCGTCCATGCCCTCGCCGGTGTACCAGTGCAGGAAGGCCTTGCGGCGGAACATGGCGGTGAACTGCTCCGAGATGCGCTTGAACAGCTCCTGGATGGCGGTGCTGTTGCCGATGAAGGTGGCGGCCATCTTGAGGCCGCGCGGCGGGATGTCACAGACGGCGGTCTTGACGTTGTTGGGGATCCACTCCACGAAGTAGCTGCTGTTCTTGTTCTGTACGTTCAGCATCTGCTCGTCCACCTCCTTCATGGACATGCGCCCGCGGAACACGGCGGCCACCGTCAGGTAGCGCCCGTGGCGCGGGTCGCACGCCGCCATCATGTTCTTGGCGTCGAACATCTGCTGGGTGAGCTCGGGCACGGAGAGGGCGCGGTACTGCTGGCTCCCCCTGCTGGTGAGGGGGGCGAAGCCGGGCATGAAGAAGTGCAAGCGGGGGAAGGGCACCATGTTGACGGCCAGTTTGCGCAGGTCGGCGTTGAGCTGGCCGGGGAAGCGCAGGCAGGTGGTGACGCCGCTCATGGTGGCGGACACCAGGTGGTTGAGGTCTCCGTAGGTGGGGGTGGTGAGCTTGAGCGTGCGGAAGCAGATGTCGTAGAGTGCCTCGTTGTCGATGCAGTAGGTCTCATCCGTGTTCTCCACTAGCTGGTGGACAGAGAGGGTGGCATTGTAGGGCTCCACCACCGTGTCGGACACCTTCGGGGAGGGCACCACGCTGAAGGTGTTCATGATGCGGTCGGGGTACTCCTCCCGGATCTTGCTGATGAGCAGGGTGCCCATGCCCGAGCCCGTGCCCCCGCCCAGGGAGTGGGTGAGCTGGAAGCCCTGCAGGCAGTCGCAGCTCTCAGCCTCCTTCCTCACCACGTCCAGGACCGAATCCACCAGCTCCGCCCCCTCTGTGTAGTGGCCCTTCGCCCAGTTGTTTCCGGCGCCACTCTGGCCTGTACATGACATCAGTATGAACAGGACAGTGGTCATTGGTAAGCACGACATCAATGTGATTCAGAGAGTGGTCATTGGTCAGCATGACTTCAGAATAAATCAGAGTGGTCATTGGTCAGCACAGTGCAGGGATAATCAAATCTGGCCCATGGGGCCCAGTAGTACTGCTGGTTTTCATTCCTCCCCTCCAATCAGGGACTGATTTAAACCTGACGCACCAGGTGAGTGTGATCTCCGGTCACATCATTGGTCTATGGATTATCATACAGAATAGAAAAAACAGAAGTACTACTAACCTGGAAGGTCAGATTTGAGTATCCCTGGCATGGAGGACTGTACAAAACATACAAAAGCCTAGCCAGGTTTTTTCTTCTTTCGGCTGCTCTGATCAAGCTGTTTGGACGTACTTAATGCTCCTTGTAAATCACTCTGGATAAGAACATTTGTGTAAAGGATGCAATGTAAGGTAATGCAATTAGGGACTCAGAGATGTGTTACCTTAGTGTGTAATTGGTGGAACGCATGGCCACTCACCAAACACAAAGTTATCGGGTCTGAAGATCTGTCCGAAGGGCCCGGAGCGGACTGAGTCCATGGTGCCGGGCTCCAGGTCCACCAGGATGGCCCGGGGAACAAACTTCCCACCTGGAAATGCCAAAAATATTCAATTACATACATGAGTGTGTGTGTGTGTGTGTGTCTGCACATGCGTGTGCATGTGTGTGCGTGTGTGTGTATGCCTGTGTGGGTGAATGTGTATGTAAATCACCCTTGTGCAATCTTTATATTATGCATGCAACCCATGTCTACAGAGTCAAAAATTACCCACCCTCATTATCCCCCAATGATTGAATTTTAAACCCAAAATATATTTTTCATGTAGAAACAACCTGTCACTCATGAACAAATCAGCGAATAGTCCACAGTGATTGCATTTATTCTGTCTATACCACTCATTTTTACAAAAAAAAACACACAATTGACTTTTCTTGCTGTAATAGACGTGTGATGCTTAACTTTGATTATGAATTTATTTGTATGTGTGCACTGTCTAATTAAAAAAAATATTATTACTTCAAAAGTGTAAAAAAATTGATTCCATTCAGTTTTTCGTTCTTCAGAAAGAGATAGCACACCAATAGCTTACAAAATTACAAAACAAGATTTCAATGTATTTTACTGAAAGGTAACATAAGAAATAACATTCTTAAACTTTGTTATTATTTTACAGGGCAATAGAGTGCCCAGCGCTTGGCTGCGTGTTTCTCCACTCGGCGCATGGGCGACAGTACGCGAGCCTGCAAGCGTGCTCTTTGCAGATGCATTTCCCGCACTTGCAGCACGTGGTGTTTGTTTTACAGCCCTTCTTCGTTGGGCAGAAATGGCATCTCCTGCGTTTGCCTCCCCCGGCTAAAGCGGCTGCAGACGGAACCTCGGGCGGATTGGGGCCAGGTTCCACCCCCTGGACGGCTCTCGCGAGGGCCGCCGGAGCCGCCGTGCGGGGTGGGGGTGCCCCCTTCTTTGTATTTGGGGGGTCACAAGCTCTCTTCCCAGCTGGTCCAAAAACGCCCTCTTCTTACTCCGCTTGCCGGCCATCCAGGTAGGGTTGAGCTTGTTCCAGATGATGACGGCGTTGTGGGAGGACACGTCGATGATGTTGTAGAAGATGACCAGGGGCCAGCGGGCGGTCACCCGCTTACAGCTGTAAATTCCAGTGGCTTTTCCCAGATTGACCACTCCTCCTTTGCTACGGTTGTAGTCCATGACGACGGCTGGCTTCCTGTCCTCGCCGTCACCGACCTCAGCGTCCTTGTGCAGGGTGCTCAGGAGGACCGCGCTCCTGTTCCTCTTCGGGCAGTAAGAAACAAGAGTGGCGGAGGGGATGAAGGCAAACTTGGAGGAGAAGACCTCGCGGCCCTTTCTGTTCTTTCTAACCTCGCCCACCATGGTCATCTTCCTCTTCAGGAGCTCCTGGCCGAGTTCGTATGAGGTGAAGGAACTGTCGCACGTAATATTGCGCCACCTCAGACCTTCAGTCATGTCTAGCAGGATACGCACGCCTCCATTTTTCTCCAGAGCTCCACTGGCAGCCTTCCTAGTGTTCACTTGCATGTTCCACACGTAGCTGGATGTGGCGTCACAGAGGGTCCGTATCTTGATTCCGTACTTTCCCGGCTTGCTGGGAATATACTGCCGGAAAGGACAGCAACCTTCAGACAAATGAAAAGAGAGATATTTCCTTTTTTATCAGTGTCACAGAACATAATCGGCCAAATGGTGAGTATGTTCAACAGTGACGTGCACTTCACGGTACAGACGGGGAAATTGTAATTTTACCTCTGAACGGACCCAGCTGCTCGCCCACGGTCACTTCAGGCCCAGGGTTGTAAAGGCAAGGTAGACGCTCCGCCCACTTCTCCCAGACGTTCCGGATTGGCGCCAGTTTGTCTGGGACACGCCCCGCCCGTCTGAACTCACGGCTGTCAAATCTGATCATTCTCGAGAGAGTGTGAAAGGACTTCAGGGGCATGGTAGCATGAAAAATGGCTCTTCCAGTTTGGGCATCCCAAAGGTTGGAGGTAGGTTCACCTCTGGACCGGCTAAGATCAGCAGCCCCACGTAGGCACGCAGGTCAATCTCGTCCATTGTCTTCCAGTCTTCTCCACACTCCGGTCTGTGTGTAAGCATTGCTTTCAAGCGAAAACTCACGCTTTGTGTCCGATTCATTTTGATGCAGTAAAATACTGTGTGTGTGTGTGTGTGTGTGGTTTTGTGTTCTCACCTGTGGCCTCATTGTAGTACACGCTGATCCTGTCCAGCTGCAAGTCACTGTCACCGTGGTATGTCCCCGTGGGGTCGATGCCATGCTCGTCACTAATCACCTCCCAGAACTGAGAGAGAGAGAGAGAGAGAGAGAGAGAGACGTGTTGTAATATCTTAACTTCATATTTGTAAGGATGAGCAGGGTTCCTGGGTAATTTATTTGCTATCCAGACTGTACCTGCTCCCTTGGATCCCTAGGTTTGGGGTGTCACTAAAGGTGCGATCGCCACGGGGTGTCAGCAAGAACACCAACAACAAGGATTCCGACTCTTTCAACTTTATTACGACTGCAGTCCAGGAAATGCAGACAGGTGGAGGTGGGCAGTGATGTGGGGGATGAGGTATGATGAGGTGTGGTCCTAAAGGGGAGGGGTTACATATTCAGTGACATAAATGAACAGTAAATTATAAACTAGTTACTATGTACAACTGTTTGAACATTTGACTGCATAACTACTATTTGCCACAATAGAGTCTACAGCAATAGACGGACATCTTGGTAGACTCAGTGAACAGATATAGCAGCCATCTTGAGAGGCCACCTAGCTATACTTGCAGCGGGCAGCCATGTTGAGGCCGACCCACTGGCATACTATCAGTTGCCTTTACGATGCCTCTCAACACTCATACAACAATAGCCATTAGCTAGCATGAACTGACATTTAAGCATAATGCAATTGCCGTTAGCAATGGTAAATTGTTAAGACACAAAACAGCTAGCATAGTAAACAAACACTAATAAACACACATTTAAAGCATGCAGATAACAGTTACTACAGGGCGGTCCTACCATTAGTCATATAAAAAATATTCTAACATGCAGGCAATACTATATACAATATACATTAATTAGTATAATAAGCTGTCCCTCACCTTAAACAAACGTCCAGGCACTTACTTTGGGCATGCAGGCACACTTATCTCAAGGCCATTTCTTATCTGCCAGATAAGAATTTCCCCTCTGTCCTCTCAGTCTAGAATCCAGAACCACTAACTGTTTGGGGAAGGGTTGAGGCTGACCATAAACAATTGTGCATGATGCCGTGTTTTGATTAGTGGGAGCCTACAATGGTCAGTCGCAGGGCAATGCACCTCCCCAATCACCTTGCTGTAGTGTCTGAGGGGGCAGACCCAAAGGGTTAGCCTGATGTTTAACACAAGGCAGGGGGTGAGAGGTGGGCAACAGGAAGCAGTCAAACCAGTTCCGTCTGGTGATAACAGCACACACCTTGAGGAATGTGGCTTCCAACCCCTGGTCCTACTGGCCTTTCATACAATATAATTCATTCCATATTTTTAATCACACACACACACATAAACACACTATGATAAATCCACAAGATCTCATGCACACATACAATATATGTGAAGTCTTTCTTATTTATGCTTATTATAATATATCTATTTTCATACTGTTTTGGTCAGGAAAAGAGAGTCATTCTGAAAGGAAGTGCGAAAGAGCGGGGGTGGGGTGGGGTACCAAGAAGACAGAGTGGATAGCAAACCTCAAAACATTAGTGTTCGATTCCAAATGTGATCGTTAATATTCAATCGAGCAAAATATGTATGCGATCATTGTCCTTTATTTATCAGCTGTCAACGGATTTAGTGAAATAATGCTGCACGGATTTACAACATTTTGACTGAAACGGGTCGCCTCTGAGCTGCCATTTTCACGAATCCCCTCCCATTACCACTGGGTCTCACGGAAAACGTCCACCCAGGCCCTCACAAACAATGCCGACGCGGGTAAAATACACTATTCGACGATCCCAACGTCAGTATGTTAATGGGTTATAGCGGCTGACAATAATTCACTAGGCTACCTGTGAAATATAACGATTCATGTGATTACGTAATTCTCAGCACATACCCCGTGTTCTTTGAATTCGCGTCCCCCTCTATTGGTGCTGAGAAAATACTGTCATAAATGAATGAAATATAATTAAGCAAGACGAGAATGAATCGCAACATAACTGTACAAGCGAATATACTATCGGCACCCATCATGTTCAGGTTCTGAAAACAATTATCTACAAGCTACTATTTCTGGATGGATGTATTCATTCTTTGAACGTACAACTACCCATAAACGGCGCCCCTCTAAACCCTTCTTCTTTGCTTTATCTTATTTTACCTTGGCTCCGATCTGATTTCCACATTGTCCGGCTTGCAGGTGGACTATTTCGCGCATTTTGATGGTGGAAGCTAGGGCGAGCGGGTTTAGAATTAAAAAAGGTTCTGTGATAGCTCGGTCTGCTCCTGATGCCGGATCACGACGTCTGCCGTTTCAGCTGATGTGCTCGTAGTATGCTGCAGAATTACGTCATCCCCACGACAACGAAGGACCGGAGACAAGAGTTGGACGAGCTCTTAGCCAGAATAATGTGACAGGCATTTCAAAACTCTGGATTGAATAATTTGAAAAAAAAAAAACAGTGTTGACGGGGTATTTAGCAGTGTGCTGAAAGTGGAATGAGGTGTCAGTCGTATTTTGGACAGTCAAGGGTTTGCCGAGATGACGACACAGACCATCTACTCTGGTACAGCATTCCTTAGCATACACCATCTGCACCTGCGCGAATCCAGCGGCACAAAGAGACGTATTCACAGAATGCGTAAAATTCTCTTGGAACTGAAACGATGAATGGATTGTTCGTGTGACCCGAAAGCACGTCACTGTCAGTTGCGTTCTAATTGTGTACGAACACAATGATCTCTTGGTACCGCCCTTAATAACGCCTTATGTTGGTCAAAATCCCGTCACTGTATACCATCCATGTTCCATAAACATAAACACCTTGTCATCTACGAGTTTACAGTTGTACCAATAACATGTTGCCCAGTCAAAATCGTACCATACAGTATTTGGTACAATAGGCTACGCTGCTATTGTTCGCGTGAATATGAATAATGTCTATTCAGTAAAGAACTCGATAGCTGCTTCTAAATGCGCGTGTTTCCAAGCATGCGGTTTTTTATCAGTAATTCTAATTTGTTAGTTCCCTGTTTTAGAAGCATAACTTCAGTACTTTCAGGATATAATACAATATTAAGTCTGTGAGCCTTACTATATCCCAATCATGCCCATATCTCCCCCAGTTGCGGGTTCTCCGAAGAGACGTGTAAGGGTTTAATTTTTAGTATGCTGGGGAGAGAGACATTCAATATTCAGACTCATGCAAGTGTACGCACCTGTAAATGTACTTAAAATTTTGCACATATGAATACATTGGTAACTTTATTTTATTCCTTTGCATGTGTTCATGCATCATTTGTATTCCCGAGTAGCTGTTTTAGGCTGGGCCTTTGTTCTATAGGAAAGATATATCGCATTACAGACATTTAGCAGACGCTCTTATCCAGAGCAACTAATATCCAATTAAACAGCTGGATAAGGTTAAATACCTTGCTCAAGGGTACAACAGCAGTGTCCGACCAGGGAATCAAACCTACGACCTTTAGGTTACAAGACCAACTGCTTAGCCATTATACTACACTGCCGCTGTGTGTGTGTGCAGCTGGTAACTAGACTAACATCTATGATGTAAAATATATAAATAAATACAAACGCATATGTCTAACAGTTTATGCTGGATAACATAGTTATCAACCCCATTTTATAGCAATGTCCAAGTGCCATAATTCAGCAAAAAAATAAAAAAATAAATTTTGCTGAAATTTCAACCGCCCTAGTTAACCAATGTTTTCATACATCGAGTAACCATTTATTAACTTAGAACTCAATGCATAGGACTCCCAGCCTTTCCAATGGTGCTGGGTGGAGAATCAGATGTTAAAAATAAAAAAAACGTTCGACCCGCAGTACTCTGCTCCAGCTGAAACTCTTTATTGGAAAATGTTTAAAGCATAAAAACGGACAACGTTTCGACTGCCATAGGCCTTTGTCAGGTCTCACAGTGGAAGGTGACACTGTACGAATATATCCAGTTCCCTCCAAAAGTAGGGGAACAGTAGAGTCAAATGTGTTATTTAGCTATATACTTAAGGCATTTAGATCTGAGATCAAAAGATGAATATGGGACCAAAGGACAGACAATCAACTTTCATTTCATGGTATTTACATGGTATTTACATGCACATATGTTTTACCACTATAAAGAAACAGACGTTTTTATGTTGAGTCCCCCCCAGCTGTCCAAAAGTAACTTAAAGTCTAATATTTGGCTGCATAGCCCTTAAGTGCAATAACAGCAGTGAGTCTGTAGGGCAATTCACAGAAGTCTGCCTCTCATCAGACCCCAAAAGAATACAGACTGTTTACTATGCTGACAGGGAGCCAGCAAGTGAGTTTAAGTGACAGTGCCCAGTTGCAAAACATTCGATTGGATCAGCATTATATAAAACTTACAGTAGGCTCTCCATAATACAGTGAAATCACGTTTTGTATTGTTGGAAAGCTGATGTCATGGGGGACTAGTTGGTGTCTCAGCTATAAAGGCTAACCCATTGTAACATGCTTATCAAGATAGCGTAAGCAGTACCGTTGTACTGTTTTGACATGATTGTGTCTTTATTTGATGGCTTGGGATTTTTCCTTGTATATCTAAAGAGAGAAGTGTAATGGTTTGGGGAGGAACCAATTATTGAAGAATGCACCCCCTCCTGTCCACAACCACAACTATTAGTAGTGGTAGCCACAGGAAGAAAAGACAGGATGAAATAAGCATTTGGGACCCCCAAATCAGGGGTGGGACCCTGCATGAAACCTCATTCACCCATCACCACAGTGTATGATAACCCCCCCCAAAAAAAATCTTAAATGGACCCCTTTCAGCCACTAGATGGCAGGGTAGTACAGTGTATAGGCAGGGAGGGCAGCCGCACTGAATACTGAATCGAATTTTAAAAGCGCGTCTGTTCACCAGCTCTGCACACGGCGCATCAACTGAAGCACAAATCTTGCCAGACCAGGAGCCTTTTCCACAGAGCGGGATTACTGAGTTAGCTGGATGACCTCGCTGAGTAAAACAGCTCTTTTTACTTCAGTCCCTGTTCCAGATCTGGGATGGTTCCGGGTTTTACACAGCGCAGTCATCCAGCTAGCGCAGTAATCCAGCTGTGCTGAACAGGCGCCAAGGGCCTGTGTCATGAGGCAGGATTCTCAGGAACGGCCACCTGGTGGTGCCCACTGCCCTTCAGCCTTATCTTGCCCACAATGTCCAATGGAATGGCCCACATGAGCAAATAAGGGGGGGGGGGGGGGGGATAACGGCAGCAATAGACAAAGAATGGTACGCACCAGGTTTTTCACAAATTGCCAGCCGACATTATGATTACTGCCTAATTTGCCAACAACACAACATAGGAAAAGCACAGGAAAAACCACACCAGCTGCACACCCTTCACCTTGGGATTCATTTAGTAAACATTCAAATAGATTTTGATCCAGATGCCAAAATGATGTGTATGTGATGTGTATTTTTTTACATGTTTTCTGCAAGAAGGCAGATGCAAAAACTGTCTGAAGTAAGTCATTTGCATGTTTGGAATTCCTGGTAGTATCAGAAGTGACTGGAGCACTCACTTCACGAGGAAAAAAGGTTAAAGAACTCTGTACTGCGCCTCTGCGAACATTAAAAAGAATCTCCACTGCCCGCACCAATCAAAATTTGCAGCAGATGTGGGACAAAAGAATGGGATTCTAAAGAGTGAACTGGCCAAAATCTGCGCGGAGACAAACTTGAAATGGCCGGACGCATTACCAGTCGCGCTGATGAGTACGAGGGTAACCCCAGGCTGTGAGCATATGCACGGCCCACATGATGTTCTCACAGGACACCTTTTTGTAGTGTTTGTGTGACTGTCATTGGTCTTGTGAAAAGTGTCAATCATGGGAGGTGGTTCCTTCATTACAGTTCCCCCTAGGAGAACTCCTGCTTTTTCATGTACACCCATTAAGTCCTGAAACATGCCAATTTCTACAAAAATGGCAGTTTTTTACGAGGGGTGATTCAAATGTACAATTTCCTGAAGATCAGACCACATTTAACAAGTAATTAAAGCAGAAATCCAGGTAATTTCAAAGGGTTCACTAACCTTTACTTACAACTATATGTGAACATGATATTTATAGCAATGTCACAAATGGTCATCATGTCTTATACAATAGAAACAATAAAACTACTGTTCATGTTCCGAGAGAAAATATTTTCATGTTACAGCTGAAGGTGAACAAATTGTATGGGAGTCACTGTCTTTAATGAGCACACATAATTAACTGTATCGGTCAATACAGAAAGACAGAGACAGACAGGCAGAAAAGAATACAGGTAGATAGGTGAAAGGTGCTGAAACAAATTTCCATCGGTTACCTGTAGAAAAGCACCTGTGCTTTGCGGTGCTCTGTGTTTTGTTTTTATTTAAATGAGTTTGTCTGGTGTTAGAGCTCACCTGTTCCAGGTGTTCATGCTGGACAGCTATAAAGAGCACAGCACACAGGAATCAATCGCTGTGTGCCATTAGACCAGCTAAGGGGCTACTTTGAGGAGCCGTCCTCACTCTGGTAAGAAATGCAGCTTGGGGCTATTTACAATGCTCACTGGTATACTGTGTGTCTGTTTCCACACACTGTCACACCCAGTATGTGTTTGTTTGTGTGTGTGTGTGAGAGAGAGAGAGAGAGAAAGAGAGTGTACATGTTCATAAGAGAGAGAGAGTGTGTGCATGTGTGAGAGAAAGAGTGTACACGTGTGTGCATGTGTATGTGTGTGTGTGTGTGTGAGGGAGAGAGTGTACACATGTGCGTAAGAGAGAGAGCGTTTGTGCATGCGTGTGTTTGTGTACATGCTTGCATGTGTGCGCATGTGTGCGCATGTGTTTGCATGTGTTTGTTTGTTTGCGTGTGTGTATGTTCTGCATGCATTTGTGTGTGTAAGTTGGCTAAGTCTAGTGTTCTGTGTTCAGCAGCAGCAGCTGGTTGATTGTGAGGGCCGCTAGTTGAAAAGCTAATGTTGGTCATGCACACTTGGGTGAAGATTGGCTCTGCGGGCTGTTTGCATGCTGGGTGACAGAGCTTTGAATGCAGGTTACCTCAGTCTTGACCTCCAGATTTGAATCCGATTTGATTGGTCTCAGGATTCACCTAAATCATGCTTCTCAGGAGTACCATATGCATTCTACATACACTATGGCACAGTGCTTGGGCTGACCATAGTGTAACATGGCAAACAAGGAAAAAAGAAGGCACCTTAGATTTTCCTTAAAATTAATTTTTCAATGAGGAATGAACACAGACAAGACAAACACAAAATACTCCACTTGCCACCTTTTATTACTTGTTAGAACTATAACAGAAAAGTCCTGGGAACTCCATTGCTTTCAAATACCAGTAGTGATTGCAACATGAACAAATGAATGTTCAGTTAAAAAAACATTCTAATCACATATTTGTGATCTTACACCTTAGAGAGTTTACAGAGAGCCACAGCTGCTACTGTGCTGCTAATAGGCCTGTGAGTGGTGCCAATGCTGTCCAAGGTTCTGAATCTCTCAGCGCTGTGTATGTGTGTGTATGTATGCCTCTGTGCATGTATGTGTGTGTGTGTGTCACAACCTGGTCTAGGGTCTGACCGTAACAGGGCGAATGATAAGAAAATGGGTCGGGGAAACGTACTGCAAACTGACCAGTAACTCTGGTCCCTATCTGTCTAACCAAATGTAACTGAAAACCGGCTAGTCTTCGAAGGGTACTAGGTATAGGGCGGCTTTGAACGCTGAGCTTTGGACCATTTGTCGGTAGTCTGAAACAAAAAATTTGAATAGCGTACCCCCAACGGTGAGTTAAAACTCCACCCAGCCTATCTTCAAAATGAATGAAGGGAAAATAACAAAGCACAATAACAATCTTGTGTCCCGATGGAAGGATTTGTAGTCCAGCTGGGAACACACAAACTAACCGGAGCTTTACACGGTGAGCAGACGGAGAAATGAGTCGAGGTTGAGAACGAGCGAATGGTCAAGCGTAAAATCCAATAAGCAAACAAAGCAGAGGGGCTAGGTGAGAATCGGAATCGAATATTCAGAACGAATGGTCAGACACACAAAGCGCTAAAAATTAGATGTGCAAAGGCAAGAACTGGAGTCAAAGGGAACAACTCAGTGGCAAACAAACCAGGAGGGCGAGACGGGAATCCGAATCAAACAAAAAATTGGGTTGAATACACAAAGTCAATCGAAGTAATCACTATACACAAGACACCAAGTACGAGTGCAAAGAGCTAGTCGCCACTGGTAAGTGGCTAACAAACAGACAATCAGATTACGAACCAATAAGATGAAACACACACACAACAGAGACAAATGTAAGCAAAACTTACAACAGGGGTCGTAACAGTGTGTGTGTCTGTGTGCGTGTGTGTGTGCATCTTAGGGAGTGAGTTGTAAAGAGGGGTGGGTGCATGAGTTGGCAGTGAGTATAATGAAAGTATGATTGCATTTTATATGTTGTGCGATACATTAAATTATCATTAACCTTGAAAAAATGGGTATGGAACTGGTTTAAAGTAAAGGGGGAGTAATTATGAAAATTATTTTTTTTTAAAAACATCTTAAGAAAAATAGTTGGGTGGACATTCAAGAACCATTCCCAAGAACTATATCCTACCTGAAGCACATTTTACATTTTTGATTTGATTTAAGTACCCAAACTGGTTTGGCTGACTTTACTGGTTGACTGCCCTTGAGAAATAGTCTTCCATACAAACACATATCACATTGTCCATCTATCCATTATCAAACCCGTTTATTATCCAGTTGGGGGCTGGAGCCTATCCCAGCCTGCATAGGTCCAAGTGCAGACTGACACTTTTTTCTGGTTTAACACACTTTAAATGTGTTTTTTTCTTCTTTTTTTTAAATCAGAGGTTGTTTTGTACAGCAGACGTCCTTGTGTGTGAAGCACCACCATGCGTGTGGACATCAACCGCCTCTACGCAAACCCCTCCCTCCTCTCCAACAGCTCCGCCTACGACCCCTCCCACCTCGCGGGCAACTCTTCCCACGGCTCCGCCCACGGCGAGCCCGAATGCCCTGAGCCGGCGGCCGGCTTCCTGTTCTGGATCGCCGTGGAGATCCTCACCGTGGCCCTGGGCCTCCCGGCCAACCTGAGGGTCCTGTGGGCCCTGCTGAAGAGCCAGGTGGACGCCTCCACCTCCAACGTGTTCACGGGCAGCCTGGCGGCCCTGGACGTGGTCTACCTGGCCATGGTGCCCGCCCACGTGGCCAACCACCTGCTGCTGGGGGACGCGGGCCTGCAGCGCTCGCTGCTCTTCTTCTTCGGGCTGAACGAGATCGGCAGCCCGCTGCTCCTGTCCTGCGTGTGCCTGGACCGCTACGCGGCCGTGCTCCACCCCGTGGCCTTCATGCGCTACCGCCACGCGCGCTACCGCGCGGGCTGCGCCGCCGCCGTCTGGGCGCTCACGCTGGGCTACTCGGCCTACGTCGCCGGCGTGGACTTCCGCCACAACGACTGCATCTTCATCGCCCTCTTCATGGCCGCCTTCGTCGTCCTCATCTTCTGCAACCTGTCCATCCTGCGGGCGCTGCGCCGCTCGGGCCCCGCCGGCGACGAGGTCCACCCCGTCAAGCGCAAGGCCTTCCGCACCGTCCTCGCCGTCTTCGCCGTCGTGCTGGTCAGCTACCTGCCCGCCGTCGCCGTCTACCCCTACGAGCACATCCTGCCCGAGGAGGCGTTCGAGTGCTACATCTACCCCGTCTGCTACTCCTTCATCACCCTCAGGGCCTGCCTGCAGCCCCTCCTCTTCCTCTTCCGAGCCGGCAAACTTCCCTGCCAGACGGGCCCGGGTCAGGTGATCTGCTGCTCCTCCACCAGCGACTGAGTAAATATTTGATGAATAAATTAAACGCGTAGTTGCGAACCTGAAGAGGTGACAGTGAACAGGTGTTGTTCACCCCTTCCATTTTTATTAAACTGAACCATTTACAGAATGCAATGTAGTCCGTCTCTTTTATGTGCAGTTTGCAAACAAAAGAGCCACTAATATCGTTGGTCCTTATGTTGCTATTTAATATGTATGGTTAATTATTTTCCCATTTTTCAATGTTTCATGCTAACAGCTAAGTCTATAATGTGCTCTTGAATGCTTGCGGCAAGTTCAACTGGAAGCATACCTTGTAAACCATGCCCA